>NW_006772158.1:0-34220 GCF_000442215.2 Lipotes vexillifer
ACCTCAAGCAATTAGAGAAAGAAGAACAAAAAAACCCCAAAGTTAGCAGAAGGAAACAAATCAGAAAAATCAGATCAGAAAAAAATGAAAAAGAAATGAAGGAAACAGTAGCAAAGATCAATAAAACTAAAAGCTGGTTCTTTGAGAAGATAAACAAAACAGATAAACCATTAGCCAGACTCATCAAGAAAAAAGGGAGAAGACTCAAATCAATAGAATTAGAAATGAAAAAGGAGAAGTAACAACTGACACTGCAGAAATAAAAAAGATCATGAGGGATTAATACAAGCAACTCTATGCCAATAAAATGGACAATCTGGAAGAAATGGACAAATTCTTAGAAATGCACAAACTACCAAGACTGAATCAGGAAGAAATAGAAAATATGAACAGACCAATCACAAGCACTGAAATTGAAACTGTGATTAAAAATCTTCCAACAAACAAAAGCCCAGGACCAGATGGCTTCACAGGCGAATTCTATCAAACATTTAGAGAAGAGCTAACACCTATCCTTCTCAAACTCTTCCAAAATATAGCAGAGGGAGGAACACTCCCAAACTCATTCTACGAGGCCACCATCACCTTGATACCAAAACCAGACAAGGATGTCACAAAGAAAGAAAACTACAGGCCAATATCACTGATGAACATAGATGCAAAAATCCTCAACAAAATACTAGCAAACAGAATCCAACAGCACATTAAAAGGATCATACACCATGATCAAGTGGGGTTTATTCCAGGAATGCAAGGATTCTTCAATATACGCAAATCTATCAATGTGATTAACCATATTAACAAATTGAAGGAGAAAAACCATATGATCATCTCAATAGATGCAGAGAAAGCTTTTGACAAAATTCAACACCCATTTATGATAAAAACCCTGCAGAAAGTAGGTGTAGAGGGAACTTTCCTCAATATAATAAAGGCCGTATATGACAAGCCCACAGCCAACATCATCCTCAATGGCGAAAAACTGAAAGCATTTCCACTAAGGTCAGGAACAAGACAAGGTTGCCCACTCTCACCACTCTTATTCAACATAGTTTTGGAAGTTTTAGCCACAGCAATCAGAGAAGAAAAGGAAATAAAAGGAATCCAAATCGGAAAAGAAGAAGTAAAGCTGTCACTGTTTGCAGATGACATGATACTATACATAGAGAATCCTAAAGATGCTACCAGAAAACTACTAGAGCTAATCAATGAATTTGGTAAAGTAGCAGGATACAAAATTAATGCACAGAAATCTCTGGCATTCCTATATACTAACGATGAAAAATCTGAAAGTGAAATCAAGAAAACACTCCCATTTACCATTGCAACAAAAAGAATAAAATATCTAGGAATAAACCTACCTAAGGAGACAAAAGACCTGTATGCAGAAAATTATAAGACACTGATGAAAGAAATTAAAGATGATACAAACAGATGGAGAGATATACCATGTTCTTGGATTGGAAGAATCAACATTGTGAAAATGACTCTACTCCCCAAAGCAATCTATAGATTCAATGCAATCCCTATCAAACTACCACTGGCATTTTTCACAGAACTAGAACAAAAAATTTCACAATTTGTATGGAAACACAAAAGACCCCGAATAGCCAAAGCAATCTTGAGAACAAAAAATGGAGCTGGAGGAATCAGGCTGCCTGACTTCAGACTATACTACAAAGCTACAGTAATCAAGACAGTATGGTACTGGCACAAAAACAGAAAGATAGATCAATGGAATAGGATAGAAAGCCCAGAGATAAACCCATGCACATATGGTCACCTTATCTTTGATAAAGGTGGCAGGAATATACAGTGGAGAAAGGACAGCCCCTTCAATAAGTGGTGCTGGGAAAACTGGACAGGTACATGTAAAAGTATGAGATTAGATCACTCCCTAACACCATACACAAAAATAAGCTCAAAATGGATTAAAGACCTAAATGTAAGGCCAGAAACTATCAAACTCTTAGAGGAAAACATAGGCAGAACACTCTATGACATAAATCACAGCAAGATCCTTCTTGACCCATCTCCTAGAGTAATGGAGATAAAAACAAAAATAAACAAATGGGACCTAATGAAACTTCAAAGCTTTTGCACAGCAAAGGAAACCATAAACAAGACCAAAAGACAGCCCTCAGAATGGGAGAAAATATTTGCAAATGAATCAACTGACAAAGGATTAATCTCTAAAAAAATTGAGCTATTTGTAATGAGGTGGATAGACCTAGAGTCTGTCATACAGAGTGAAGTAAGTCAGAAAGAGAAGGACAAATACTGTATGCTAACACATATATATGGAATTTAAGGGGAAAAAATGTTATGAAGAACCTAGGGGTAAAACAGGAATAAAGACACAGACCTACTGGAGAACAGACTTGAGGATATGGGGAGGGGGAAGGGTGAGGTGTGAAACAGTGAGAGAGAGACATGGACATATATATACTAACAAACGTAAGGTAGATAGCCAGTGGGAAGCAGCCGCATGGCACAGGGATACCGGCTCCGTTCTTTGTGGCTGCCTGGAGGGGTGGGATAGGGAGGGTGGGAGGGCGGGAGACAAAGAGGGAAGAGATATGGGAACATATGTATATGTATAACTGATTCACTCTGTTATAAAGCAGAAACTAACACCACTGTAAAGCAATTATACCCCAATAAAGATGTTAAAAAAAAAAAAGAAAAGAAATGGATAATCTGAACAGATTAATTCCTAGTATTGAAAATGAATCAGTAATCAAAAATTCCCTACTGGGGGCTTCCCTGGAGGTGCAGTGGTTGAGAGTCCACCTGCCGATGCAGGGGACATGGGTTTGTGCCCCGGTCCGGGAAGATCCCACATGCCACAGAGCGGCTGGGCCCGTGAGCCATGGCTGCTGAGCCTGTGTGTCCGAAGCCTGTGCTCCACAACGGGAGAGGCCACAACAGTGAGAGGCCCGCATACCGGAAAAAACAAAAACAAAACAAAAAAAAAAACTCCCTACAAGCAAAACTCCAGTACCAGACAGCTTCATGGGAATTCTACGAAATATATAAAGAAGAGTTAATACCTATTCTTCTCAAACGATTCCAGAAATTGAAGAGGAGGGACCACTTCCAAGTTTACTCTACTAGGCTACCATTACTCTGATACCAAAAGCAGACAATGACATTACATAAAAAGAAAATTACAGGTCAATATCCCTGATGAACATAGATGCAAAAATTCTGAACAGAATAGTAGCAAAACAAATTCCACAATATATTAAAATAATCATACACCATGATCAAATGGAATTTATTCCAGGGATGCAAGGATGGTGCAATATCCGCAAGTCAATCAATGTGATACACCACATTAACAAAAGGAAGGATAAAAATCACATAATCATCTAAACAGATGCAGAAAAAGCATTTGACAAAATTCAACATCCATTCATGATAAAAAAAACTCAACAAAGTTGGTGTAGAGGGAACATATCTCACCATAATAAAGGCCATTTATGACACACCCACAGCTTACATCTTACTAAATGGTGAAAAATTGAAAGCCTTTCCTCTAAAATCAGGGACAAGACAAGGATGCCCCCTCTTGCCATTTCTATTTAACATAGTTATGGAAGTCCTAACCACAGTAACCAGACAAGAAAAAGAAATAAAATGCATCCAAATTAGAAGGGAAGAAGTAAAACTGTCACTATTTGCAGATGACATGATGACAAGATACTATATATTGAAAACCCTAAAGTCTCCATCAAAAAAAAAAAAAGAAAAGAAAAAGAAATGTTACCAGAAAGGCACCTGAGTTAAACAGGACTCTCTCATTTCTTTACTAAAATTTTAACTTATTTGGAATCCAACTTCAATTTCATAAGTTCAAATTACCTTTGTGCTTGAAAACCTTTTTTCCCTGAGAAAGATTTAATTTATGATGACATCTAACATGCTTCAGAATGTTAAAAAAGGATTGATATTTTAGACATTGACAGACTATATGATGAATGTGTAGATGCAAAGGGCCTAATTGACTGGCAAATAGCTGGTTTACCAAGACAGCCTCTAGTACTAAGTGGATGGGCATTTTTTGGAGAACTGAGGACTAATTTCTACAAGTCTAAAAATCTGCTATTTCTAGTAAGTAATATTTAGGAGTACTCCATACTCAAACACTTTTTTTGAAAGGATATTTAGCTTGATGTCATCACACTGGACTGACACCAGGAATCAGTCTAATGTAGGCTTGATAAGAGCAGAGATGCATATCAAAATGAATATTATGTTTGATCATATTCAGTTTTACCGCTACATAAAAGAAGGACGTCCTACAGTCTGCAGGCAGTTCAGAGAAGTATTATTAGAAAAGAAACAAAGAGTAAAAATATCCTACTCTACTCTGGTGCCAAAAGGAACATTTCATTGTAATTTTTTTTATTAAATATAGGCAATAGATAATAGCTGTTTAATTTGTTTTATTGTGTTTACATTCTTCTTTTTTAGTCTTACATTTATGTATATTGAAAATATACAATAATATGACCTAAAAAATTTAAACAACCAAGAGTTGAAATAAATTGCTGTGACAGGACAGAAATATGAAAAATATGGTTAAAATTAATTAGTCCTATTAATTACTACTAATTGCCACTGTTAAGTAGTCCTATTGTTGTATTTAAATAGCATGTATGTAACAGAGAAGTAAATACTACATAAAAACAATTTTAAATGAACATCTACTTTCATATTTTTATATTACAGCAATAACACATGTATACAACTATTTATTACATCTTATGGGTCTTTTCATCTAGTACAGCTGTGTCCCAGTTGGCTCTCTAAAGGTTGGTCACCCCAACGGTACAGTACCATTTGGGTAGGGGAAAAAGATATAAAGAAGGTAATATTTGCAAATTAAATAGACAAGAAACTGGTAAACAGTGATGCCTTCTGAGAAAGAAATGAGTGGCTGGAACAAGCCAGAGAGGCTTTTTCTTAGTTTTTAAATATATTTTAAAATATTCGTACCCTGTGTATATGCTACCTATTCGAAAAACATTAGTCTTACATAGAGGTTCCCTGCACTGAGCTGGGAAAGGCGCTTGCGTAGCAAGAGGATCAGTGTTCCTCCCGGAACCACAGTGTTAAGAACACGTGGGTAGTGGGGAGACCTGCTCAGAGTTCAATATGGCTGTGTGGTGGACGGATTCAGACAGGCCCGATGAGGTAAGACTGTGGCCAAAACTGAAGGGCCCGCCAAGCCCCAGAAATCAGTTTGAATTTGTGTGTGTGTGTGTGTGTGTGTGTGTGTGTGTGTGTGTGTGTGTGTGTGTGTGTGTGTGTGTGTGTGTGTGTGTGTGTGTGTGTGTGTGTGTGTGTGTGTGTGTGTGTGTGTGTGTGTGTGTGTGTGTGAGGGAAGCCATTAGAGGGTTTTAAGGAAAGGAATGCAATTATTTGGTTTATGACTAAGAGATCTCTCCGTTTGTGTAAAAATGTGGGGGAGCACAATTTCGGGGTCCTCTTGCTGTAGCCTTGGTAATTAGGGCTGTTAGCTTGGACCATTAGCATGGTAGCACTGGATGGAGATGCGGAGCCATGGACAGAGGTTTTGTGACTTTGGGAGGTCACCCTGACAGGACTTGCTGCTAGACTTAAGTGTGGCTTGCTCGGGAAAGAGCATAACATGGCTGACGGCTCTTCCCGCCTGGGTGGGTCAGAGTGCATTTCTCAGAAATGGAGGGCGTTGGTGGATGTTGAGGAGGAAGAAAGAGTTCTCTCTGGGACACTTAAAAGCCAGAGACAGTTAACTGATGCATGTTTTTTGAAAGACCCTCGGGCTGTTCTGTGGAGAATGGGAAGAAGGCATTTGGGGCTCCAGCGGCGAATCTTTCAGGCTGTCAAAGGCTTTAGCTTTGCATCAGTATGAAATGAGCAATTATGAAAGGGCTTTGAGTGTGAGGAGAGCAGACCATAGGGTAGAGTTGCCAGATTTAGCAAATAAAAATAGCACAATGAGGTGGATAGACCTAGAGTCTGTCATACACAGTGAAGTAAGTCAGAAAGAGAAAGACAAATACCGTATGCTAACACATATATATATGGAATTTAAGGAAAAAACGTCATGAAGAACCTAGGGGTAAGACAGGAATAAAGACACAGACCTACTAGAGAATGGACTTGAGGATATGGGGAGGGGGAAGGGTGAGCTGTGACAAAGCGAGAGAGAGGCATGGACATATATACACTACCAAACGTAAGGTGGGAAGCAGCCGCATAGCATAGGGAGATCAGCTCGTGCTTTGTGACCGCCTGGAGGGGTGGGATAGGGAGGGTGGGAGAGAGGGAGATGCAAGAGGGAAGAGATATGGGAACATATGTATATGTATAACTGATTCATTTTGTTGTAAAGCAGAAACTAACACACCATTGTAAAGCAATTATACCCCAATAAAGATGTTTAAAAAATAAAAAAATATAAATAAATAATAAAAATAAAAAATGTCATTGGAATTTTGGAAAAAAAAAAAAGAGAGAGCACATAGGGCTTCCCTGGTGGCACAGTGGTTGAGAGTCCGCCTGCCGCTGCAGGGAACACGGGTTCGTGCCCCGGTCCGGGAGGATCCCACACGCCGCGGAGCGGCTGGGCCCGTGAGCCATGGCCGCTGAGCCTGCGCGTCCGGAGCCTGTGCTCCGCAACGGGAGAGGCCACAACAGTGAGAGGCCCGCATACCGCAAAAAAAACAAAAACAAAAAGTAGCACCCAGTTAAATTTGAATATCAGATCAACAATAAATCATTTCATAGTATAAGCATAGCCCGTGTAATATTTAGGATAAACTTATGCTAAAAAGGTGATCATTGATCTGACATTCAAATTTAACTGGGCTTTCTGCATTTGACCAGGCAGCACTGCGACAAAGGCAGGTGGATGCAGGGACTCTGCAGACATTCAGAGAGAGGGAAGGGGCCAGGGTGGCTGCAGGGGACGCGAGGAGGGGCCCCAGAAAAGACAAGGGTGGCCCTTTTCGTGTACTTTTTCGGGGAACAGCTCTGGGAAGGCGAACTTATCAGTCTTCCAAGCGTTGGCCGAAGGCTCTTCGGAGGCTTCGGTGCCGTGGGCTCCCCGCTAGCCCGGCCTCCCTCTGCCTCCGCGGGGCGGGCGGGCGGCTGGGAAGCGGCAACCAGCGGAGCAAAAGGACCGGCGCGGTAATCCCGCCCTCCGCGCCCGCAGGGGTGGAGCCTGAGCGAGGAATCCGCGAGCAGTTCTCTCTCCCCAGATGACGAGCAGCAGGATAACATGGAGTCGGGCAAGATGGCGCCTTCCAAGAACGCTCCGAGAGATGCCTTGGTGAGTGCGAAGGATGCGAGGCGGGGTGCGAAGCTGGGCGCGACCGCAGCCGGGGACCTGAGAGGCGGGCCTGGGGGGAGGACCTGATGATGGGCTCGCGGGTCGACTTCAGCCATGCCAGGGCCGCCAGGAGCTAGTGATTCGAGTGCCCTGGACCCCAGGGCTCTCTCCCGCCACCCCGGCGGCGCAGCCGGAGGGAGGCTGGCGGCCCGCCGGATGCGCAGGCCGGCCTCCCGGCTTTGTCACCTGGGCCTCGGGCCCGGGCCGCCTAGTCGTCCCGCCCCGTCTGCGAATCCTGGCTCGCGCCTCCAGTGTTCTAATGCAAAGCTACCCCAGTCGCCACATCTGAAAATGACAACCAGCTGTAACCACCCCTACCTCGACTGGAAAAGCCAACCCGGGCCTTTTTCTTCTCTTTGCCCCCGCCCCCACCCCCACCCCTGCCAAAAACAAAAGATTTCAGCAAAGAGATCAAGAAGAGATTTGGTGTGAACCCATCTGAAAATGACAACCAGCTGTAACCACCCCTACCTCGACTGGAAAAGCCAACCCGGGCCTTTTTCTTCTCTTTGCCCCCGCCCCCACCCCCACCCCTGCCAAAAACAAAAGTTTTCAGCAAAGAGATCAAGACGAGATTTGGTGTGAACCTGACACTCGCTTGGGAGGAAAAGGATAAGTACAAGTTTGGAACCCAGAGAAGGGGGAACCTTGTATCATAAATATAATTACTACCTTCGGTCCAGTCTTGATTTCTATACCTAGATTATGCATCTGGAGTTTTTATTTGAATCCACAGGTGATGGCACAGATCCTGAAGGATATGGGAATTACGGAGTACGAACCAAGGGTTATAAATCAAATGTTGGAATTTGCTTTCCGTAAGTTAACAAAACACCAAAATTGCCTAACTTGTGAATTTTAAAAATTGTTCATTGTAAGAACATTTTCAACCAAAATACTACTAACAGTTAATGTCATAACATGTCATTATACACTTTTCCAAACCCACAAAATATAGAGTTCCAAGAGTGAACCATAATATAAACTATGGACTATCAGAGATTATGATGGGTCCGTGTAGGACTATCAATTGTAACAAACGCACCACTTTGCAGGGAACATTGATAATAGAGGATGCTATGCATGTATGGCCTCAGGGAGTACACAGGAAATCTCTGTATATTCCCCTCAATTTTGCTGTGAACCTAAAACTACTCTACAAAAATAAAGTCTTAAAAATATGTGAAGAAAAAGAAGAGTTAATGTTATAGAATTCAGAAAGCAGTAAAAAGGAGCTCAGGCTAGGGAACAGTATATTGTGATATCTGTTTAAAATTGATCATATAGATAGGACAATTAGATATTAGAACCAAAATTCATAAACTTTCTGGAAATTAGTGAAACTTTTTAAGAAAACTGGCCATAAATATTAATCTATTTTCATATGTTTTAAATAATGTTTTGTTTTTAAAGGATATGTGACTTCAATTCTGGATGATGCAAAAATTTATTCAAGCCATGCTAAGAAACCTAATGTTGATGCAGATGATGTGAGACTGGCAATCCAGTGTCGAGCTGACCAGTCTTTTACCTCTCCTCCCCCGAGAGATGTGAGCAAAATTTTATTTGAAGTTCATTTTACTTATAATTTTTAACTGTAGTTCTAATAAGGATTTTTTTTTTTAGTTTTTACTGGATATTGCAAGGCAGAAAAATCAAACCCCTTTACCACTGATTAAGCCATATGCAGGACCCAGACTGCCACCTGACAGATACTGCTTAACAGCTCCAAACTATAGGCTAAAGTCCTTAATTAAAAAGGTAAGAATTTTTTGTCATCTTAGCTTTTAAAAAGGGTAAGATCTGTTAAGGGTAAATAGTGCAGTAAATTAAAGGCTAAGATAATTTACTAGGACTTTTTAAAATTTAGTTCCTTGAAAATACTATGTCTGCAATTAGCTACTATGTTAAAATATAGAATATATGATCCAAGATTTTTAGGGCTAAAAGGAACTTTATTGTTCATCTAACTCATCAGGAAAGTGAGCCCGAACTCATCTATGAAGTTAGTAGCAAAGTTAAGACTGATTCCCAGGTCTCATAACTCCCAATCTTTACACTATACCATAACAGAGTAAATGATATACCATCAGGCATTGGACTTGCTTTCTGAAATATGACCTAAGGCTCTCCCACCACTGAGAGTTCTCCCCACATTGGGCTACCTCTGTACCTCTGAAATTCCACTATAAGGAAGTTTCTTACTGGGTTAAGATATTGACTAGTTAAGATTAAAAAATCATAAGTTAGCTGTTATCCCCAAATGACACTCTACCTCAAACTTTATATAGAATTATATATTTTATATATATATTCTTATCCATGTTTATATAGATATGTATTGTTTGTATTATATGTGTGTATATATATAGATATTTGTGAAAACCCTAGTTTAAATGTTGCATTAGAACACTGAACAGAAACAGGACATTCTTGTCATCAATTATCTATTAATAATTCACATCAGCAATCCTAATTTCATTTCCTGCTAAGTTTAGGTGTCAAGTGTGAACGTTAAAACGAATTTGTTTTTTAAATCCCCTAGGGACCTAACCAAGGAAGACTAGTTCCACGGTTAAGTGTTGGTGCTGTTAGTAACAGACCTACCACTCCTACTATAGGTAAGTGCGAGAGGGAAATGGCTTGTCTGGCTGATAAAGAAGTGCCTCAGCACTTGATTTTGAACTGTAATCCAAGTAAAAAGGTGAGTCAGAAATTCCGATATGTGTTGCCATTAATACATTTACTCGTCCTCTAGTAAAGCTATAAACATATATTTTATCAGATTTCAAAATGAGAAAGCGACAAGGAATATCTGATCCCAAATGAGTATAGAATTGGGCATTACCCAACATTGTTGCCAGTATTAACTATGGTAACAAAAACAGAAGTTTAAGCAGTGTTCTTTCTGGGTTTTATACAAATAAAGTTGCCAGACTCACTCACAGCAGTAGCCTACTTATTATCAGAAATTAAATTTCTGAGTAAATTGGCAAGAGATGCAATCAAAAGAAGTAAGTTTAAAGTATACAAAAAGCTTAAGACTATCAAAGAAAATCATTTTTAATATAACCTTTTCAAAAGTAGTACTGATTATCCTGTATTGGTCAGTGAGCACCCCTTCAGACTGTTTCCTGTGTCCTTTGTGACAGGTCTCCATCATTCTTTGAGCATTTCTTGCTTCCTGGCACAAGATGTTCCAAGCTCATCTTATATTTTCCTTACCCCAGTCCTAGAATCAGCCGTTTCTCTAAAGAACCCTGGTTCCTCTTAGTGGAGAATGGCATTTAGAAACCATAATGTCATTGTTGCTTAGATAATAAGGAACACATGAATAATGGATTTAGATTTCCTGATTTTTTTGTCCTGTGTTCCTGCTGGATTTCTTTCATAGTCAAAGTCTTTTCAGAAAAAAAATCCCCTTCTCTTTGACCAGTATTGATTTCTTAGCTCTTATAACTTGAGTACTATAGATGTCATATAGCTCTAGTGTAAGCAGCATTTGATTTTTGAGATGTGTAGACAACCTCTTCATATTTTCAGAGTGTGAATTCACATTTCAGCATTTTAAAACCAGACTGGTATAGTATTAATTGTACACTTCTAATTATATGCATGTGACCTGTGTAGACAGGAGTTTGCATATATAATTTGTGTAACTTTTTGATCATATACTATATATCTGTGGGTTCATATCTCTTAAGTGAATACCAACTTTTTAAAAACTCTAGGCTGTGCTAATCAGTTACATGTGTTGGCAAGTTAACCAATTTTAGTTATCAGTTGTGATTTTTATTCCTAGACATTTATTGTACATGTTTTAGAGACTTTTAAGTCTAGAGTGAGGGAGCTGCTAAAAACTACTATTAAAGATGCAAGTTTTAAACTTTAAAAAAAATTTAAATGAGTTTCATAAAGCATAAGACCTAAGCATATACTCTGTTCAATTTTAAAACCTAAACTCCATACTTACATAAATGTTAACAATTTCCTTATGGTAATGGACAAGAAAACATCCACCTACTGTGAATTTTCTTGACAAAATAAAATACTTATATTGCTTCATTAAGCTTCACCAAATTCTTTGGACCACTCCTTAATACATGGAAAACTTACCTAAAGATGGAGATATGTTAGGCTTCTGTTAGATGCATGTTGATTTAGCTTCATGGGCATAGTAGACACCTCCTAATTCCCAGCAAGTGACAGAGATTAAAAGTGCCACATAAGGTAATTAATAGAAAACTTGGGTCTTTAATTGTTTATTTAAATGTTCAACTTCATGACTTCATGTAGCTAAAATTCAGTGCCAGATGCTATGTGAAGAGTTTTACATGGATTATTTTAATTCTCACAAGAATCCTACGAAACAGGTATTGTTATCCCCATTTGATAGATGAGAAAAGCACAAAAAGATTAAATAACTTGCCCAAGGTCACTCAGCTAGTAGGTGGTAAAGCCTGGATTCAAACTCAAGCAGATCTTTCATTAATTCCCTGTGCTTTGAAGGTAGTTTCTGGTAAGCTAAAGGAGAGAAATTGAACCTGTATAATAAGTCACCTAACTAACATGGTCTGTTAATTACAACTACAGCAACCCCACAAACAGTGTCTGTCCCAAATAAAGTTGCACCTCCAGTGTCAGTGACAAGCCAAAGATTTACGGTGCAGATTCCACCTTCTCAGTCCACACCTGTCAAACCAGGTAACATGATGGGCAGGGCATGGGGGATTGAAAGTGGTTCTTTTAAAATATTTTTCTGAATTTTAAAATTTCTGAATGATTCGTGATAACAGAACAGTTTGTATTCCTATAGCAATAATTAAATTGTTTTAATATCGTAACAGGAAGGTGGCCGTAATGCTGCAAATCTGGGTTCTTCCAAGGGGGTCTATAAACCCACTAAAATTGTATGAAATTTTACATATATGTAACATTTTGGGGGGAAGGGAGAGATTTCAACATGATCATCAGAGTCTCAAAGAACCCTATGAACTAAAATAAGTTATGGTCTACAAATCTCAGGCAAAATCACTTAGGGTTAAAGCTCAAGAAAATAATACAACTTAGTATATATCCAATGAAAACTGTACTTTTATTCACTTCACGGAAGTATATGTAGAAAGTTAGAATAATATAAGTAGAATTCTGTTATAACATAGTTTATTCATGAATGTTTAGATTTCACATCTTCTGAAACCTAACCGTACACCATAATATTGGTCTGTAAGGAAGCATGATTCCTGACCTTGAACATGTTGCCTTTAGTATGTTCCATGATGAATCCAGTGCACTGCTTCCCATGACTGAGAACTAATTGAAATTTTAAGTAAATTAAAAACAGGGCTTCCCTGGTGGTGCAGTGGTTGAGAGTCCGCCTGCCGATGCAGGGGACACGGGTTCGTGCCCCCGTATGGGAAGATCCCACGTGCCGCGGAGTGGCTAGGCCCATGAGCCATGGCCACTGAGCCTGCGCATCCGAAGCCTGTGCTCCACAACGGGAGAGGCCACAATAGTGAGAGGCCCGCGTACCGCAAAAAAAACAAAACAAACAAACAAACAACAAAAAAAAACCTAACAGAACTTCTTTAACCTTATACTAGATACTAATTTAAGTACTTTAAAGCATTAAAAAATGTAATTTAACTCTTAATGCAGTATAATTATGTTTCTTCTGATACAGTTTTACTTCATGCTATTGAAATTGTTATTAAAATTACATTCAGCTTTGTTGAATACTTTTTACTCTCAGAAGCATTATACTTTGTGTACTCTTGCTTTATGTCTCATTTTTAATTGAACATTAAGGGAATGTAGTATTTTAATCATAACTCTTTATCTAGAGGCCTGTAGCCATTTTTGTGATTTATGAAATTTTTGTCGCCAAAAAAGGCAGGATTATGTTTTTCCCTTCCAGATTGAGTTGGTATAGTGTATTCTTGGCTGTCAAAATACTCATAGCTTTGGGACTTTGAAATGGTAAATATTCATGATGTGTGAAAAAGCATATACATAACTGTATGATCTTAATTACATAAAAATGGATGCTTAGTTATGTAGATACACAAACGAGACCTAGAAGGACACATCAAACGGTAAACTGCTTGTGATTATGGATGACTTTGTTTTTTGCTTCTTGTGTTTTTTGGTTTCCTATTAGGCACATGTTAACTTTTAAGAAATAAATGTTATTTTAAAAACCTTAAAAAAAGAAATTATTATTAGAATTACATTTCAGCTTTGTTGAACACTTTTTACCATATGTTTCTGATTCTGTGTAGTTCATAGTTTGGGGGTGTTTTCTTCTCTGTTTACAGTTCCCGCAACAACTGCAGTTCAAAATGTTCTGCTTAATCCTTCAATGATTGGGCCCAAAAATATTCTTATTACCACCAACATGGTTTCATCACAGAACACGGCCAATGAATCAAACCCATTGAAGAGAAAACATGAAGATGATGACAATGATACTATGTAAGGAATATAGTGTAGTCTCTATGCATTTCAAACGTGTAGTTGGTTTTGAGCCCAGTATACCAAACTAGAACATTCTTGATCGAAAAGTTAAATGTAGCTGCAATATCACCTTAAAGTGTTATATTTATTTCTTAAGGGTACCAATGTTTTTTCATTAAGCTTCAAGTATAAAAAGTTAAGTGCTTGTTTATTAATGGTTTCATTAATGTTGAGTCCTGCTCTGGTAATTCTATTTTTGGAAGCAGTTTTCTGCAATGTATCTGACAGCAACACTTAAGTTTCACTTTCTACAGCCTGATCAGTGGACTAATCTTTAACAGCATAATTTCTAATCTATATTTAAATACTTTTGTAAGATAAAATAGTCACTTTTATTGTCACCAACTTTTTTGACCAGATCTCTCAATTTAGCAAATATTGTTGGAGAGGTTGGATTTAGAGGGATTCTAAATCCATTCTGAATATATTTAAGCTGTTTCTTGATGTTCCCTAACCTCCCACCTCCTCAGCCCCGTTTCTAGATCCCATTCATTTTCTGCACCACCTCCTCCCCACAGGCTTACGTTTCTCCCTATTGCTCTTAAATTTAAAAGGCCAAAACTGGAACTTTAGGAATATAATTCCTGATAATACGGCTCAGTGTCATTTTCATAGTTTTAAAACCTGCTATATTACATGCCTGATGGTCTGTGGTTCACTTTAACCAGAAGGTTTGCATTTGCTGCTTTTCTCTCCATACCAGAGCAGTTGGGCTTTATCCCTTACCTTTTATGCCCATTGAGCATTACTCTGCTTTTGACAGGTAGTTTGGGGTCAGTTACATTCAGTTTCAGTCATATTCCAAGTTGATAACTCCACCATATTTCACAATTTGAAATTTAACACGAAAGATGCTATAGCTTAAAATCTGCCTTGATAAGTATACTTACACTGGACCTAGGCAAAAACCACTGAAGAGGAAGTGTTTTCTTCCTTTTTACCATACATATATATGCTTTGATCACTACTGCTTGAACCCCCCTATTGGTATAATTCAGATTTTTCCAGCTTATTGCTGAGGATGTCACACATAAGATGGGATCAAACCTGAAAGTTTTCTAATGGTTTTCCCTACTCTAGAAGGCCAACACAAACAAATTAGTGTGATGTGACTTGCGTTTAGGTGCATTCTGCATAGGCTTCCCAGTAATGTTGCTAAACACCTTTCCCTATTTTCCATTTATACACATCTAAACACCCTATTGAGAAAGACTGCAAAGCTTTCAAACATATAAACAGGCTTGTGTTGTTTTTATTTAAGTAAGTTTGACATATTCAACATAGGAATACTTTTGCAGAATTTCTAAAACAAATTTTTATATCATAATTTAGAACTTATAGCCAAGGATCCTCAAAACTTAAAACACAAGTAAGTTTCATTTTAGGATGGTGCTTGATATATCAAAGAGAAATAGTCCAGTAACAGGGAAGAAATATCTCATCAAAACTGTGATTCAGTGTTTTTGGATATTAGGAAAAGGTGATACCAGACTTATAAAAATAGATCTGATCATCATAGGAGAGAAATGTTCATTATATAGCATAGGATGCCATTACTTGAATGTTCTCAGGGAGGCATGTCAGAAGGCCTAGGTTCTAGTCCTGGCTCCATCGCTAACCAACTGTGTGACCTTACTTCACCCATGAGCCTTGTTCTCCTCACTAGTAATAGGAAAATAACACCAACCCTGCCTACCTCACAGGGATGTTGTGAGGGTTTAATTGGTATATGTGAAAGTTCTTTCAAAATTGTAAAAATGCTATATAACTCTAAGGAATTGTTAACATATTTGTTCCAAGATTATTAATAAACAATTGAACTTACTGTATTTCTCACTTTTGATTTAAGGGGTTCAAAGAGGATGAACAAGGCCCAGTAATTCTGAGGTCCAAAAAGCAAGATTTGCTTAATGGATGATTATAAATCAGGGAATTGCTTGCTTTTACTTGGAATCAGCATGTGACTCATCATAATGAAGCAAAATAAATATGAAAGGATATGGGTTTAAATCTGTTAACATAACATGCTCTGTCTTTAGTGGGAATTTATACATATAATTGAGGTTGCAATCTGAGTGTTCATTCTCTTAGCCAGCCAGTGGGTGGTTTGCCCTTTCAGATGAAGACTGCTTTATCTTGCAGATCTCCCTTTCCTAATTACATCCACCCATTCTAGCATCAAGAATGACTTAAGGGACTTCCCTGGTGGTATAGTGACTAAGAATCTGCCTACCAATGCAGGGGACACGGGTTCGAGCCCTGGTGCAGGAAGATCCCACATGCCGCGGAGCAACTAAGCCCATGCACCACAACTGCTGAGCCTGTGTTCTACAGCCTGCAAGCCACAACTACTGAGCCCACGTGCTGCAACTACTGAAGCCCATGTGCTCTAGGGCCCACATGCCACAACTACTAAAGCCCATGCACCTAGAGCCTGTGCTCCACAACAAGAGAAGCCACTGCAATGAGAAGCCCATGCACTGCAACGAGGAGTAGCCCCCGCTCACTGCAACTAGAGAAAGCCCACATGCAGCAATGAAGACCCAACGCAGCCAAAAATTAATTTTTTTAAAAAAAGAATGACTTAAGGCAGCTCTTGTCCTCCGGCTTCTAGGTGGAATTTTTTTAAAAGATGTACTGATAGTAAATGAGGTGAGGACACTGTTGTCCCAAGTTCTTCCTTCTACAAGTAGGAAACAAGTGTCTTTGATCTGAGTAAGAATATAGGAATACAGCCACTATGCAGGGAGAATGGAAGATGTGGCCTAAGGGGTCCAGAATAAAGAGAAGTAACTCAGGAGGTAAGGAAAAAAAACATCAGAACGACAGGTACAAAGCAGTGTGTGTAATTATGCCACCATACACCAACACACACGTGCACACGCATACCCTTTTTATATGCATTAAGTAGCTCGAGATTGAAGGAAACCAGTCTTACAGTGATTGGTTGCTTCTAAGAAGGGAAACTGGTAGCTAAGGGACTAAGGTAGGAAGGAGTCTTCTCATTGTACTCCTTTTTGACTTTTGTATCATGTACTAGAGGGAAGTTTTGGACATGAAAAGGAAAAGAAAGGAAGCAGGAAACACTGAACTAAAGAAGAGACTGAACTCATTTAAGATGATTATAATTTTTTTCTATATACAGGCATACATATGTTGTCTGGGGGTTAAAAGTGAATTTGCTACACTTAAGCCTAAACCTTTGCAGTGTTTTATCAATAATTCATAACTCTGTATTAAATCAGGAAGCACATACTTGTACAATTCTAGTTTACATACGCATAAATTGTTTGTTATATACTATCTTGCTTGACTAGGTTGTAAATTCCTTCAGGAGATAACTGCTATCATCTTATACTGCCTCTATTATGTCCTGAGCATATAGCAGGTACTCAAAATATTTGGCTGTTTGCATTTCCCCATTCATTTTCTGGATTAATGACCGAAATAAATGGGGAAAAGATCCTGGAAGCAGAGTCTGGTAGAAATTACTTATAAGGTACAATCAGGGGTTGATGGATGGACGAATGGCAGTTGTAGAGTCTAAGTGTTAGGTTTATGGGTGTTTACAATTCTTTCAATTCCTCTGTACATTTGAAATAATAAAATGTTGAGGGAAAGGTAATTAGTAGGGGAAGAAAGTCATCAGTATGCTAAAGTTCTGGCCCGGCTATGACATTAATTCTCTGGATCAATGCGTAGCATCTCTGGGCCTCACCTACAAAAAAGATTGTACTAGAATTCCTGCATCTCAAACCAGGGTAGAGCATGACATTAGAGATGTGCAGAAATACGGTGTTCTTAAAAATTAACTACAACTGTGGTGACAGTATTAAAATACAAATGAATTTTTAGAAAAAATTCAAGCCTTCAAAATTTGTTTTGTTTAAAGCAGCCACCAAAATTTTCTTTTGCCGTTCCCTCCAGAGTTAAGCAAAAAAGTCCTAGTCTAGAATAATCATTTCAGGGAGTGAGGCACACTGAAAAAGCACCAGCCTTTGGAGTCAGACAAACCTGGATTTGAATCCCTGCCGTTACTGGCTCTGTGATCCTGTCCAATAGTTTAACTATTTCTTTATCCATAAAGGTGAAATACATACTCTAGTATGTAAAATGCCCAGCAGAAAAATTCCAGTTAAACACAGCCTTTTGAAATTGCACCATTTACCTCTGCTCATTCCTGAAACTCCCATTAAAATGACAGGAAAGAGAAAGGGGGGAAAATTACAAGGACAATAAAAGAATAAGAATGTCATTGAAATCACTTTGGCCTTTTGGCTAAGATCAAGTGTAGGATGTCATTAGATTTTCAGCAATGACAGTGAATCAAAGGCTTTAAGTATGAGAAACTGATAGGTAGGCTGAAATTCTACATCTAACCAAACAGGCAAATATAAGAGTTGAATAAAGATATCTTCAGACATACAAAAAATTTTGCCTCCTATGCTCTCAATTTCTCAGAAAGCTAGTGGAGTCTTGTATTTCACAAAAAGGAGAAGTAAACCAAGAAAGAGGGGGAAAACAGATCCAGGAAAGGGAAGGTTCAACACAGGAGGTTAAAGGAATCCCCAAGAGTTACCCCACAGGGATTTCCTCTGGAAACAGGAAACCCCAGGGCAACAGCTGTACAGCCAACATAGGAGGCAGCCAGTACAAACTGGAACAGGAACACAGGACTGCAGAAGGGACATCTCTAATAAAAATGAACCAACTGTCCCATATGTTTGAATATGTTGGGAATGAATCAGTGATAGATACATAGAAAAAAGGAAACTAATTTTTAAAACTATTTTTAACTCCAAAGAAAATTAAAAGATACATAAGTAAATATAATCATGGCATATGACATAGCTCAGCTGTGAATAATATTTATAATCACAATGTAGACTCTTGATCAAATCTAAAATTATGACAAAACTGTACTGGGAGAATGAAGAAGGGGACATACATATGGAACAGAGGCTATAAGAGAGCTAAATCTTCCCATGTATGAAATCAAGAAGTTAACAGTTTAAGCATGTTACTTAGAAACATGGACGTAGATATCTGATCCCCTCCTCAAGATTCTGTTCTCACCCTAACAAAATATGACAGGAAAAAAATCCCAGTTTCAATGGATATTTTTATTATTTATTTAATAGATCACCAACTTCATCTACCTCCTTACCAACAACTGGAATTTCATTTTGTTTCCATGCTGAGTGGTGAAACTATGACAAAGCTAATCAGAATAAGCTACTTCATAAAGAGAACTAAGCTAACACAGCTCACTTTCTTTTAACAGGCATAATACAAATATATGCACTCTAGAATGCACAACGGTTTAGTCTCTAAGAAATTCAAATGGGATCTTGAAGAATGTAGGCAAAGCCAGGGTGCAGTAAAGATGAGCTGAGATGCCATACAACTGTTTAAGGGTTCCTGGTGCTACATCTCTTGGCCACTAGCTGAATCTTGACATAGGAGAAGATATTAGCTAATGCCAAGTGGAGATGCAGAAAGCACTAAGTTGACTTAGGGGCTATGCACAGGAACCAAAAGGCAGGAAAGTACTAAACACTGCTGAGAGCCTCCACCCCAGGAAGGACTTTACCTGTTTTTGAGAGAACACACACACACACACAATCAGCATTACTATAGGATCCACTAAGCCAGATCTGTTCCCTTCTATCCGCCCAATAACATATCAGCTCTTCTCTAGGGTATATGGCCAGGAGTTACGTAACTTTTACATTTTGGGTCCCAGGTCTACTAGAGCATAACCTCTTTGAGAATAAGTCTTCCCATGTAGCCCTCCCCACCTCAAATGGAAGCCAGGAGCTTTATTTGAAACTCCTCCATTTGTACTGCCCAGCTAATGACTGCTAATGACAACACTATCTACCGTCTCCACTCCATTCTACTCACCTCTCACTGCATAAACCCCATCCTTCCCCCAGATAAGTCAAAAAAACATTAAAGAACCTCACCTTCCAAGAGCTCTAAACTGGCACCACCTCCAGTGCTCACATGGCTGACTTTATCCTCTGTGTTCCATTTGGCACAGCAAGTAGCAGTGTCTCCACCACCTGTTGAATGAAAGCCAAGTAAAAAGGGGAAAGGAGAGAAAAGAAAAAAGACTGGCACCAAAATTATAAGGCAATGTGCTCTCGAGCCCAAAGTCCATCTCATTTAGAGGTTCCTCCATGAATTATATACCCATTTAGCTCTCAAGATTCACCTGGCACCAAGGAACCTAGGAAAAGTTAACCATTTCCCCTCTACTTTCCTCTGATCAGAATTCTGCCAGCTCACATTGGCAATAGCTTTGTACAGGACCCCTTACCTATGATGGTGATGCAGCCCCTGGAAGTGGCTTTCACCACCTCATCCATGAGGGCTTTGGTTCCTCGGGCAAAAGCTTCCCATTCAAATACACCCACAGGTCCATTCCACACAATCTGCTTAGCCCGAGCAACAGCCTCAGCATACTTCTTGCTGCTCTCAGGACCACAGTCCAAGCCCTAAGGGGCAGAGTTAAAAGAGAGGATGAGAAACCAATAAAAGCTACTTAAAGGAGCAAATACTATACCTCCACCAAGACCAGAACTCAAGGCTGAACACCAGAGTGTCTTCTAGAACCAAAAGATACCCCTCATTCTTTAAAATTATAAACCTGTTCATATCCTTTATGGAAGATCAAGTCTAAGGGAAAACCTCAAAAGTTATTTGATAAAAACATTCTTAGCCACACTATTTTATGATTGTGTGTAACTAGATAAGTGGTTTTCAACTAGGGTCAATTCCGTCCCTCCCTAGGGAACATACGGCAATGTCTCAAGACATTTTTGATTGTCATGATTTGGAGATGGGGGTTGCTTCTGGCATCTAGTGGCCAAAGATGCCTTAAACATCCTATAAGGCAACAACAGCCCTCCACAACTAAAACTACCCGAGATGTCAATAGTGCCAAGTTTGAAAAACACTAAACTAGATCAGTGGTTCTCAAATCTTGTTGTGCATCAGAATCACCAGGATGGCTTGTTCGAGCACAAATTTCTGGGCCTTACCCCCAGAGTTTCTGCTTCAGCAGGTCGGGGGGCAGGGGGAAGGAATCTGCATTTTTTTTTTTTTTTTGCAGTACGCGGGCCTCTCACTGTTGTGGCCCCTCCCGTTGCGGAGCACAAGCTCCGGACGCGCAGGCTCAGCGGCCACGGCTCACGGGGCCAGCCGCTCCGCGACACGTGGGATCCTCCCGGACCGGGGCACGAACCCGCGTCCCCTGCATCGGCAGGCGGACTCTCAACCACCGCGCCACCAGGGAAGCCCGGAATCTGCATTTTTTAATGAGTTTCAAAATGATGCTGATGCTGCTGTTCTTTTTTTAATTTATTTTTGGCTGCTTTGGTTCTTCGTTGCTGCACGCGGGCTTTCTCTAGTTGCCACCAGTGGGGGCTACTTTTCGTTGTGGTGCGCAGGCTTTTCTCATTGCAGTGGCTTCTCTTGTTGTGGAACACGGGGTCTAGGCTGGCGGGCTCAGTAGCTGTGGCTCCCAGGCTCTAGAACGCAGGCTCAATGGTTGTGGTGCACAGGGTTAGTTGCTCCACAGCATGTGGAATCTTCCCAGACCAGGGATCGAACCCATGTCCCCTACACTGGCAGGCGGATTCTTAACCACTGTGCCAGCAGGCAAGTCCAATGCTGCTGTTCTTGAGACCACACTTGGAGAAACACTGAACTAAATAAAACCCACATGTCTATCAAAAGGAAAGTGATGGGACTTCCATGGTGGTCCAGTGGTAAAGAATCCGCCTTACAATACAGGGGATGTGGGTTCAATCCCTGGTCAGGGAACTAAGATCCACATGCCACAGGGCAACTAAGCCCATGTGCCACAACTACTGAGCTCGCACGCCTCAACTACAGCCTGCGTGCCGCAAACTACAGAGACCACACGCTCTGGAACCCACGTGCCACAACTACAGAACCCACGTGCCACAACTACAGAGCCCACATGCCCTGGAGCCCAAGCACCACAACTAGAAAGAAGCCCACGCGCCGCAACGAAAGATGCCACATGCTGCAACTAAGACCCAATGCAGCCAAAAATAAATTTAAAAAATAAAGAAATCTTAAAAGAAAAAAGAAATATGAAAGCTTAAATAATTCTAAAAAAAAAAGGAAAGCGATAAGCAAACTAGTATGTCACCATTAACAATTCTGTACAGCTATTAAGATGATAAAATATGGAGAACATTACAATCAGCTAAATAAGTCTAATATACACATAAATTTTTCCCTGCTTGCAATAATTATACTTGTACTATCTTAATGTTTTCATATAAGAAAAATTTCTTATACAGGTTTCTAGGCAGCAACATAATCCAGAACAGCCCAAACCATGAAAGTACATAGCATCATCCCCAGCACACAGTCAAGTACTTAATAAACATTAAATAGATGAAGAAAGAAAAAACAGTTTTGCCCCCACATTACTAATGAAAAGTCTTAACAGCAATCTGATACCACTGCTTTTCCCCATGGATTTTCCCCGAAGGAGCGTCTCACTCAACATTTGTAGCCCTTCTTTTAAAATTCCCATTGGTTGGTTGAATGAATGATACCAAATGTATTTGTTCACTCATACTACCAACCACCCAAGTGACTCACCATCCAGCCAGCAGGTATGCCAGAGGCCACAGTGGCTTGGCCAGTCTTGGCATTCTCATCAAACTTATCAGCAGTGACAAAATCAACAGGCAAGGTAATCTTCACGCCATTCTTCTCAGCTTTGGATATCAGGTCTTTGACGATCTTGGATCCCTCTTCGTCAAACAGAGAAGTGCCAATCTACACAGGAAAGTCAAGATGATGAAGATCAGCCTCTATACTAAGAATGTGATTACCTCACAAAGTAGACAGGAACAAAATACAACACAATACAAAGGAATAATTCAAAGACGAAAGAAAAACAACTTGCAAAATAAATAAAAATGGGAGTTTTTAGGGCTCATGTCAGAAGCTAATTTCCTTTTTAAATTTACATAACTGGCTATTTCTCATGGAGAGCTATTTCACATCCACTTGGCATTGGTTTCCTACCTCCATGTTGTTGAGCACCTTAAGGAAGGTAAAGGCCATTCCACCACCAATAATCATTTCATTGACTTTGTCTAGCATATTACTGATCAGCTGGATCTTGTCTGCAACTTTAGCTCTGGAAGGGAAAGCAAGAATTATCACCCAAAGAACAAACAATGGACTAAGGAAATGATATTACATAAAGTCTGAGTTTTGATATTAAGAGACAGGAACAGAGAAATGTCCCACAGAGTGACAAAAGTATTGGCTAACTTTGCCCTACGTTTCTCCAACCCGAAAAGCCAATCCATTACTAATAAATCCTTTTAAGGTATAGCTCTTGGCGAAGAAGGGCTTAGAAGACTTACAATCATCTAAAGAAATCACAAGTTCCAAATAGATCTATTTTGCCCCTTCTCTCCCCCCAAAAATCAAAGGGTCAAGATTGCTAATTGTACCTGAGAAAGATTGCTAATTGTGGGATCCCTGAGCTCCCTGAGAACTGTCCTAATCCTAGAGCAGGAACCAGATTATATATAAAATGAATATATACTGAGCAAAAATATTCACACTCTTAGGTCCATGCTCAGTTGCTGGAACGTTTGCTTTATGGCATTCGTTATTCTATTGGACCACTTGATTGAACACACTGATTGAGCACTTACTCTGTGACAAGGTTCTAAGTCTCTGAGAAACATCACTGGGCAAAAGAGAAGATCCCTACCCCTTTGGAGCTTATATTCTAGTAGAGGGAAATAAGATAATAAACACAGATGTACCTTTCACCTCCGAGAGAAAAAAAATATCCAAACAAAAGAAAAACATTCACTTAAAGCACAACCTTTAAAATCCTTCACGTAAGTAATAGCTTGCCTTCCACAGATATTCTTATATATCTAAATCCCACTTAAATGAACCTTGGGCCTATCTACCTCTTCATTCAATAAACAAGATGATACCTACTCTGTGAGAGGCCCTATGCTAGGATTTGTGAAATGGAGGTTCAAAACAATAGCGATGTGGGAGAGTGGACGGAAAGAGACTATAGATATCTCACTTGTAAAGACTGGTCACCACCAAGGGTAAGAATGGATTAACTGTTTTATACAGAAACAGACACACACAGAAAGAGAGAGACAGAGAAAGAGGGAGAAACGAGACTCAACGTCTTCTAAAGAATGTGGGATGTTCTACAGATCAAATGCCCTGCTTCTTCAACAAATCAATGGAATGAAAATAATAATGAAGAGGGAACTATTATAGAATAAAATATACCTAACAAGCAAATTCAATGCATGGACTTCATCTGGATCCTTATTCAAACAAACTGACTGTAAAAAGGCATTTCTGAAATGATGGAGAATTTCTGAATACAGACTGGGTATTAGATGATAGTAATAAAATTGTTAAATTTTGTTAGGTATAACACATGGTGGTTATTTAAAAGAAATCTCATCAGTTATGAGATGCATACAGAAGTATGAGAAATGAAATTATATGATGCCTAAGGCTTGCTTTCAAATACTCCTGACAAAAAAAAGGATTAGAGGACAGATGAAACAGGATTGGCAAAAATGCCAATAATTATTAGAGCAGGGTGAGAGGTACCTGGGGGGTTATTATACTATTCTTTCAACTTCTGTAATGTTTGAGCATTTCCATAATAATGGGTTTTTTTCTGCACCGTGCGGCTTGTGGGTTCTTAGTTCCCCAACCAGGGATTGAACCAGGGCCCTCGGCAGTGAAAGCACTGAGTCCTACCCACTGGACCACCAGGGAATTCCCAACACAACGTTTTTTAATAAAATGTAAAATCTTCCCCTAAATTGTTAATGTTCTAAGGAGACTACATTGCAAGAAAGGTGGCAAAAAAAAACCTCCACGTCAACTTCCCCAAAATAGCTATTTTAGGCAGAGTCCAAAACCTAATCATAACCCCTAGG
Organism: Lipotes vexillifer; assembly: GCF_000442215.2. Taxonomy (NCBI): domain Eukaryota; kingdom Metazoa; phylum Chordata; class Mammalia; order Artiodactyla; family Lipotidae; genus Lipotes; species Lipotes vexillifer. The sequence goes on from NW_006772158.1 coordinate 24,904, forward strand.
CAGCACTCACTTCCATATTCCAGATCTATGGAAGGATGGAGAACAAAGCCCAACTCCTAATCTCCAGAGAAGCAAAGATCAGAGTCTGACTTTTATAAACCAGTGCACAAGAGGGGCAATGATTCCAGGACACAGATAACAACCTATACCCACCTTAACTATTTTTAGGACCCTGAAACTGGGCTCATGAACCTGGAGAGCAACTATGCTATCTGAAATTGACACCCAACTTGAGTCAGCATTCATAGGGAAATGCTGAGTGTGTTCACTCCCGTGGAAAAAAAAAAGCCCCGCTCATAAGAGGGTCAGGAGCATCTAGCCATAAAGAGGCTGCCATCTAGATAGCCATGCCAAGTGACAAGATCTTATCCAAGCAGTCCCAGGTCTCTGTCCCTACTTTATCACCTAAAATGTATCCTCCTAGCCTCTTGAGCTGCACTTCTGATATTCGTATTTTTTTTTTTTTTCCTTGCGTTATGCGGGCCTCTCACTGTTGTGGCCTCTCCCATTTGCGGAGCACAGGCTCCGGACGCGCAGGCTCAGCGGCCATGGCTCACGGGCCCAGCCGCAGCACTGCGCGGAAGCCCTGATATTCGTATTTTTAACTAAGCCAGTAGAATATCACTATTCACAGGGTACCTTTCCCCATAGGAGAAAATACAAAAACGTATATGAGCTGGAGAAATGAGTTCCAAATGATATATTAAACACATGTGAGGAGGTTTTCATATCTGAGAAACTGAAGTGCTTCAAAAATCGTTAGATGAGCAATGGTGGATCTTTCCGATTCTTCCCTCCAGAGCCAATTTCTATCCTTTCCAGCCCTGTTCTCTGTCCCAGGAGGCTGACCTGAGTGGACTACATCAAGGAGTTCCCTTGCTCTCTGACATCCAGCTAAGTTGCAGCCCATTGTGGGTAGGAGGGAGTACATCAGCAGGACATTAAAAGGAGATCAGAGTATCTATTTCCCTGGCTCCTTCCCTGCTAGATGACTATCCCTACATCCCTTGACCAAAGGCTACAGTTTCTATCAGAGGGACCTCTCCACGCAACCACCGTCTCTGGATTTTGGTAACCATCCCTTTCCTTTTTCCCTTCAGGCCTAAGGATGGTGATGACTGTTGCCCCAGATTACTGTACTGTCCCTTCTGGGTTTCCCTAAACCCTACCCACACCTTTGTAGACAGTCCCTTTATTAAATTCTCCTCAGTCACCCAGTTTGATTGTGCTATCTGACAATAAACCACCCAAGTTATGGCCTACTACCAGGCAAAAACACTACTTAAAGCATGATCTTGAAGAGTTCTCCATACCCGCCCAGGATGGCCAGGAAGGGTCGCTCTGGGCTCTCCAAGGCCTTGGCAAAGTAGTTCAGCTCCTTCTTCATCAAAAATCCTCCAGCCTTCTCTGGCAGATTTACTCCCACCATGGAGCTAGAAATGAACAGAGACATTCAAATGTTAGGTCAATCCCTAGCAATTCTCCCAATTCTAGAGGCCATCTCCTTATTACTGAAAATACTTTCACTTTTGAGATGCCAGGCCACCACGGTTTTCATGCCCAAACTGCAACAAAACACTTAGGTACAAGATAAGATTTTTGACTAATAATGCAGGGTCAAGGGGAACAAGTGAAAAGCAATGACCTAAGGTAGAATTTAAGATACCCAATTAATAGTCTTCAGGCTAAGGGTTTAACCACAATAAATAATCAGCCAGGTGATGACAACAGGAAAGGATTCCTCAGTTTGCTTCCTACTGACAGCCTAAGGTTCCACTCCCACAGCATTCACAAAGGGAGAGCTCTCCACGAAATACCCCAAAGTGAGACAGAGGAACATCTTCCTGAAGCTCAACTAAAAGCTCCACAATTCTCAACATTTGCTTTTATTTCCTCTTTAGATCGGAGATACTCACCAAGAACCTCAGTGTAATTTGTAGCTCCAATTAGAGATAGAAGCCAAAAAGATCATAATATAATACAGAAATATCCAAAAGCAAGCCAGAGCTTGGGCTGCTCAAGTAAACAGAGAAATAATGCTCCCAGTTTGACAATGAGCAAAAAACTTTTAGTACCTGTGGGCTCGGTGAGCAGTGCCAAAAGCATCATTGACATAGACATCCCCTAGCTTGGAAAGCGAAGCTCGAAAGGCTTCTATTTTGGCTGGCTCAGCTTTAACCTGCAGAGAAAAACAAACAAAAAAAATGGAAAAACAACAATACAGGAAATGTTGATGGCTCCAAAGACAACTGTAAAAGCATTCCATACCAAGAGTCCTCTTCAACACCTCTAAAGACCCTGAGTTGGTAGGATAGCAGTTCTTAAAACTGGCAACAGGGTCTGTTCTTTCTTCCTAATATTCCAGGTCTTTGGGTCATTTCTGCATGTTTCTGCTCTCCTCCACCTTCCCTCAAATTGCAAGCCTAAGATTCCTGAACCACAGCTTAACCCCTAATCACATCCCATTGGCCTCTCTCCAGCTCCTAGGACAAGACTCAAATTATCCTTCTCTCTCCTTATCTTGACTCATTTCCTCATTCTAACATATTCTCCTTGTAAAATTTAGGATTATACTTGAGTCAAGCTGCTGGCTACCAAGACCTTTCTGCAAAGGGAAAAAGGCCCTCATACATATTCCTCATCAAAGCAACAAGGGCAGGCTGGAACAGAGAAGGCAGATGGAAACATGACAACAGAAAAGGACCTCAGAAACATTTTATATAATAGCAAAAGTAGGTAATTCATATAGCCTTCCCTGGAAGTTAGGCATCTGATAAAACAATACACTTCTACAAAAAAGAAAGAGGAACAAAAACTAGAAGTAAAACATAGGGCTTTGAATGTCGGCTCACTATCCAGGGATAATACCCACCATGCTCCCATAGGGGAAAGAAAGCAGAGCAGCAGGATGAACAGAGTCTCCAGTAGGAAATAAAGTGAAGATGCACAGGAAGCCAGATAAGAGGGACATGGCAGAGAAAAGCACAAAACAGATGTTTGTTTCAGTCACTCTCCACTCCCATTCTCCCATGTACTGAGGATAAGGAGGCTGCCACAGATAACAGGTGCTTTCCTCTAATGAACCAAAGAATGCAGGGGCACTAATGCTAAAACTGAAGACTGTAGAGCCCCCATAATCTCTTTACAATGGAATATAATCTGCCACTGGTGACTGCAAGATGATGTGTGTAGTAATGAAAACACTGCCCAAATGGCAGGAGACCTGGGTTCTAGGACCAGGTCTGACACTAATTTACAGTGTAACCTTTGTCAAGTTGTTCTCTGCCCCTGAAATCTTCCCATCTATTAAAAAGGGAAGATAACCCCTCTATTTAAGAAGAATTGTTTGAGGAAAAATGAGACAAACTGAAAGCTCTTCATGGAAAAGGTACTACAGAAATTAATAGTAATAAGAACCCATTTCTCATTTTTGATCTGCCAATAACTAGAAGGAAGAGAATGCTCCTAAAAAACCAATGCAGGCACACTGGATAAAGGAAAAATTTCATGCCCTCGCTTTGTTTTTATCCACTTCGAACTTATGGCTGGCTCCTGAAATTTCAAGCATGAAAAGCCTTTGGACACTAAATGTAAAGTAAACTAACTAAAAAAGACATAGACTAGCATAGTTGGTTCATCACTTCCTGAATAAAAGGTTTTGCCTCAATTTGCCAGTTGTCTCCTGCCATTTCTAAGCCTGAGCATATAGCTGGTTGAGTTTCAGTCTAAAAGGGCACCAAATTTTAGGTCAGCATTTGACTCATACTACTCTAGCAAGACCATGCCAAAGGCAAGATAAGGCAAGACCAGAGCCTGCAGTGCTAAGAAAGCAGGCACTGCTTGAAAGCAGGCACTGCAATGACCTTAAGAAATGTCAGAAGTACAACAGGAGGTTGAGACGCTAGCCTCAAAGCATCTTGTTCCACAAGATACTAAAGACCTTAAGAGTGGAAAGTACTTAAAGGGTGCTTTCAGCTTCCCTTCTACCAATAGGCAAATTCTAAATCATCCTCAAAGAGCCAGCTTTATCATTTAATATTTGAATTCTGGTTGTCATTCACAGTAATCTATTTTGTGGGTTATCTATGGTTGCCTTTTTAAAAAATTTTTGGTTTTTTCCCTATGGTTGCTTTTGCACAACAATGTCAGAGCTGAATAGTTCCAACAGAGACCATATAAGGTTGTGGCTGACTGTATGGTCCGCAAAGCCTAAAATATTTATTGTCTGGCCCTTTACAGAAAGTTTGCTGATCTAATGGACTGAGCTCTATATAAGGCCCAGCAACAGTACCACTACCTCTAACTTTAATCAAATGACTGCCTTTCTGAGACCTAGGTTTTTTTTGAAAATATGATGATATCTGTACTTCCTTAAGAAGAAATTCAAAGAAAGATGCTTTACACTTCTTAAGAAAAATGTCTTAAACCTAAGGCAGTATCATCATGACCATCATTTACCCAACTACAATCAAATGTCCCAAATAGTCCCTTTCCACTTGACTTAGGAAAGTACTTTTTCTGCTCTCATGATTCTTTTATAAGAAAATCCCAATGATATCAAATTTAATTTAGTGTGTTAAAAGTATCAAGCTCAAGCTTTAAGTTAATTCCCCTTCTAAATAAAAATACAGATTGTCCTTCCATAACACACCAGGGCCTGTTGCTTAGAAAAACAGTTCCAGCCTTGACAAACAAGAAATCTAAAACTGGCTCTCCTGGAGGAACACCTGGTATATCATGGATACTCACCCCCATGCCCCCAGCCAACAACCACCTGTGAATGTCTGCTCTCAGCACTTGGCAATCACAGCCTCTCCCTTTGATAGGATATTATCACATAATATTAGAAAAAACAATCTTCATGTATCACAGGCCAGGTGTGTAACAAAGGGACAATTAGAAGCAGCACGTTCACCAAATCCTCATTCACCCAAATGGTGTTCACGTATTTTTCCAATGTATTTCAAAACCACTTGAGCATGATGAGGAGGGCTTCTGGGATGCTGACAATATCCTATTCTCTGACCTAGGCGGTGGTTACACAGGTGTGCTTACTTTGTGATAATTCATCAAGCTGTGCATTTGTGCATTTTTAATCGTATGCTGTACTTCAATAAAAAGCTGTCAAAATAAACATGAGCTTCCTCTACTCTTCAATCACAGTCTCATACACTCAGCCCTCCTCACCCCCACTAATGTCAAAATCACAGGTCCTACCTTGTTCCCAGAAGCATCTTTTCCCTTCCCTTCTTCCTCCACATGAAAGCGAAGGTTCTCCAGCAGGATGACAGACCCAGCAGCTGGGTCAGCACAAGCTTTCTCCACTTCTGGGCCCACGCAGTCCTTCAAGAACAAAACATCCCTGGGGAGAGCACAACATGGAAAACACTTGAGCAGTCAGAAAGTTAAGAACCAATAACAACATGCTTGACAACATCTGTCACAGAGTCCACCAGCACCAGAGCCTGAAACATACTTGCCCAGCAGAGATTTGAGTTCTACAGCAACTGGCTGCAAGGAGTACTTGTCAGGCATGGGGACACCATCAGGCCGGCCCAGGTGGCTCATAAGAACAACTGACTTGGCTCCATTGTCCAAGCAGAATTTGATGCTTGGAACGGCAGCCTTGATCCTGCAACCAAAAAGAGACAACAGGTAGAGTAAGGTTACTCCTAAGAATTAGTGGTAACTATTCTATTCATGGCCTCATAAAACATAAAGCCCCCTTTCTTCTCCAAATTCCTTCAAATCTACTGTCAACAACTCATCGATGGTCCTCAGGTCCATGTGCAGAGGAAGAAGTTAATTAGGATGTCAACCCTCCCCCTAGGATTATACAATCTCATCATGTTTTGCCCCTTGTGCAGAAAAGAGTTAATATAGCAGGACTGAAGCTGTTATCTTCAGAAGGACCTGCTTGCAAGGTTGGCCCTTGGCTGGTATCTGGGAACTTGGCTTTTGAAGTGGTCCCTCAGTTCTCTGACAAGGGCTGCTCACAGTTCCTAGACTGTCTGTACAAACAAGGTGATTTACGCTCAACACTTGCTTCCCTCTAGGAGGAATTTTGGTAGTTGCTGGGCAAAGGGTGCCTATGTGATCAGCTGCCAGTAAAAATCTTGGGAGCTGAGTCTCTAAAGGGCTTCTCTGGACAGAAACATTGCACACAATTATTGCATTTTTCACTGCTGGAGAAAGGAGCACGCTTGGTGTGTCCCATGATAAGAGGGAGAAAGCATGGAAGCCCATGCATGGATTTCTCCAAATTCTGCCTGTGTCTTTTCCCCTTGCTGATACTGCCATGCATCCTTTCACTGTAATAAACTTTAGCAGTGAGAACTATATGCTGCGTCCTGTGAGTCCTTCCAGTGAATCACCAAATATGTGGGTGGTCTTAGGGACCCCTGAAACATCCTAAGTGTTTGACTGTGGAAGAAATATAAAATTCCCAAATCTTGAAACCATCACAAGAAATTTGGGGAAAACTGAAAAACATGTAACTTTTCTGCACCCGTTACAGATCCTAAGTCACTTTTTTATGTAGGTAAAAATAAATACATTATATAGAATGTGGTTTACATAATGCATTGCATTTAATAAATTATAGTTTAACCTAACACTTACTAAACCTCCTTTAAACACTTCAAATTTTTGTTACAAACTCAATACTAACTTTCCATTCTTGGCAGTCTTTAAGAAATTAAAATTGATAACAAAGAAAATCATTTATTTATTCAAAAAATATTTATTGGATGCTTCTTTTGTGGCAGCTACTATATCAGATTCTGAGAATACAATAGTAAATAAAAGTCTCTGCTCTCATAGAAGTGGTAAGAACTATGGAGAAAATAAAGCAAGGTAGGGGGACAAGAATGACTGGAGAATAGTGGTGAAGGGGATTTTAGAGAGGGTAGCCAGGGAAAGTCTCTCTGATAAGGTGACATTTCAGCAGAGAATGGAATAATAAAAAGCCAAGTTATGTTTCTAAAATATCTTATGCTACTTGGCAGATATAAAAACTCATTTATACCAAATAAAGAAGAAACCTTCATCAGGTACAACGTTTGCCCAATGAAATCAAATTAATCTTCAGGGCTATCCCTTATTGGCCAAGTCCTATTATTTCTAATGCTTCATTTTGTTAATCAGCTCCATGGAGTTCTGAAAATGAAAAGATCTACTCAGACCTGTTTCTCTGTTTTTTACTTATAAAATACCTTGATAGGCATATTTCCAATCTTTTATGTGTGCTACATTAAAAAAATGAAAGTCAAGATGGGCCAGAGGTGCCTTGAACAAAGACCTTCCACTATGGTGCAGCAAGGATGTGCTTGGCAAAATGCCAAGCTCTATTCTGGGGCCAACATCTGAAAGTGTTCTGGGTCTATACCTACACTGTACAATATGGTAGCCATTAGCCACAGGTGTCTCCTGAATACTAGAAATGTGGCTAGTCCAGATTGGTATGTGCTGGATCTCAAATAATACCAAAAAAGTTAAATGTTCCTTTGATTAATTTTTAATTGATTACATACTGAAATGATTATTTGGGGCTTACTGGATTAAATAAAATGTATTATTACGTTCACCTGTTTCTTTTTACTTTTTTAATGTGGCCACTAGAATATCTTAAATTACATGTGGCTCATATTATATTTTTATTAGACACTGCTGGTCTATACCATTGGAGCGTACCTTTCCAGCTCAAACCTTTCATTTAAAATTTAAAATAAAAACCTTCTTTTACAATCTAGTCAAAAGCAAGAGCAGTACTATCACTTAAAATTTCTGCTTCTGAATCTAGGAGCCAAGACATTTGGAGCAGCCTAAACTGACTGAAAATATTACTTCTGTAGTCTTTTCCCTTAAATCAAAATTCTCGAAAACTTATTTTATCAGGGCCAGCTAGAATAGAGGCTTGTAAAACTACATGCACAGTTCTTCATTTTGCAGGGGAAGCCAAGTAACCTTAAAGCTTTATATTCTTTAAAAATGCATAACCCCAAATTCTTCAAATTTAAAAAAAATGGGGGGAGAAAAAAATCGCTTTCTTAAAATGATTTTTTTCAATTTCTAAATTCTCATAAGAAGGCAAACCAGATGGTGGGTTGTTAAAAGCCAAGATCACATGGCTTAAGTTGCCATAGTTCTACAATAAGGAAGTAAAACCATTTCATCCCATATACTCAGACCCAGGTACATCGTAAACCTAGCTCAAGGATTAGCAGGGACATTACCTCTGGTTGTTTGTTATCTGGTTGTTCTTCATAGGAACATTGAAGTCCACTCTGAAAAAGAAACAAAGTGTTGGGTTCAGAGCCATGATCAATTTTCCATTCCCCCAAAGATTAGGAGAGGGACTTTTAGTGAACCAGTTAAATAAGTTGAAGTTCAAAAGTCACCTTAAAAATAATCAGCAGTATCAGAAGATGGTGATTAGCCATGGGGACGAGGGTAGGAGTAGTGACTGGGATAGGACACCAGAGGGAGTTTCAGGGGTTCTGGTAATGTTCTCTTTCTTGACCTGGGTGACAAATGTGCTCCTTTAGTGATCGCTCTTTGAAGTTTATGATTTGTGCCCTTTTAGGTACGTATCTCATACTTTTTAAAAGAGAAATTTTAAAAAATAAGAAACAACTTAAATCACAGGAACTAGCCCTGAAGACCAGGGAAGCTAAAGCCAGTGCCATCTAAAAAGATTTCTATGTGGGCCCAGCATGATAGTATCTAATAACAGTGGCAGCTGGAGGAGTGAAGGGTTATAGGGAACACATCTGGATTTTGATTCCTTTGATAGTATTTCTGGGTTCTAAGGAAGCAAACATTATTCAAAAGAAAAAAATTAATTGGAACAATAAAACACGTCAAGAGAATATCATTCTTTTGGGAGAAAGGCTGGGACCTCGGGGCCAGAAAGAAACCCAGTATCCAAGACCAAGTTCAAACAGTATCCTTCAAGCAAAACACAGACAATAACAAAAAGATAGCCTCTTTCTAAAAGCCTGAGAGGACACTTTGCTGTACACCTGAAACTAACACAACATTGTAAATCAACTATACTTCAATAAATTTTTTTTAATTAAAGAAAATAAAAGCCTTAGAGGAGAGGATGGAACATGTGACCCTGCCCACCTGACAAACTGGCAATTAGAAAAGAAGTGATCCAGATAGCACAGGCAGGAAATTCCCTGGCGATCCAGTGGTTAGGATCCACTGGTTAGGACTGCTGGGGGCCAGGTTCAATCCCTGGTCAGGATCCCACAAGCCACATGGCACAGCACACGGCCGGGGGCGGGGGGGGGGGGATTGGGGGGGGGGAT
>NW_006772158.1:34563-35067 GCF_000442215.2 Lipotes vexillifer
TCTCCTTTCTACCCAACAGATTGCTGCTTTACCATTTTTAAGAACTGATCATTCCTTCCCCCTTCTTGCGAACTCCTTAGAACCTCGGGCTACTTCAATTTGACTGAAAACAACGATGTGTGATAGCTATTTGTAAGGTCTAAGTTTTGCCTGCCAAGATCCTTTTTAAGTGATTTTTTTCTCATCTCTAGAATGGGGATGATACTACTATCTACTTCACAGTTATTGTGAGAATTAAATGAGTTACCAATTTGGAAAGTGCTTTGGAGAGTAACTGATACACAGTAAGTGCCATAAAAGTGGTAGCTATTGGGCTTCTCTGGTGGCGCAGTGGTTGAAAGTCCGCCTGCCGATGAGGGGGACATGGGTTCGTGCCCCGGTCCGGGAGGATCCCACATGCCACGGAGCGGCTGGGCCCGTGAGTCATGGCCACTGAGCCTGCGCGTCTGGAGCCTGTGCTCCACAACGGGAGAGGCCACAGCAGTGAGAGGCCCACGTACCGCA
>NW_006772158.1:35077-37273 GCF_000442215.2 Lipotes vexillifer
AAAAAAAAAAAAAAAAAAAAAGTGGTAGCTATTATTATACATGCTAAGGCTTCTCCAAAACGTGATTCTGTGATCTAAAAGGCAGATCAACCATTACTAAAAACAGCTAGCAACACGCACTAAGGGACTACTGTGAAGGTATGACCTAGTCAAAAAGACTGCTGCCATGTTTGACCACAAAGCTCCATCACTAGGCCTTCCTCTCTAAGGCTGAGGCTTGGCAGACAATTACAAAATCCTAGACCTACTAAGAAGACCACCAATTTCCTATGTCCCCTAGGTCTGTAGTCTAGTTCGCTGAAGAACAGCTTTTCCAAAGGTGAGTTGAAGGACTAATTCTATATTCAAACATTTTAATTAAAATCTTAAAAAAATAAAGGCAGTATGCCTCTAAAGAAAGAAATACAATCTACTTAATTTCAGGCTACTCGATTCTGATTCTAAGCATCTTCTTTAAATATCCTGAACAAGGCCCCTGCCAGCCTTAAAGTGCATTCCAAAGAGGACAGAGTATCCCATTACCAAGAGTCATTTTCTCCCACCCTCTGCAGCCTCCCAGAAGGCCCACATTCAAAAGGGCTATGGGACTTCCCTGGTGGTCCAGTGGCTAAGACTCCACGCTCCCAATGCAGGGGGCTAGGGTTCATCCCTGGTCAGGGAACTAGATCCCACATGCTGCAACTAAGAGTTCACATGCCGCAACTAAGACCCGGCACAGCCAAATAAATACATAAACAAAAGGGCTAATGGCAAGGGGCTGAGCATAAGCCACCCTGCTGCTCCCTACCCCCAAGCCGTGACAGAGAAGAAGTTCTTTGGAAACATTCAAGAATCCCTCTCATCTATCCACGCTGCCATGGCATAGCTTACTGATGAGAATTGGACTTGTACTCTCTTCTCATTGTTTGTGGAATATCTTCCCTCATCATCTCCTAGACTCTCAACAACAGGTCTGCTTTTAGCTTCTCCTAAGGACTCCACCACTGAAACTGCTCTGACCTACACATTCCACTTGTTCTGTGTAAATTCTGCACCCCTTCCTTTCCCACTTCCCTTAAACAATCCCGAGCTTAGCCTCAGGCACAAAGTCAGATATCACTACACACCAATCATAATGGCTGAAATTAAAAAAATGACATCAAACGCTAGTGAGGATGCAGAGCCATTGAGCACTCATATACTGCCGGTAGGAATGTAAAATGATGTGCTGCTTTGGAAAACAGTCTGGGAATTCCTCAAAAGGCTAAGCACATGACCCAGCAATTCCACTCCTATGTGTTTACCCAAAAGAAATGACAGCATATGTCCATACCAAGACTAGTACACAAATGTTCAATATTCACAGAAGCTTTATTTGAAATAACCCCAAACTGGAAACAACCCAGATGTCCTTCAAACTGTGGACCATCCATACCACAGACTACTACTCAGCGATACAAGGAATGAACGACTGATACATGCAACAACATGGATAAATCTCGAGGGCATTATGCTGGGTGAAAAAATGTCATCCCAAAGGGTTATATACTGTGTGATTCCACTTATATAACATTTTTGAAATAACAAAATTTTACAAATGGAGGAGAGATTAGTAATTACCAGGGGTTTAGGAATGGAAGGAGAGGGGCCACGACTCTAAAGGAGTAGCATGAGGGAGATCTTGGCAGTGCTCAAACAACACTAGTTTTGTATCTTGATTGTGGTGGGAGTTACACAAATCTACACATGTGATAAAACAGCAAAGAACTATATACTTTATTCCAATGTCAACTTCCTTCCTACTCTTGATATTGTACTATAATTATGTAAGATGTATCCAATGAGGGAAACTGGGTGAACACAGGACCTCTCTATACTATCTTTGCAACCTCCTGTGAATGTATATAATTATTTCAAAATGAATCTTAAAAATATTAATTTAGTTGTAGTAAAGATATCAAGACTCTATCACCTGAAATCGCAGGAGTCCAGGCCCAGTTCCATTAAAAGCTCTCAGAGGAACCATTCCCACCCTCGCTTTACTGCCCCTGACTAGAAAATTGGGGTATTATGGTTCCCTTAGAGACTTTTTTTTCCTCCACTGCTCTCAGTTTTTCCTCCCTGTTTCTTCTTCCACTACACCAAGGCTGTTGCTTAACAAGTTACAACAGGTTAGGGAAAAAACAGTGAGGTTTAAAAAAATAGGGGGAGGGAAAG
>NW_006772158.1:37283-55366 GCF_000442215.2 Lipotes vexillifer
GTGGGGGAGAGCAAGCAAAAGGGAAGCGCTTCACAAGTTGGCAAAGGGAGTAAGACTGGCAACCTATGAGAGGAAAAAAGGAAATGACATTGCAAAATTAAACAGGAAATTTACTCAAAGGGCTAGAACGTCAAATGGAGTCCTAAAAAACTGAGGTAGAACCTGGTAATTAGCCAGAGATTTCTGGCTATCTGAGGTTCCCTCAACAAATCAGTTTCCCTTGGCAATTCAAAGCAGGGGCCCGAAGACTCTACAAACATCACAGCTCCCTTTTGCAAGATAAAGAGAGGAGGCAAGTGAAGCAGCCACTACTCCGGAGGCCCCACTTCCGGAACACTGCCAGCAAGCACCACATAAAGGCAATTGAGACAAAAAAATTTGAGCTGACGAGGCATGGCTGCCTCTGTTCTAGAGCTACATTAATAATCTGAGAAAAAAGCAACTTCCTGTTATCAGGCCAAATAAGTTCTATCCAGATTACAGGGAAAAATTATTGACTGCAAACTTCAGTGGACAAAGGTCTATTTTAACCTGTCCCTATTCACTATGTCCAAGAATTTAGAGAATCTGGTTGGTAGCCAAGGAGACCCAAATTCTAGTCCTGGCTCTACCACCAACTTGCTAGTTCAGTGACCTTGGACAGGTCATTTTCCATCAGCAAAACAGGACTAGCCAATCATTTCAAGGCTCAGGGTTAATCTGTGTTAAATGAAACTTTGAGCCCTTGGGCAGAAACATATTTCGCATTAGGTCCATAGGGAGAAAAGATAAGCAACTCCTCTAGTCTCACTCCCAGCCAGCCCGGATAATTCCTCAAGCCAGTTTCCCTAGGAAGAGAGGAGATAAAGCACAATACTGCAATTGTAGGAAGGTAGCCAAGATGATGCTCCACCTCGTCTTTCAGCTTGTGCCTGCATCTGGAAAGGTCAGCCTTGAGCACAGTGGAGACGGGAGGAAATCACTAAGATCTAGTTGCATGCCAATGTCCACTTGTCCTGTTTTTCATAGGGTCTATCCCCCTTCCTTAAGAGCATCTGAGGGGTAGATAGGGCCCTTATCTAATACGAGGATGGCTATGATTCCTACTTTGTCCAGATTGCAAAGGACTAGGTGATTTAGCAAAAGGGGGACACCAGGTGTTCTTCATGGCCATAAGCCATTGAGTTCTTCTAATTATTTCCATAGCAGGGCAGAGAAGGCCAATTGCAAACTAATAGTGGCCATAATGAAATAAGAGGGAAGGAGAGAGCTACATGAACTTTTAGGGTGTCCATACAGTTCACTAATTCACAGTGCCTACCTTCGTTTAAGCCTTAGGTAAAGGGAGATCCCCTAATGCTTTCTGCATCCATTAATATCCAAAAGTTGCCCTCTCTTGAACCAGCCCAAATTGGGAAAGGGGCTGGATCACATCATGCACATGCCTGCCCATCAATCAACCACTTCCCTAAAAGGACAAGACTACACAACGCTATCCGTGCAAGCCCTTATGGCCCCCACAAAAGCGCCACCCTTGGATCCTGTCAAGGTCAAGTCCATCAGTTACATACCTAACTGAATTCCTGCACTTAGCTCCTGGCATGCACGAGTGTACATGTTACAAAAAGGATAAACGTAAAAGCTCCACACATTATACTAGTTAACTCTGGCAAACAAGGGAAAAGCCATGTTGGTAAGTGACCAGGAATCCACATGTTTGGAGTAAAAGACCCCAAAGCGCATGGGGAGCCTTCCCCACTTCTAATATCCTGCTTCTCTAGCCACCTGTGGGGGTGAAGTTAGAGAACAGCAAGAATGAGCAGCCACACCCTGCTCTAGCATTACCCAGTATGTGGCACAATCCTGGTGCAAAACCCATGGCCTGTAGTCCAAAGACACGTAGAGCAGCAGCGGCCTGTTACATAAGCCCTGCAGGGCCTCCTTCGGTGCGCCCACCCCACCTCTCCCTCCCACCCCCAACGCTTTAGTGGGTTCTACTTCTGGACAACGAAATCAACATTCTCTGGGAAAGATGTCCTTTTGCGCAGGGCCGTTTCTGATTTGTCTGGGACGGTCTACGGTGGTGGGGGAAGGGAAAGTAACCAAATGACCTTTCAAGGTCCCTTCCCTGGGGGTCTAGGGATCTGCAGGCTAAGCATCACATCCCACCTCGCCAACTGGGAACTGGAGGTGATAGAACTGCCTTTCAGAAATAAGAGAAGAGAGCAAAATGGATCCCTGCAATCTGAGCCCTTCCTGGGTGGATCCACCCCTGCAAAGTGCAACTTCGGCTCACTTTTTGGGTTGGGGAAAATGAGGTTAGAAACCGTTAAATCCGGACAAAGCTTCAGCCACAGTGGTGGGCAGCCCAGTCCTGCAGGGCTAGGACCCATGGGGCCGAGACGAGGACTAAAGTCCACTTTGGGCAGGAGGGAAAGCAAGTCGGCCCCGGCCGAAGAGGCTGCGACAGAGTCCCGAGGATTACCTCATGATGACCCGCTTCCCCTTCACGTCCATCTTGTCCAGAGTCAGCTTGTTAGAGAGCGACATCTTGGCAATTCAGCGGCAGTGAGAGGCCGGGGGAAGAGACTGTGCAGCGACAGCGACAGAGACTACAGCCGACTGGCGCTCGGAACGCGTGGAAAATGCCGAGCGCCTAGCTGGCTCGATCGCCCCGCCTCCCACCTCTCCCCGCCCCTTTCCGGCCGCCGCATACTGCTAGCCGGCCACTCGGGCAGCTATAGGACGTGGCCCGAAGGCGCCTGCGCGCTGCTATTGCTCCAAGGCGCTGTCAGTCTGCGAGGGCGCTGGTGGGACGTGCTGCTGCCATCTGTCACGTCCGGCACGCAGCGAGACGCTGAGAACCTTCGTGACCAGAGGCAGGAGGCGGTGCCGCCGGGCCGGCAGGTGGAGAAAAAGGGAGAGGTTGGCGCCGAGGGGCAGACGTGGAGAGTCTGAGGCCCAAGGTCGCCGTCTTGGTCGCTGCGGTCGCGCCCAGAGCAGCTGCAGCGCCATGCAACCGCACGACAGCCTGGGGAAAAGCGCCACCTCGCACGCACCCCATGGAATTGCCCGCAGCCGTATCAGGATAGATGCAAATGGCAGCTCCTTTTGGAAAATTTCTGTTTT
This sequence comes from Lipotes vexillifer, assembly GCF_000442215.2. Lineage (NCBI taxonomy): Eukaryota > Metazoa > Chordata > Mammalia > Artiodactyla > Lipotidae > Lipotes > Lipotes vexillifer. The sequence goes on from NW_006772158.1 coordinate 40,392, forward strand.
CCTGGCTCCCCCAAATGGAATTCTCCGTAAGACTGCTAAGGGGCCTTTAAGAATTGAGACCTCTCAGAAGTTGGGGAAGGCCCTTGTTCCCCCTGTTCCCCCCCCCTCACTTTTTTTGTAATAAGTACAATGTAATTGTTTGGTTACGACATGAAGCTAATGGCAAACGCTTAGAGCATTTTTCATATATTAACTCACATTGCTCACAAAACTCGCAGTCCTCATTTTACAGATGAATTAACTCATGTACAAAGAGGTTTAGTGACTTTCTTAGGGTTTCAGATCTTGTAAATGGTGGATTCAAACCTAGGCAGTTAAGATGTAGAGTCCATACACTTACTTAACTATAGTATAGTACAGACAACCATTGCTCAGAACTAGGCACTCGGGTCCAACATGCCTACAGAGTTGGCTGGAATGAAGTAATTTGAGTCAGAAACAAAAATTTCCCACATGGCACTCAAGGTCCAGGTAAGGTGTAGGAAATACTAATTCATAGTGCATTGGTATTGAGACACAAGTTCAAAGTTATGAGATAAGCATTGGTGTCTTTTAATCCTGTCAGTGTATATTTGGGAAATCTCATGGAGTTACTTCCAACTGAGTCTGCATTTGAGGCCCAGATGGGCCTTCTGGCCTCCCAGTGATCAGCTCTGCATATATTTAGCTCTTATTTCACTCCACCTGGGTTACTGTGGTAGTGGAAAGCAACTCCTTTTGGATAAGATAGAATAGCAACCAAGGGTGTCAGCAAAGAAAGCAAAACAAGCATACAATCTAACACACTGAACTTAATGATACTTCCCAATTATTGAGTGCTTGCTGTATGCCAGGCACTGTGCTAAGGACTGAACATACATGACTCATTTACGACTCACAAAAGCTTTGAAGTAGGTACTCTTATTATATCTATTTTACAGATGAGAACGTGGAAGCTCAAAAAGATCAGAAAACTTTATCTACTACAGATCTGAAGCAGCATCAGAGATGCAAAGTTCCTAAAATGGGAAAGCGCCTGAGACAATATAAAAAGTCCAGTGTTGCTGGAAAATAGAGTGGAAGGAAGAGAGTTCTAAAATTATACTGGTGACGCAGGGTAAGGAGAGACCAGATCCTGTGGGCTTATAACCATGATAAAGATGTGATTTTTATCCTAAGAGCTATGAGAAGCCATTTGTTGCAGTCACTGTTACCTTGTATTCATGATATATAAAGAACTCTCAAAACTCAATGGTAAGAAAACAAACTCAATTCTTAAAAAATGGTCACAGGACTTAGACACTTCCCTAAAGAGAATATACAGGTGACAAATAAGCACATGATAAAATGTTTAATACCATTTGATATTAGGGAAATGCAAATTAAAACCACTATGAGGATGTATATGTACAACTGATTCACTTTGTTATAAAGCAGAAACTAACACACCATTGTAAAGCAATTATGCTCCAATAAAGGTGTTTAAAAAAATTAATAATAAATAAAAATTTAAAAAACCACTATGAGGGGCTTCCCTGGTGGCACAGTGGTTAAGAATCCACCTGCCAATACAGCGGACACGGGTTCGAGCCCTGGTCCGGGAAGATCCCACATGCCATGGAGCAACTAAGCCCATGTGCCACAACTACTGAGCCTGCACTCTAGAGCCCACATGCCACAACTAATGAGCCCGCACACCACAACTACTGAAGCCCGTGTGCCTAGAGCCCGTGCTCCACAAGACAAGCCACCGCAATGAGAAGCCTGCGCACCGCAACGAAGAGCAGCCCCCGCTCGCCACAACTAGAAGAAAGTCCGTGCACAGCAACCAAGACCCAATGCGACCAAAAATAAATAAATTAAATTAACATTTAAAAAAGAAACCCACAATGAGATGCAACTTTATATCTATTAAGATGGCTAAAATAAATATAAAAATAATAATACCAAGTGTTAACAAGGATGCAGAACTCTGCACTGGAACTCTCTTACATTGCTGATAGAAGTGCAAAATGGTACAGCCACTCTGGAAAACAGCTTGGCAGTTTCCTATAAAATTAAACCTATACCTAGCATATGACCCAGCAATTCCCCCACCCAGGTATTCACCCTAGAGAAATGAAGATTTATGTTCACACAAAAACCTGTACATACATGTTTATAGCAGCACAATTCATAATTGCTTAGAATTGAAAACAATGCAGAAGTCCTTGAATGGATAAGCACACTGAAGTATGTTCATACAATGAAATACTGCTCAGCAATACAAAGGAATAAACTATTAATACAAGCAACAACTTGCATGAACCTCAAGGGTATCATGCTGAATGAAATAAGGCACACTCATGAGTTTCATGGTGTATAAGATTCCAAATGTATGACAGTCTGGAAAAGGCAAAGCTAGAGGCATGGAGATCAGATCATTGGTTGCCAAGGTCTAGGAGCCGGTGGAATATGTGACTAGAAAGGAGATGCATGAGGAAGATTTTTGTGGCAGTTGAACTATTCTGTTCTTAGTGTGATAGGGGTTGCATGAATCTATACCTGTATTAAAACTCATAGCACTGGCCCCCAAATAAAATAAGTGGAAAAAAAGAAAAAGCTCTACAGGCCAATTGCATAACTCAAACAGAACATCTACCAGCTAGATTCAGCCCATGAGCTATGAGGTTTTAACTTCTGCTCTTTAGTTTGTAGTACTCATATTAAAATAGAGCACCTCAAAATGATCTATGGTGTTAGAAGTCAGGATAGTGGTTTCCTTTGGGGAAGAGGAGTGGGTAGTGACTGACGATCCATATGAGGGCTTCTAGGGTGCTGATAATGTTCTATGTCTTAATCTGGATGGGTTAGGGTAACCAACCATCTAGTTTGTCCAGAACAGGGGAGTTTCCCAAGATGCAAGTCTTCCAGTGCTAAAACCTGGACACCCCTAGGGAAGTTGGAACAGTTGGTCACTCTAGCAGTTATATGGGTATGTTAACCTTGTGAAAATTCATTGAGCTGTATAGTTGTGATTCATGCACTTTTCTACATGTGTGTTATAAAATACTTTGCCTTCAACTGGGCACAGATGAGGTCTGGTTAGCACAGGGTACACTAGAACTGTTATTTACAATAACATAGACTTCTATTAACACAACTTAAGGTTGCATTATCATTTTTCTCAGTCATGCCATAGAGCTAAAGCTGTGGTAAATTAAACCTCTCAGATATTTTTCACATGAACTGCTTTTAGGACATGGCAACCCTTTGTATCATTTATACAAGTAATTTCTAAACTTAGAGAGAGGACTTTAGATTTTTCCCCCTATTAAAGTTCATCCTGGGACTTCCCTGGTTGTCCTGTGGGTAAGACTCTGCACTCCCAATGTAGGGGGCCCGGGTTCAATCCCTGGTCGGGGAACTAGATCCCGCGTGCATGCGGCAACTAAGAGTTCGCATGCCACAACTAAAGCAGTCTGCATGCCATAACTAAAGATCCCACATGCCACAACTAAGACCATGTGCAGTCAAAATAAATAAATAATAAATAAATAAATATTTTAAAAATTCAGGGGCTTCCCCGGTGGCACAGTGGTGAAGAATCCGCCCGCCAATGCAGGGGACACGGGTTTGATCCCTGGTCTGGGAAGATCCCACATGCCGTGGAGGAACTAAGCCCGTGCACTACAACTACTGAGCCTGTGCTCTAGAGCCTGTGAGCCACAACTACTGAGCCCACGCACCTAGAGCCCGTGCTCCACAACAAGAGAAGCCACCACAATGAGAAGCCTGTGCACTGCAATGAAGAGTAGCCCCCACTCGCCACAAGTAGAGAAAGCCCACACACAGCAATGAAGAGCCAATGCAGCCAAAAATAAATTAATTCATTAAAAAAAATTCGAAAGCAGCAGTGGAATTAAATTGTCGAAAAAAAAATGAAGTTCAACCTGCTTTTGCTCTTATTCTATTATATTTTACTGAAATATATGTTTGGCCTTGGGGATTTAATGTGTTAGCCTGGCCCCACATGATATTTTGCATGCTATTTAAAGGCATGAAAGAGCTCTCATCCACCAAATTCTATCCCCTTCACCCACCGTTGACATTATATATCAAAACCACCACTTTTTTCTGAGTAGCCCCTCCCTCATTTACTCACCTGCCAATACAGTTCCGAACCCTTAGAACACTTTTGTTGTTATAAATTCAACTAAATTTTATTCATAGTAGTTGGGAAATATATGTACTAATTAAGGAGATTTTATGGTTAACCAAGTGTAATGGCGATGTGACATTTCACTCAGAACCCCCTCTTCAGAACTAAGGCAATCATTTCTAGCTGCTGGGAATATTGGTTGCCGACTGCTCACACTGAGTACCTCCTCAGAAATTGTCCTGTGTTGAAGGGAGCTGCCTTGCCTAAGGTGATGCCCCCTTCTCAGGGGCAGCCTACATGCAGTGATTGCTCAATGAAGGTCACAAAGGCCTAGTTTCTTTGCTTCATTTCAGGACATTTCTGAAGGACCTTCTCAGTCTGTGAGATTGGTTGCGACCTCTTTGCAGCTTCTCCCTCTCTATCCAATCCTGATTTCCTTACTCCTTTACAGGTGTTCCCAAAAGCAGCCCCCAATAATCCACCTGCACACAAATCTCAAACTCAGAGTCTGTTTCCCAGGGAACCTTGGGAAAAATTCTAAGATGACTCCCATGATCTTCACCTTCCGGTATTCACATCTTTGTATGACCCTCTCCCCTTGAGTGAGTGGGGCCTGCAACTTGTTTCTAACTGATGGAATATGCTGAAGATGATGGCATGTCACTCATATGATTAGATTACAATGTAGATATAAGACTGTCTCTTGCTGGCATGCACTAGAGAGACTCCCTTGCTGGCTTTGAAGTAAACTGCCATATTGTGAAAGGGACTATGGAGAGGGTCACATGGAAAGGAACAATGGGTGGCCTCTAGGAGCTGACAGCAGCCGTTGGTAAATAGCTAGCAAGAAAACAAGAACCTCAGTCCTACAACTGTAAGGAGATGAAGTCTGCCAACATTCTGAGAAAAGTGGATCTTTCCTTAGTTGAACCTCTGATGAGACCGTCACCCTGGCCAACACCTAGATTGTAGTCTGGTGAGACTTTGAGAAGATTACCCAGCCAAGATGAGCCCAGGCTCCTGACTTACAGAAACTGTGAGATAATAAATGAGTGTTGCTTTAAACTGTTAAATTTGTTACACAGCAATAGAAAACTAATATACCAACCTATGACACCAAGAGCTAATACATACACTTGTAGAAAGAGTCAAGGAAGACTGGAGAATGAGAAGCCTTCATGGTGTACAACATTTGATTTTGAAATTATATCAAACTGTTCTTAGAGATATCTCAAGTTGTAGAGAAAATCTTTTGATGGGGATTCTATTTTTAATTAGGTAACTTGATATTCTGCTCCAGAATGGAATGAAGTTGAGACATCCTAAAATTTTGAAGTATCTAAATTTGTCAAAACAGTCAAAGGAGGGGGCTTCCCTGGTGGCGCAGTGGTTGAGAGTCCGCCTGCCGATGCAGGGGACACAGGTTCATGCCCCGGTCCGGGAAGGTCCCACATGCCGTAGAGCGGCTGGGCCCGTGAGCCATGGCCGCTGGGCCTGTGCTCCACAACGGGAGAGGCCACAGCTGTGAGAGGCCCGCGTACCGCAAAAAAAAAAAAAAAAAGTAGAGATAACTTAATGGACAACATTTTGTCTTATAAAAACATTAGTCAAGGAGAGGTACTCTGAATGGAGGCAAAAAGACAGAACCTGTGAATATATTTGAGCTGAAGTATATATACTTTCTAATAAAAATATTAGTATTGAGAATGTTTTCCATTTAGTAGAATTTTTTTCTTCTCCTGTAGAGGGTGTTTTCTCAGTTAAAAACATTGTGATGAGAAGAATCAATTGAAGATGTTTGCAATTTCAAATTTATTAACCATAAAAGGCAACTGTGAAACAAATTGCAGGCAATTTTATGAAAAGATTTAAAACATTACGATGATATTGGGAAAAAATACGTTTTCAGAAAAATATTGGTAACGTGCTGTTAGAGACAGGTGTGGCTAAGAAACTGATTAAAGTATGTGAATATATACCAAAAAAATTTTGCTTGTGTTATTTTTTAATGTTCAGATAATCAATATAAGTGTTTTTTGCTTTAATGTACAGTGATATATGTTGTTTTTATTTTTAGAAAGAATTTTATTTTTGAAATTAGTTTTTAGCAGAACTGTTTTATAGCCTACCAATATAATAAAGCCAATTTGTTGATCAGTAGGTAAATATTTCATATATACTGAATTGCTTTAGTGCCTCCTTTCACTCTCTAAAGTATTCCAGTTTAGTTAATATGGTCTCCCTAAGGCTTTAGGATCTTTTCTTTTTGGCTTTATCCCTATCCTTTAGCTTAGCAGTCTCTATAACCCAGATCTCATTTCATATGCAAACTTCATCTTCTGCAAATGTAAAAGGGTCACTTATTTGGGCCACTTAAGCTATCCATTCTTTATCACATTCAAGTGGGATAACAAGGAAAGGGATGTAGGAAGTTCAGAGGTATAAACAGGTTCTTGTTTTTGTTCTCTGGGAGGCCTCTTTTTGCCAATTAATTCATTAACAAGCCCCAAGAGTTGCCTCAGAAAAAGATTGATATCTCCAAGGACACGTGAGTAAAGCAATGAGAAAAGAATAGGTAAAAGGAAAAAAAAACCCACACACATATGAGAACACATACAGAGAGAGAGAGAGAGAGAGGAGCTCTAACAAACAATAAATATGATTCTGAGGGGAAATAACACCAAAATTGTGAGGGCAGGAAGGTAAAGCCTATATGAACCTTAGACACCTTTGCATTAGTCCCCTGGAGGGAAGAGTTTATGCCGTTCTTCAGGTTACAGTGCCTCACTGTTGCAGGGAGGGGGACCCCTTCCAGGGCCCAAGAGTGAGCTCTTGTCTAACACTTGGAAATGAATTGTCTGAGGCGGCACGTGCTGACAATGCAAGAGACTTTATTGGGTAGGGGCACCGGGCGGAGAGCAGCAGGTTAAGGGAACCCAGGAGGACTGCTCTGCCATGTGGCTCACAGTCTCAGGTTTTATGGTAATGGGATTAGTTTCTGGATTGTCTCTGGCCAGTTGTTCTGACTCAGGGTCCTTCCTGGTAGTGCGTGCGTCACTCAGCCAAGATGGATTCCAGTGAGGAGGATTCTGGGAGGTTGGTAGGACATATGGACTGGCGTCTCCTTTTGACCTTTCCCGAATTCTGGTTGGTGGTGGCTTGTTAGTTCCGTGTTCCTTATCAGGACCTCCTGTCATAAAATAACTCATGCAAATGGTTAATGTGGTGCTGGCCAGTTTCATTCAGTGCTTCCCCTAACACCAGTACCTTCAACATTGGAGTCCTTTGCATCAGGCCACCATTGTAGTAAAGACCATTTCCCCCTATTATCTAATAGAACTCCTAAGTTGTAGCCAGGTAGATGGCTATACAGCAAGAGACTACATTTCCCCATCTCCCTTGTGGCTTGGAGTGGCCAAGTGACCAAGTTCTGGAAATCATTGTGAGCCATTTCCACATTGTGACACTGAAAGGGAAAGTTCATGCTTTCCTTTGGCCCTTTTTCCCATTCTGCTGGCTAAGAGATGCCAAAAGATGAAGCAGCCACCTTGGACTCAGACATGGCAGAACTTCTTTACCAGCCCTGAACCACTTACCTCTACTCTGTTAACCTAAAAGAGAAACCAACTTCTATCTTGTTAAACTACTTGTGTACAATCTTGGGTCTCTTTCTTATAGTACCTGCACCCTCCTTAATAAAACCATGCTGAGCTAAACTTGCAAAATTTAAAAAGTACACACCGAGTCACTGGAACATGAGTAGACAGACCAATGGGACAAAAGAGAAAGTCCATCATAGAACCAAATACATACAGAAAATTAGTACAAAATCAAATCAGTGGGGTAAAGATGGACTTTATTTTTTAAATGAATAGTGTTGACACAACCAGGTATCTATACTATAGAAAAAGATAAAGTTCCATCTCCTCCTCACACCATACAGCAGGTTAAAACTCTAAGAAGATTTAATGAATTTACCCTTTGAGCCAACAGTTTCATTTCTGCAAATTTATTTACGATAAGGACATATCTGCACTTTATGGATAATGTATGTACATTTTCTCATTGTTTATAATAGCAAAAGACAGGAAAAAAACTTGTGTCTACCAATAAGGGATTAGATTTTTAAAACTATAGTATATAATTGAATGTTATACTATATGAAGTTGTAAGAAAGAATGAGAAAGCTCTGTATCTTCAGGATGTACTTAGGTGAAGAAAGTCGGATGCAAAATAGTGTATAGTACTATGCTACCTTTTGTATAAGAAAGGGGAGAAATGAAAATATATATTTATTTTTGCTTGTATCTGTATAAAGAAACACTGAAAGGATATATCAGAAACTAATAAAATGGTTAGCTATGAGAGTGGAAAGAGTAGGGTAGATGGGGACAGGAATGGGTATGGGAGTTCTAAATCTAAGTATTATGTAATAGTAATAATTATTACTATTAAGTATTAATAGGCAGTGCGCAGGCGCGGCGGCGCGCCTCTGGGGGGCGCTGGGCTCACTGCGCACGCGCGGCCATCAGCTTGGTCCCAGATGGAGCTGTTTTAGCCGAGCTGGCGCTGCCGGAGCCTCCGAGATGAGCACGGCAGAGGCTGACTGCTGGGCTTGGCTGCTGGTGCTCAGCTTCGTGTTTGGGTGCAATGTACTCAGGATCCTCCTCCCGTCCTTCTCCTTCACGTCCAGGGTGCTGCAGAAGGACGTGGAGCAGGAGTCTCAGATGCGAGCAGAGATCCAGGGTATGAAGCAGGAGCTCTCCACCGTCAACGTGATGGACGAGTTTGCCAGATACGCCAGGCTGGAGAGAAAGATCAACAAGATGACTGATAAGCTCAAAACTCACGTGAAAGCACGGACAGCTCGGTTGGCTAAGATAAAATGGGTTATAAGTGTTGCATTCTACATATTGCAAGCTGCCCTGATGGTCACACTCATCTGGACATACTATTCTGTCCCTGTGACCGTGGTGCCGAGTAGATGGATAACTCCACTAGAACGCCTGGTAGCATTTCCCACTGGAGTAGCAGGGCTTGCAGCAAAGGAACTGACGCCTAGAGAACTTACGTGTCCAGTGTCACCGAAATGTGAAGTAGCAGGGCTACAGTTCAACCCAAGCCTGCCTCAGTAATCCAAGCCCAATACCTGGGGTCTGATACCCCATTTATTGAAACACCACCTCTGGTTCCCAAATTCTGTGACTCCTTTTCAATTCACACTATGCTTAGCCCCTCTGCAGCATTTCCTGCTATCGGCCATTCTTTCACTTCTGAAAGAATTTCTTTTGGGTTTTAAAATTAGTACATGTCATCGTAGAATGATTAGAAATATAAGAAAAAACTTTTTAAAAGACTCAGTAGCTATGGATAACCCCTCTTAACATTGTGGTATATTTTTTCCAGTCTTTTTTTCTATTTATTTTTGTATGGTTAAGGTTATCTGGCACATACAATTTTTTACCCCTCTCATTATGTAAGCATTTCCGCATATCAATAAATTTCTTCAGATTAAGAGACGGACGTGCTGCTGGCTGTGCTGAGAGGGCAGCTTAATAAGTTTCTTTATTAAGGAAATATATATATATATATATATTTGTATTTGTTTAATGTCAGGAAGTACTTGGTTAACTCTATCACTATTGCTTATTCTGAGGTGTCTCCATATTTTAAAATATCAGTATAAGAACATTTTTCTATATTGACCTTTAATTAGATTTCCACCATGAATTGACTTTAAATACTTTAGAATGATGAACAAAAAAGTTCTGTTAAGAAGTCTCTTCTGTATCAGTGCTAAAGTCCAAGTACCATGAGCTCCAAAACAAGTGGCAGTGCTGGCACTCTATTTGGTTCTGTCAAAGTCCCTTACATCCTTTAGGACCAAGCCCATTCACCCATATTTGTTCAATTTATAGCTGCAGTTTCTGTAGTAATTGAGCATGTATCACAGACTCACTGTATATATCTACAAATTTTTAAGCCTAACTGCTTGGGAACAAAAGTTGAAATAAACATAGAGGGAAAAATATTTAGCTTCAGGAGGCAAGATTTTACTGAGCTAGATGAATACAAAAATAAATGATATGATGTTTGTGCTTTTTTATAAATAAATTTATTTTATTTATTTATTTACTTTTGGCTGCATCGTGTCTTTGTTGCTGCACGCGGGCTTTCTCTAGTTGCAGCAAGTGGGGGCTACTCTTCGCTGCATTGTGCATGCTTCTCACTGCGGTGGCTTCTCGTTGAGGAGCACAGGCTCTAGGCGTGCGAGCTTCAGTAGTTGTGGCTCGCGGGCTCTAGAGCGCAGGCTCAGTAGTCATGGCGCACAGACTTAGTTGCTCCACGTCATGTGGGATGTTCCTGGACCAGGGCTTGAACCCATGTCCCCTGCATTGGCAGGTGAATTCTCAACCACTGTACCACCAAGTAAGTCCCTGTTTGTGCCTTTTAAGAGGTGGTTATGTCACCTAAATATTTATGCACAATTTCTGAGAGTTCAATATGTATATATACATCTAAAGAGGTGACATATACATATTTTTTAAAATCTTGAATCAATTTAGAATTAATATTTGTGTAAAGTATGTATGTATGTATGTATTCATAATTCCTACTTATTTTGCTTAACATCTCACATAAAAGCATTTTTCATGTTATGGTACACTTTTCATAAACATACTTTTATGACTATAAAATATTTCATCATATAGATGAACCATAATTCACTCAACTATTACTTTCTAAAGGTAAACATTTGAGTTGTTTACAAACACTCAAGAGCACCATTAAAAAAAGGACATAAGGAATGTCTTTGTGCATAAATCTTCCTGTATTCTGATCATTTCCTTAAAATAGAGTTCTAGACTTCTTAGAATTACTGGATGGAGGTTTATGATATATATGTAGAATTGTTCTCCAAAAGGATTTTACTAACTCCACCAGTCTCACCAGCAGTGTTTGAGAGTGCCCATTTCCTTATACATATAGAGGATTTTAAGGGTTAGGACCACTCACATTCAGTTTATTAAAAACAAACAAAAGTTAAATCTTAGCTCACCACCCCTTTCTTGCCCTTTCTATACTCTCTCCTCCACACCATGTTCCCAGAGTCCTCTGTGCTGCTTCCCAGCCACCCAGGGTCTCTCACTGAGCTGTCCCACCCAAGCTGGCCTTCCCTAGAAAAGTTGACACTCTAGACTTTTCCCTCCTTATCTCATCCCCACACCCAAATTCAAAACTTTATATCCTGCATCCTATCCTCTTGGCCTGCCCTGGCCAGCAGATCAATCTTTTTTTTTTTTTAATAATTTTGTTTTTATTAAACCAAAGAAATGTTGGGTCTTCATTGCTGCGTGTGGGCTTTCTCTAGTTGTGGCGAGCAGGGGCTTCTCTTGTTGCAGAGCACGGGCTCTAGGCACATGGGCTTCAGTAGTTGTGGCACACGGACTTAGTTGCTCTGCGGCATGTGGGATCTTCCCAGATCAGGGCTTGAACCTGTGTCCCCTGCACTGGCAGGTGGAATCTTAACTGCTGCGCCACCAGGGAAGTCCCAATCGATCTTATATATTCATTACCAACAATGTATAATAAATGATAATAAAGAATAAATGTGTTAGGCCAAAAAATGGTCCCCAAAAGATATTCACATCAAATGCCTGGAACTTGTGTATGTTGCCCTATTTGGAAAAGAGTCTTTGCAGATGTCCATTGAATTAAACATCTTAAAATGAAGAGAAAATTCTTGATTTTCCGAGTGGGCCCTAAATGCCATTACAAGTGTCCCTATATGAGAGAGGCAAAGGAAGATCAGGCACACAGAACAGGAGAAGACCATGTGAAGAGGCAGGCAGAGATTCGAGTGATGCAGCCACAAGCTCAGGAACAGCGGCCAGCAACCAACAGAAGCTGGAAAAGGCAAAGAACAGATTCTCCCCTAGAGCTTCTAGAGGGATCATGGCCTCGCCCACACCTTGATTTTGGACTTCTAGCCTCCAGAACTGAGAGAATAAATTTCTTTTGTCACCACCTTTGTAGTAATTTGTTACAGTAGTCACCAGGAACGAATACAGTGCATCACCACGTTCTCTCCGTTAACACTAAGGCTGTACTTTAGGACAAGACTATGGGAGGAAGAGATAGTGTGGTTTATTAAATAACCACCAGGTGGCAGTACTGTGCAGGGGCTAGCAAGGAAACCGGTTCTGCTACTTCACGTTCTCTCTGGTCCCCTTTCCTTTCATCACTGCAACTCACTGGTGCCAATCTTCTTTCTAACCCTAAAAAGCTGCTGGCTTGGGCCTTGGGCATCCACAGGTACTTTAGATTATAGAGATTAGGTTGGGCATGCCAGGGGATGGTAAGCAATGAAATGAGATCTTTTAGTACTCTACAAAGCTTGAAGTACCGTCAAAGCTGAGCTGTATCCTTTGAGGGAAACAACCCAGGTCTCCCTTTAGGGATGACCTTTAGCAAATGGTGAAGTGGACAAAGCTGGTGGCCTCTATGTTTCTAGCTACTCCTTTTCAGTAAGCCCCTCCTCAAACACCCAGTGCTCTTTCTGCCCCAGGTCCTTCAGTCATGAGGAAGGTGAATTCCTTAGCTAACATCTATGGGCCAGGCATCCTCCCAAGACCACTTAGTCTTTAACACAGCCTAGAGAAAGCTATTGTAATTATCCTGATTTTACAGAGTGGAAAACTGGGGTTTAGAGCGGTCAACTAACAGGGTTACAGTTCTTAAGTGGTTGAGTCACACCTCAAACCTTGGTCATCTGATATTAATTGCCATATCTTAGTGCAACTCAGCTTCTGGCCATTTCTCTAATTTAACATTTACTGTCTGTATCACTCGTTTGACTAGCATTTTAATTATCTGTTACACAAATATATGTTATCTCCTAATTAGATCGCAAACTCCATTAAACCAGGGACTACACCTTAAGCTGTGTTTGCAGCCACGTATCACCTGTGGTAGTGAGCCTAAAAGTTTTAGCTTTTCACTAGATGATTAACATTTCTCATCTTGGGAAACAGTTCCCCCCAGTTAGAACCCCTGTCTGTGTCACTTTATTTAATGATTTTCAATTTAGAAAGATTCCATTGAGAACTTTATTTGGAAACTACAAAATTGTTAGGACTGGACTTAGAGCCAACATAATCCACAATAGCTTTATCTCAGTTCCTCCTAAATGTTTTAGGATGCAATAGGCCACCTATAACAGGCTTAAATTCCTCCTAGAGGTACAGTATAATAAAATCAAAGATGATTATAGTAAGTGACATTATTGGGTCAATGTCACCTTCTTAATCTGCAGACAAAACTTTACAGCAGTGTCCAGATATATCTACAAACCTGTTTTTATAGTTCCCAAGTTAATAGATCCTCTATCTCATTTTTGCATTGTATATCTGCATTTTCTTAGGCTAATTCTAACTCAAGTTGTTACCTGTTTTAAATGAACACATATGTAGCTTCCAGAACCACTTCTTTTCACTTCAACAATTAGAACGAATGTTATTTTAGACATAATAATTAAATCTACCCAATGATGAAGATTCTTTCTGGGATTCTATGAACCCTTCTATATTTTCACGCTTAGAAATATATCCTCACTATATTATCTTTTATCTCAAAACTCTTATGTCAATTTTGCACTCATTTAGTTGGATTTCACTGTACCTATATATTATTTTTGCAGTTTTTTCCCAGCTTTATTGATATATAACTGACATAATATTGTGTAAGTTTAAGGTGTACAATGTGTTGATTTGATACATTTATATATTGCAAAATGATTACCACCAAAGTATTCTTTGATTTTTTAATGTTCTTAGGCAAAAGCAATACAATATTGACCTACCTTCATATTTACTGGTAGAATGATTAGGGTGCATTAGTTTAATGGGCTACCCATCACAAAGTTATCAAGTGAGGTCACAGGTATGAAAGTGCTTTGGAAACGGTAATTAACAACACACATGTAAAATTATAGTATTGTTACTGTTACTCTTTTGAGAAATATTACAAGAAGAGAAATCCAAAGAATATTTAATGATTACATTTTGATCACTGTGTAACCTAAGAGGAGTTAATATTTGAAGATAGGAGAACCTTCCCAGAGATTTCTCAATGTAAATAATTGCTTAACCCAGTGCCTTTCAAGCTATAATGTGTATAAGAATCCTCTGGAGATCTTGTTAACATGCAGATTCTGGTTCAGTTAACATGCAGACTCTGGGCTGGGCCTGAGAGTCTGCATTTCTGACAAGCTCCCAAGTGATGCTCATGCTTCTGATCTCTGGACCACACTGTGTGTGCCAAGGAATAATTTTGGCTCTGCCTCTTAAACTCAATGACTAATCCTATTATTAAGGGCAAATGTGTGGTTGCAAGGAAACATATATTCAATAGGTGGAGACATCCCTTTCTCATAAATACAGAGCTGGCACTGAAACTCTGGTTTGGAAGATGAGCTTAAAAATCATCCAGGTAGGGTCTTCCCTGGTGGCACAGTGGTTAAGAATCCACCTGCCGATGCAGGGGACATGAGTTCGAGCCCTGGTCCGGGAAGATCCCACATGCCGCAGAGCAACTAAGCCTATGCGCCACAACTACTGAAGCCTGTGCACCTAGAGCCCATGCTCCGCAACAAGAGAAGCCACTGCAATGAGAAGCCCACTAGCCCCGGCTCACTGCAACTAGAGAAAGCCCACAGGCAGCAACGAAGACCCAACGCAGCCAAAAATAAAATAAATTAATTAAATAAATTTTGAAAAATCATCCAGGTAGGCCCATATAAATAATTCTAAACAGAGAGATTTCTATCCCTTTTTTCAGTATCTGTAGGGAAAAG
>NW_006772158.1:55376-70372 GCF_000442215.2 Lipotes vexillifer
GGAAAAGAAATTCAGATCTTTCTAACAAATTAAGCTTAATATATTTTTAGCTTTACTGGCAGGAAGATTTCTCTTTTTCTCATCTAAATTTTCTTCTGTTCCAATTTAAACCACTTGTTACTGCAGATTGATTGATGATAGAGAAATTAACTACATAATCATTTCCAAATATCTTTTTTATATAATTACAGCTCCAATGGCTTCATTTTAAAGTGCCTATAGTTTTAGTAATTTGGTCTAGGAAATGAATTTCCCTGTATCTCAGCTAAGTAAATATTTGATACATGTAAAAACATAATGCAAACCTTTGTATAATGGATATGCCTTGAGTTAGTGCCCCAATCCCTTCCAAGACTACAACAACAAGAATGACAATGGCACCATTTTATCTGTGGTGGTGTGATGGTATTTTTTTTAATACAAAAGACAGTTCCATTTCTTTTTTAAGATGATCTCAAAGACTGGCGAGACAGTTTCGTTCAAGGAAATAATCATCCCTTTACTGGATTAAATATGTTCTGTGGGAAAATACCCACTGTTTTCCTATTTGGAGATTTAAGTTGTGAGGAGAAAATCTTATTCACCTGGCTGATAGTCACAAGCAGGACCAGCTTCATGGGCATGTGACCAGTGCAGTCACACAGGGCTCCACACTCAGAAGGTCCCTGTACTTGGTTTAGTGCTCTGCCATCACTGTCTTGAAATTCTGAATAACTTTTGGACAAGTGGCCCCGCATTTTCATTTTACATTAGGCCCTGCAATTATGTAGCTGGTCCCAAGTACATGGGTGAACACTGCTGTTCATCTGGTTTCCTGGAATATATGTATAAAATTTAGTCTCTGTTCCAGCATGATTGCCTCATCGTTTCGAAAATGAAATGAGTTCAAGTTATTAATTATCCACCTTTCCTTCCAAGAAGGACTACACACACATGCACCAATGTGTACTTTCCTACTAGGCTACAGCCATCACCCTCTTCATGGTATTGTGCCCCTCATATCACACACTGTAATTTCAAAGAATCCTATACAGCCATTGATTGGCATGCTGCCCAATGATCTTAGTCTGCTAGTCATTTTCACTTATTAATTTCATGGCAGAATAATGTATAGAGATGTTTTTGTTTTATTTTTCCTGCTGTGGAAGAATCAGGAAGAATAAGAGAAATATAGCTCCCCCCATCCAAAGGGAACATACTCCTATGCCTGTTGAAGTTGTCTGAAGACAGGAAGTTGTCTTCCTATCTTAGTTTATTGAATCATGCCAGTGTGTGTGTGTGTGTGTGTGTGTGTGTGTGTGTGTGATGGGGGGAGAGCAGGGTACAGAATAGTGACTGAAGAACCCAGAGAGGTGAAGTTTACGTAAGACCGGGAAAAGAACAGAGGTCTACTTGCCATATCCTTGAGTAGTGGGATCCAAGACCCATTTCATCTCCAGGGAGGTGAATGGCTATCTCCAATTTCAGCAAAAAATGCAGTGCCAAGCATAGCCCAGAGGCAGCAGAGTCCTCAGACTCCAGGGATCCAGCTTGGATGATGGGCATACAAGTGGTAATGTGGACCAAATACTGGAGAAATTGCCCCCCATTTTTTTCAGGATGCAAAAGAAAAGAGTTGTTTTTCACTCCTGAGCACTTCCTTTCTACAAAAGTCCTCCACCAACTTTTTCTTTTTTTGCTTTATGCAAGAACATGAGGGGTTAGTGGGTGAGGATGAGGAACCCATAATGACTAAGATAGAATTTTTAACGATCTAGCAGAACAGGGCCTCAAATTCGGATATCATTTGATTTAAAGAAAATTAAGTAATGTCATATTTCTTGCATCTCCCATGAGGCAGTTGTAAACCTTTCCTGCAACAATGTAATATTTAACCCACAAACATCCAGCTGATGACTCACAATTTCCCACACAAATGCCCTTGGATTTTTCCCTAACAATTTAACAAAAGTCCTGTCCCAAACAGGCTGACCTCTCTTCACACAGGGGAGTCATGTGTAGTACAGAGAGACCTGGCAAGGGACCACTGAGGTAGACATTTGACTACCTCAGCTGCTAAAGATTCTGCCCATCAGGGTCTTTCTTCCTCAACAAACTCCTCCCAGAGTCTTAGGGATAAAGGGCAAAGACCAAGTCCTCATGGAGAGACAATCAGAAAAGGACAGTGTTGGTACCCTACTAATCCCACTATAGGCTGATCTCCTCTAGATCCCTATGGCCCCTCTTGCTCCAGAAATTTATAGCACTTTTCCTGTAAGAAATTCCTTCCTACAGGAATCTGTAGCACTTTTGCCTACTACCAGAGCCATGGCCCCTATGCTGGGTGTTGCTCCCTACAGATATTGCCTGCCTCAGGACACTGGTCTGTGTCTGGTGCTTGAAGCATGAAGCCATTGGGGCTACAACCCTATGAACAGCTGCCAGAAACTGCTCTATGAAGTCTTTTTTATCACAGCTAGGTGATAGTTCCTGCAGTCATCATTGCACTGCTAGATCATCAAGCCTGCTTCCCATTGAGTAAATCAACGGATCCAAACTAGGACTCTCCTAACGCTTGGGCTCTGACTTAAACAGAAGCTGGCCTTTGGAATTTCATGCCCTATAGGAGAATACACCAGAATCCTAACTTTTTTTTTTTTGCTTTTATTAAACCCTGTGTGTGGTG
Organism: Lipotes vexillifer; assembly: GCF_000442215.2. Taxonomy (NCBI): domain Eukaryota; kingdom Metazoa; phylum Chordata; class Mammalia; order Artiodactyla; family Lipotidae; genus Lipotes; species Lipotes vexillifer. The sequence continues at coordinate 58,042 of NW_006772158.1, forward strand.
TTTATGTTGTTATAGGTTCTTAGAAGGAGTATAGTTCAATCTATCTTGACAGGAACTGATTTGGATAAACTAGCTGAGCAATGTTCTCAAGCACATATGAGAGCCCTACTTTCCGGATTTCTAATCCCCTAATAGCGGGATTACATCCCCTAACACTGTTCCTGAAGCTTCCTCAGGCAGCTCCCTTCACTCTTCCAGTTGCCTGATGGACATTAACCAAATAATGGTCATGAGCAACCTTCTCCCTGCAGAGCAGGTACGTTCAGTCACACTATTAGTCAATACACACTTTGGGCAACATTGGATTTGAGGTCACAAAGACTTCTAGTCACTGGGCCACAATCAGCTGTGTGTTGTCTTTCTCCACAGATTTGTTGCCCAATGCATTTCTAATACGAGCCCAGAAGAGTGGCCTCTCTTGGGCACTGTCTGGCGAGGTGATAAATGTCTGCCTATTCACAAGTTTCCTGAGTCAGTGGTAGCTGGATAACATATTTGGGGATCTCTTCCAGGAAGATCAAGATGATGACATCCTCGTGCTCATAGAACATCTTGATGCTGGCCAGCTGTACTTCAAGCTGGCACCATTCACTGTGCAGGTAGTGGTTACTGACCACACACAAAGTTTTCCGGCTGGTGTTTATGTCATTCTGGATGTTCTCAAAGATGTCTATGCCTGGATCAAAGTCCCAGTGGTGAAGACAGAGCTTAAAAGTGGGCTGGCCACCTTCTTCTAGGGCTGGAACAAGCTCTTCATATACCCACTGCTCATCAGTGGCAGTGAAAGAGACAAAGGCATCATAGATGAACTCCTTCTCTGTCCTTTGCCACTTGGCCAGGTACCAGGCTTAAAATATGTAGAGCCCATACCATAGAGACAGAGTCATCTTGGCAATGAACCAAGAGGAGACAATGGTTGTGAGGACCAGACTGAAGGAGCAGAAGAAGCAAAGTTTTCCTAGGTCAAAATTACACATAGAATCATCAAAATCTATCAACAAACTCTGGATATTTGGCTGCTGACAAGTATAGCTCCAGAGGTAGGGCATATGGACATTTGCTGTGTTTACTGACCAATTCTTGAACCATGCATTGTCACAGCTGCGCTGAAGTTTGTTCCCATAGAGATCAAAGTACTTCAGAGACTTCAGATTCTCCAGATGACTTTGATTAATGACTCTTACGTTGTTGAATCTTAAAGAGAAGTCCTGAAGGCTTTCTAATCCAGAGAACATGCCAGGAGTCAATGATTCTAAGTTGTTGTTTTCCAGGTGCAGCATTTTTAGTCTTTTGAGTTTTTGGAATAAGGAAATATTTAAACTGAGACTTCGGTCTCCAGATTTTGTTCCTGGAGATTAATCAGGGAGTCAAACTGAAGGTGGTCTAGGAATACCATGGGATTTTTCCCTAGGAGTAGCTCCTGCAGGCCATTCAGCCCTTGGAAGAAGTTGGTTGGAACAACCTGAATTCCATGTATTTGTCCTTCTAGGTTGAGTTGTTTCAAAGACTTGAGGTTCATAAATGGAGGAAATGGCAAGGTCCTACTGGTTTCATAACTAATTTTATTAAAACTGAGATTCAAAACTTCTAGATTTTCCAGTCCCAAGAAAAGGCCTGCTTGAAAACTTGACAAGATATTGTATGCCAAGTCAAGTTTATAGAAGTAATTAAGTTCAGAAAATGCATTCTCCTCTATGTCTTTCAGGTGGTTCTGGGAGAGAATGAGAACTTGGAGCTTCTTCAGAAACTGAAATGTTCTGCATTTCAGTGTCTGAATATTGTTGTATCCAAGGTCTAAACTCTCTAAATTTGGAAATTGAGGAAAGGAGTGTTTGTCAATTTTTACTATCCAGCACCCAGCCAAGTTGAGCTCCTTCAATAAATACAGCCCATAGAAGCCCATATTATTGAGTTCTGTGATGGGATTTCTAGAGAGAAAGAGAGATTGTAGGTGCCTCAAGGGTGAAAATGCAAAATCTGGAAATCTTTTAAACTTATTGTGGCTCAGGTCTAGGGCTCTCAAGTTCTGGAGGGCACTCCAGGTCCTGTTTCTGACAAAGGAAAGTTGACACGTGTTTAGATTCAGCCTTTGGAGGCTGGGCATAGCATCAAACTCACTGTCATTGAGGTGAACAAGATCACTGCTTTGGCTCAGGTCAAGGGACAAAAGCCTGGTACAGTTGGCAAGGCGCTTTACGCCCCCTGCATTAATGGCATTTTCCCAAAAAACCAAAGCCTCTAATACAGGTAAATTTCGGAGGAGGCGACACCAAATATAGACATGGTATATCTTCATTTAGTCAAAACCTCCCTTATATTTTTTTAAAGTTTTAAAATATTCTCTGTAAATTTTTGTGTTTCTGTGTTAGGGTATGTCCTAGAAACTTTTAGATTTTATTATTGAGATATTGAGAAATATCTTATTTTTTCCTATTTAATTTTCTAGTTAAGTATAGCAAGGGTGCCATAAGTTTTTAATTTTTTGTGTTCTTGTTGATAATAAGCATAGAAAGCTTTCTGAACTCATAATAGTTTTTAAAATATGACTGTTTATTCTATTAGGTTTATCTGTTAATGATTATGTTCTCTGTAGGTAATGGAAGTTATATATCTCTTTTTCAAATTCATACATTTCCTATGCATTTTTTATGTTGGTCTCATAATATTGGTCACAACCTCCCTATATTAAATCATAGTGATGATAGATTTTTTTTGTTAATGGGATGACATCTATAGATTTTCAATTAATTATTTTATTTGCTATAAGTTTCAATATATATCAAGTCAGAAAATTTCCCTCATACTCCTAATTTTTTAAGGAAGAATATAGTTGAGTTTGACCAGAACACAAAGAGAGAGGGGGAAATAGAGCCATCAACTAAGGGAGAGTGTACAGGGGCAACAACTTTCTTGCACAGATGATAAACTGGCAGTAAGTACAGAAGTGTGAAAATATCAAGCACTTACTATGTGTCCAGCATTTTCATAGGCATGAATGACTCACTACAAAACTCAGCAAGATAAACAGTCTTAACCCCACTGTATACATGGGGAACTGGAAGCTCAGAGACACAAATATTGTACAGCTAATGTGAGGCAGATTAGCAATTCAAAGAAAAGGCTATATCTTATTTATGTGGAAATCAGATGTAAGTTTACATACATTTTTAATAGCAGTTTAATTAAAGTATATTTTATATACCATAAATTTTATTCTTTTAAAGTGTATAATGAAGTGGTTTTTAATATAGTTGCAAATTTTTGCAATTATCACTATCCAATTCCAGAAAATTGTCTTCACCGCCCCCCCCTCAAAAAAGCCCTGCACACATTAGCAATCACTCTCTATTCTTGCTTTTATGTAGGCCCTGACGACCACTAATCTATTTTCTCTCTCTATGGGTATGCTTATTCTGGACATTTCATATAAATAGAAACACACAATATGTGGCAAAAAAAAAGAAAGAAAAAGGCTATATCATCTCAGAACCTCATGTTCTTTCCACTACCTTCTGTCGCCCCTTAATTCCAAAAGAGCAGACCCCAAACATTTGTAACAATGATTACATCACAGGGATACTTGTAACAACTCTGTCTCAGTGGTCACCTTGAAGAATGCTAATTTGGTGTATAAATTCTAGAATATTCCACAAAAGGTGATGTCCTAAGTTTATACTTACATTTTATATTCATATCAATGACAGAGAAAATGAAAAAAACAATGATCTAATGATAGTTTCAATTTTAAGTCAGCCCACTGGTATTAGGACTGAGATGAGTAGATTTATTCCGTGCTAGGAGGCCAATGCTTTAAGGCATTTTAAGTTTGTTAGGCAACAGGAAGGAAATGGATCAAAGGATGAGAGATTTCATTGCAAAAGTAAATATAAGAAGAAGGAGGAGGGCAAAGAGGAGAAGGAGCAGAAGAGGAAGAAAAAGTAGTAGTATAAGTAAATATGTCTTGCATGAGTGTGAGGTGACTCAAGGAAACTGGGTTGAACAAGATGGCATTGCCAGATGAATGTGTTCTCTGCTCTCACAGATGACAAGGGTTACCAATATGACCCCTAAAATCTATCCCTGTTTGTCACAGGAAATTTTAAATGAAGGAAAACTGTAAAGCTCCAAACATCCAAATTGCCCACCCTGACAAGGTACAGAAAGGGACAAGATTTGCTGGTAAAGGTTCCATGAGGACAGGGCTAGTGGAGGAGGTTTCTTTTACCTGAAACTGCTGGTGTTACTGCAATCAAAGGAGCATTCAGAGCCAATACCAGAGCAGGGAGCTAGGGCCTATAAACCATAGAAGAAGAGAAGTACCTAAAGGTAACCAAAATGAAGGGCTTCTAGAAGCAGTTGTGGAACTAGGTTCAGCATGCCAGGGAGATGAGAGCAGAGAGTAGACAGTCAAGAAAGTGAATAGGAAAGAATCTGTGCAAAGACCCAAACAGCACTGGTTTTTGCAGCTTGAGTTTAGCCCTGTCACACTGAACTTTTCAAAGTACTGGAACAGGGCAGAGAGCCAAACTCATCTGGCTGTGGTATTCAAAATGAGGCAAGGATAGTGAAGAAATAAGAACTTTCTATAGTAGACTAAAGATACATGCTCCCCAATGTTCATAGCAGCACTATGTACAATAGCCAGGACATGGAAGCAACCTAAGTGTCCATAAAGAAATCAATGGGTAGAGAAGTTGTGATAATTACTCAGCCATAAAAAAGAACAAAATAATGCCATTTGCAGCAACATGGATAGACCTACAGATTGTCATACTGAGTGAAGTAAGTCAGATACAGAAAGACAAATATCATATGATATCACTCATATGTGGAATCTAAGAAAAAGGGTACAAATGAACTTATTTACAGAAACAGACCCTAGACATAGAAAACAGACATACGGTTACCAAAGGGGAAGGAGGGTGAGACATAACTTAGGAGCTTGGGATTAACAAATACACACTACTTTATATAAAATAGATAAACATCAAAGGTCCTACTGTGTAGCACAGGGAACTATATTCAACATCTCATAATATCTTATAATGGAAAGGAATCTGAAAAAATATATATATATAAACTGAATCACTTTGCTGTATACCTGAAACTAAGACAACATTGTAATTCAACTATACTTCAATTAAAAAAGAAATTTCTACAGTAAACTAGATGTCGTATACTATGTAATACAATTTTATGATATTGTCACTGTGCTGCCCTACTTAATTTCTATATTAGAAAAATATATCTATGCTGACCATATTTTATGAACCAAAAGTCAAGACATGCTAGTCTTACATTGGGTTAGAATATTTTTCATTGGAACTAGATTTTAAATTTCAGGATGTATTTTTACCATATTTGTAAATGTTAGTCTAAAGCATAGCATTTAGCATTTGATTAAAAATGATATTTGTAATCATTTTAATTTTTAAAAAAAATTGGCATCAGGCTTTCAGTTTAGAACACACTTATTTCGAAAACTTTTATAAGCAAATAAGGTTTGATTTACATCGCTTCAACCTAGACCATCTTTTCCCAAAATATTATATGCCATGGACTGCCTAGATAGCAAATTCTTTACTGAAAAAAGTTTAAAAAAATTTTTCCAATAGGTGGTACATGCAGATATTTAAAATTCAAAGAGCACAGAATGATGCACAGTAAAAATGTAAGTCTCCTCACCCCAATTCCTCAGCCCTCCTCCTTTGTTATCAGCTTCTCCTGTGTACTTCCAGACAGAAAATCTCTAAAATGTCTGTAAGGAGAGGCTATGAGGATACTGGACAGTTGGGTGTGGGGCAAGGAGGGAAGGAGTCCCCACAAGGGGAAAAAAGAGTACACAAAGGGTGAAGGCAGGAGTCATGAAAGACAACTTTGACTAGTTTATAACTTTGTCATTAGTTCACCCTTGTTTAGAGAGCCCGTAGCCTAAAGCTTTACTTTCTTGTAGCAAAGCTTGCTATACCAAAAGCATCTAAAAGCTGAGCATCTGACTCCAGGTTCCTTAATATTTTTTCCTCCAAAATAATGATTAAAAAAAACTAGCACAAAATTAAATGTATGGATGCAATCTACCATGAAGCTGCTATAGAAATTCTAAAGCTCCACTTCTCAAAACACCTGGAAACTGGCTTCCCCCTAGTTAAGGAGCAAACTATGTGAGAAGAAAAGGGAAAAAATTATTGACAAATACAGAACATATAAGCTAGTTCATTTTTAGGGAAACACAAAAAGTTGACTGTTTTCTACCTTAGCTTCCAGATTCCATTCCTGATCCTCCTCTGTCCACTATATACTCTTTTTTTTTTCTTTTTTGGCTGTGTTGGGTCATCGTTGCTGCACACAGGCTTTCTGTAGTTGCAGTGAGCGGGAGCTACTCTTTGTTGCGGTGCACGGGCTTCTGCAGGGGACACGGATTCGAGCACTATATACTCTTAAGTCAATATTTCTGTGTCCTTTGCTATGCATTGGTGCTTGACAGCCAGATTTACCCCTTCCCCCTTCCCACAAGGATGCAGCTGATTTTTTGGACTGGACCCTGTCAAGCCAGCCCATAGAACTCGAAGTGGGGTACCCACAGAGTAAAGGAGGAGCTGTGGTTCTCTCCACCCTGGAGCCAAGTCAACCAACTTGCAAGTCTACCCATGATACGCCCACTGCAGAAACTGACAGGATCAAAGGAGCCATTCAGAAAACTGCTCAACAAAGACTTTTCAAGGCAGCTGCTGCTGTATTTTCACAGACAAGACTGTGCCTAAAATTAGCACCCAGGAGATTCTAAACCATTTGGAATTTCTTTCTCTTAAGCCTCAACACTTCATTTCAGGTTAGGGCATTTTAATGGACAAAAGGAAACCTTACTTACTTACTTTGTTTTTAAAGTAAACTTTCTATTTTGAGATAAATGTAGATTCACATGCAGTTGTAGGAAATATACAGAGAGAAGTCTTATACATTTTGCCCAGTTTCCTCCAGTGGTAACCTCTTGCAAAACTATGGTACAGCATTACAACCAGGATATTGACATTGATACAATCCACCAATCTTGTTCAGATTTCCCCAGTTTTACTTGTACTTATGTGTGGTATATTTAGCTCTATAAAATTTTATCACCTATGTATGTTTGTATATCCACTACTGTATATCCACTACTACAGAACAATTCTATCACCACAAATAACTGCTAATCTGTTCTCTGCCTCTTTAAGTTTGTCACTTCAAGAACCTTACATAGTTGGAAACATATAGTATATGACCTTTTAAGTTGGTTTTTTTCACTCCGCATAATTCCCTAAAGATTCATCCAGATCGTTGTGTATATTATTAGTTTGTTCCTTTTTATTTTAGTAGTATTCCATGGTATGTATTCCATAGTATTCCAGAGTTGGTTCATCCATTCATCAGTTGATGGACACCTGGATTGTTTCCACTTTTTGACTATTATGAATAAAGTTGCTATGAATATTCATGTACAAGTTTTTGTGTGGGCATATGTTTTCATTTCTCAGAGATAAATGTCAATTCACTTTTCAACTCAGCCTTTTTGGCTAAGAAAGACAAGCGATACGAAAAAATTTCACATACACTGAATTAACTTGCCAAACCATTTGTGCAAAAGACTAGCCCATCTCTCTCATGACTCAGTATAAATCCTTAAAAAATAATATGTTTAGAGAGGTGAAGTGACTTGTCAAAAGAAAAGCCATGAGAAGAACCCAAGTTTCCTGATTTCAAGTTGCTTTTATCTTCCACCAGTTTGTCCATGTAGGTTCTAGCCCCAGAGCTGTCAGAAAGGACAATGAAAATCCCACTAGAAAGGATGTTATTTTGCTAGTTGGATGGCTATCCCACAAACAGTTATACAGGGATTTCTTTAGGATAAGAACAGTAAAAGGGGGACATCCCTGGTGGCGCAGTTGTTAAGAATCCACCTGTCAATGCAGGGGATATGGGTTTGATCCCTGGTCCGGGAAGATCCCACATGCTGCAGAGCAACTGACCCTGTGTGCCACAACTACTGACCCTGTGCTCTAGAGCCTGTGAACCACAACTACTGAGCCCACATGCCACAACTACTGAAGCCCATGTACCTAGAGTCTGTGCTCCAACAAGAGAAGCCACCACAGTGAGAAGCCCACGCACTGCAACAGAGAGTGCCCCCGCAGCCGCAACTAGAGAAAGCCCGCACACAGCAACGAAGACCCCACACAGCCAAAACTTAAGTAATTAATTAATTTTTAAAAAAACAGTAAAAGGAAACAAAGGGATAATCGTCTCTTAACAATATCATTGCCACATGACTCATATATTTAATGTTGATCCAATCATTCTCAGCGAAATCTCCATTGACCAAAAGGTTGAGCAAACATTTTCCAAAAGGGAAGGCTTAAGGATTTTTTTGGGGGGGTGTTAAAAAGACGGTATATCTGTAGATTAGTCAAACATTTATAATAAAGATTGTACTAGCTTTTTACTTTATAGTTTATGGTGTAGAGAACACCAAACTTAGCTATCATTAAATTGTTTTTAATTCAATGGCAAAATTATGTTTAATAATTACAGAGTAGTATTAAGAAGCGGCCTCAAATATTTTTAGGCATAAAGTAACTGTTATTATTGTTTATATCTCACTTCAGCTGTAAGGGGTAATTTGATACAGTGGAAAGGATATGGGTTTCAGAATCAGATTTCAACCTTTGCTCTGTGTAACATTGGACTTAACCCCTGAGAACCTTAGTTTTGGAAAATTTATAAAGTGAGAGTTAAAAATCCACACCACACCTGGCTAAGTTTACATACGATAACATGGATGAAATTGCCTAGCACAGGGCCTGGCATGTCACAGGTGCTCAATTCTTGATAAGCAGGAATTTAGGCTTTTTTGATATCTCAGATACAAGAAGACCATAAAAGACAAGCCTAAGTGTTTTAAATTTGCTCTGAAATATTAAGAACATCATGTTCATTGATAATATCATCAGTTTTTCAGGATTTGCATAATCTAATGATCATTTATGCAACACACAGCTTTAACAAGAAGGAGACCAGAATTCACGTCCCAGAAGCCTGAAGGCAAAGAGAACAAGTTTTTTTTGCGGTACGCGGGCCACTCACTGTTGCGGCCTCTCCCGCAACGGAGCACAGGCTCCGGACGCGCAGGCTCAGCGGCCATGGCTCATGGGCCCAAGCCGCTCTGCGGCATGTGGGATCTCCCCAGACCGAGGCCCGAACCCGTGTTCTCTGCATCTGCAGGCGGACTCTCAACCACTGCGCCACCAGGGAAGCCAGACAACAAGTTTTTATGTGTGTTGAAAAGGAAGAAGTGGAGAGAGCAACAGAGTGAGAAAGAGAGAGTGTGAAGGGGGAGGCAGAAAGAGACAGATTTGAACTGTGGCTGTGGAGATGGACAAGAGAAGAGGGATTTTATCAAGCCTCACTGTTTGACATGCTGTGTAAACCCATGTATTGCCCCTTTAAGAAAATCTGCAGAAAAGATTCTCTTTAAGAAAAAGCTATTGAAGTTGGATTTGTGTTTTGACTGTGCCAAGACTGTACCACAAGAAGACTTAATTTTAACAGTTTACACAGGCCTAATGCAAGTTCATTTCCATTGTGTCTCTCAGCAGGAGGGATTGCTAATTGATTGCATATTGCCTGGACCTTAAGAAGCCTGAAGCCTTTGCATTCTCTAAAACCATTAAAAAGTCTTACAGGGAGCACCTGATCTTCTCAACCCATCCCATTCCTGGGAAGTAAGGAAAAGAGGTGGGAAGCTCTTAGGCTGACCTGACCAGAAGTAGGCTCAGCTTTGAAATCTGCAAAACCTGGCTTCAAGTCCCAGCTCTGTCACTTACCAGCTATGCTCAAGTTATACACTTGTTTCAGTCTCAGTTTCCTTATCTGTAAGCTAGAGTTCAATCAATGGCCTCATATCCACTGTAACTCAAGCCAAAAGCTTGTTGCTGATCACTGAGCCACCAGGCTCCTGGTCAGCCCACAGCCTCTTGATATGTTACCCACTGGCTGGAGTTCCTCCTCAGGGGAAGCAGAATTGAAATGAGGGGCCATGGAACCCAATGGAGAGGGGCAGAGGAAGAAATGTTCTGTGTTGCTGAGGGGGCTGCAGAGATCATCTTGACCCTGCAGGGGGGCGAGAACCATTTCTGAATTCCTGGGCCATTTCAGCAAAACCCAAGAGGGGACTGAAAGCTACTCTGTAGTTCACCGAGGCATTATTTTACTTGGGCAACAGGAACCAGCGCTGGGTGGAGCTGGAAATGAAAGTGGGGGTAGCAAGGGGGTTGGGGAGGGGAACTGTAACTCACTAATACTGGAAAAGTTTGACCTTAAATGACAAAGTTATGCAAGAGGCTGATTCAGAAAACTGCTGTTTACTTAGTTCCCAGTCATTAGGGAGCTTTCAGAGCAGATGGAGCTTTGGGCACCCTGCCCTCTCCCATCCCAGAAGCTAAGCCAGCTGCTCCTAAGTGGGAAAGTGAGGAGTAGAAACATGACTCAGGCAGCATAGGGCACAGGCTACTACTGCCCTTGACTTCTGTGGATGAGGCTGGGAACACAGCTTGAGAAAGATGGACCCAGAAATTCCACTAAGAGGTGTCTAGACTGCCACCCATCTGCTCCTTTCCTAACAGAGATTTTCTTGCCCTGTGCCTTAATCCATCCAGGGATCATATGCTGATTTTAGCCCCAGATATAGGTCACTGACCTTTACTGTTAATCTAGCTTTAAAAAGTAGAGAATCTCAGAGCTGGGAGGGACTTCCAAAGGCCATCAAGCAGGCCTCTGCATGCATAATACACAACAGACAAATGCTGAGCTGATCTGTCAAGGTCCAGGGAAGGAGAGTCCACAGCCCTCTCAGTAGTTTATACAAGTATTTGTTTAGCGGTTCCTTGTAGTCCTGATCTTCCAGCCTTATTCTCTGCAATTTAAACTTCTTCCTTTTGGCTGTTCTAGAAGTGAAGAGAAGCTGTAGCAGACAGTACCTAGCTAGGATAAATGTAAAAATGACACATGCCTATAAGATAAGACATACTGGGGACAAAGGACAACCTGAGGGAATCTTAGGTTATGTTCTGAACAGAAAGAAGAAGGAAGATGACATAAGAAAGATGACTACACATAATTTATCTAGCGAATCAGGACACTTTTGAGAGTGAAAGTGGCATTAAACATAACAGGCATTAATTGAGCTGTACAGGCTGCAACATCTGGTCACCCTGAATATAACATACATAATATAACAAAGAGAAACTCAGACTACTGAATTATATTTTATTTATAGCTTCCAAGTCAAAACAACAGCAATCAACATTTTCAAGTTGGAGAGGATAGAATAAATATGACTAAGAGGGAGCTGAATGCCAAAATAGTTGAGGTATTGGTAAAAGAATGTATAGCTGTTTTAAATTCATGCATTCATGTGTTAATGAATTTCCTACACATTTGTTGAGTACCTACTTTGTTTCAGCTACTATGCAAGGTGATGCTCAAGACAAGATGTATAGGTCATGGTCCCTACCCTTGAGCAATAATTTATAGAGGTGGATTCACATACACAAGTAAGTTATATACACAGAAGTAAACACTCAATATAGGAATAAACAAAATGTTATAGGAGTTGGAAGTTTCCAAGCCCAGATCAGTAACATTCTAAGATATTTAAAGACTTTATTGACATAATTTTGAAAAAAATTGCTACTGGTAACCTTTAAGAACTTATAACAAGCTAAAGATTTTGTTCAATAGACCAACCATGTTACAGAGCTGCTCGAGCAGTTAACACAGTCTTGGATTAAATGAATGAAATATTGTTCCCCTGGTCAAATCATACCTAGCACTTTCCTGTTCACCATATATTTTTTAATTAATTAATTTTATTTTTGGCTGCATTGGGTCTTGCTGCGCGTGGGCCTTCTCTAGGTGTAGCGAGCAGGGGCAACTCTTGGTTGAGGTGTGCGGGCTTCTCATCTCAGTGGCTTCTCGTATGGTGGAGCACAGGCTCTAGGTGCATGGGATTCAGTAGCTGTGGCACAAAACTCAGTAGTTGTGGCTCGCAGGCTGTAGAGTGTAGTCTCAGTAGTTGTGGCGCATGGGCTTAGCTGCTCTGCGGCATGTGGGATCTTCCTAGACCAGGGATCGAACCCGTGTCCCCTGCGCTGGCAGGCAGACTCTTAACTACTGTGCCACCAGGGAAGTCCCTGTTCACCATATTTTAAATGAGCCATTGACAAAGTGCGATGGGTATCTACAAGAGGGTGACTATCATGGTGAAGGGTCAGAAAAGCAGGTCATTCATATATATATA
>NW_006772158.1:70757-114894 GCF_000442215.2 Lipotes vexillifer
ATATATATATATATATATATATATATATATATATATATATATTATAGTGACCATTATGTCTCAGTTTATGCCTATTGTCATCCCATCCAATTATTACCCCCTTCCACTCTCAAAAGTATTCAGGGGGAAAATGGCAGAAGAGTAAGATGCAGAGATCACCTTCCTCCACACAGATACACCAGAAATACATCTACTCATGGAACAACTCCTACAGAACACCTACGGAACGCTGGCAGAAGACCTCAGACCTCCCAAAAGGCAAGAAACCCCCCACGTAACTGGGTACGGCAAAAGAAAAAAGAATAAACAGAGACAAAAGGATAGGGATGGGATTTGCACCCGTGGGAGGGAGCTATGAAGGAGGAAAGGTTTCCACACACTAGGAAGCCCCTTCGCGGGCGGAGACTGTGGGTGGCGGATGGGGAAATCTTCGGAGCCGCGGAGGAGAGCACAGTACCAGGGGTGCGGGGAGCAAAGCAGAGAGATTCCCGCACAGAGGATCGGTGCCGACCGGCACTCACCAGCCCAAGAGGCTTGTCTGCTCCCCCGCCGGGGCGGGCGGGGCTGGGAGCTGAGGCTCGGGCTTTGGTCGGAGCGCAGGGAGAGGACTGGTGTTGGTGGCGTGAACACAGCCTGCAGGGGGTTAGCGTGCCACAGCTGGCAGGGAGGGAGTTCGGGGGAAAAGTCTGGACCTGCCGAAGAGGCAAGAGACTTTTTCTTCCCTCTTTGTTTCCTGGTACACGAGGAGACGGGATTAAGAACGCTGCTTAAAGGAGCTCCAGAGACACGCGCGAGCCACGGCTAAAAGCATGGACCCCAGAGACAGGCATGAGACGCTAAGGCTGCTGCTGCCGCCACCAAGAAGCCTGTGTGCGAGCAAAGGTCACTATCCACACCCCCCTTCTGGAGAGCCTGTGCAGCCCGCCACTGCCAAGGTCCCGTAATCCAGGGACAACTTCCCCGGGAGAACGTACGGCGCGCCTCAGGCTGGAGCAACGTCATGCCTGCCTCTGCCGCCGCAGGCTCGCCCCGCACTCCGTGCCCCTCCCTCCCACCCGGCCTGAGTGAGCCAGAGCCCCCAATCATCTGCTCCTTTAACCCCATCCTGTCTGAGTGAAGAACAGACGCCCTCCGGCGACCTACACGCAGAGGTGGGGCCAAATCCAAAGCTGAGCCCCTGGGAGCGGTGAGAATAAAGAAGAAAAAGGGAAATCTCTCCCAGCAGCCTCAGAAGCAGCGGATTAAAGCTCCACAATCATTTTGATGTACTCTGCAGCTGTGGAATACATGAATAGACAACGAATCATCGCAAATTAAGGAGGTGGACTTTGAGAGCAAGATTTATGATTTTTTCCCCTTTTCCTTTTTTAGTGAGTGTGTATGTGTATGCTTCTGTGTGAGATTTTGTCTGTATAGCTTTGCTTTCACCATTTCTCAGAGGGTTCTATTCATCCGGGTTTTTTTTGTTTTTTTGTTTTTTTAATTTTTTTCTTAATTACTTTTTAATAACTTTATTTTATTTTACTTTATCTTTGTTCTTTCTTTCCTTCCTTCCCTCCTTTAGACAACAAATCACAAGTTGAGGAGGTGGACTTTGAAAGATTTATGATTTTTTCCCCTTTTCCTCTTTTTGTGAGTGTGTATGTGTATGCTTCTATGTGAGATTTTGTCTGTATAGCTTTGCTTCCACCATTTGTCCTAGGGCTCTAACTGTGCGTTTTTTTTTTCTCTTAATAATTATATTTTTATTTTAATAACTTTATTATATTTTATCTTACTTTATTTTATTTTACTTTATTGTCTTTGACTTTTCCTTCCTTCCCTCCTTCCTTCCTTCCTTCCTTCCTCCCTGCCTCCTTCCCTCCCTCCTTTATTTCTTTCTTTCTCTCTTTCTACTTCTACTAATTTTTTCTTTCTACTTTTTCTCCCTTTAATTCTGAGCCGTGTGGATGAAAGGCTCTTGGTGCTGCAGCCAGGAGACAGTGCTGTGCCTCTGAGGTGGGAGAGCCAACTTCAGGACACTGGTCCACAAGAGACCTCCAAGCTCCACATAATATCAAATGGCGAAAATCTCCCAGAGATCTCCATCTCAACACTATCACCCAGCTTCACTCAACGACCAGCAAGCTACAGTGCTGAATATCCTATGCCAAAAAACTAACAAGACAGGAACACAACCCCACCCATTACCAGAGAGGCTACCTAAAATCATAATAAGGCCACAGACACCCCAAAACACACCACCAGACATGGACCTGCCCACCAGAAAGAGAAGATCCAGCTTCATCAACGAGAACACAGGCACTAGTCCCCTCCACCAGGAAGCCTACACAACCCACTGAACCAACGTTAGCCAAAGGGGACAGACACGAAAAACAACGGGAACTACGAACCTTCAGCCTGCAAAAAGGAGACACCAAACACAGCAAGGTAAGCAAAATGAGAAGACAGAAAAACACACAGCAGATGAAGGAGCAAGATAAAAACCCACCAGACCTAACAAATGAAGAGGAAATAGGCAGACTACCTGAAAAAGAATTAAGAATAATGATAGTAAAGATGATCCAAAATCTTGGAAATACAATAGACAAAATGCAAGAAACATTTAACAAGGACCTAGAAGAACTAAAGATGAAACAAACAATGAAGAACAACACAAAAAATGAAAAATACTCTAGATGGGATCAATAGCAGAATAATTGAGGCAGAAGAACGGATAAGTGACCTGGAAGATAAAATAGTGGAAATAACTACTGCAGAGCAGAATAAAGAAAAAAGAATGAAAAGAACTGAGGACAGTCTCAGAGACCCCTGGGATAACATTAAACACAACAACATTCGAATTATAGGGGTTCCAGAAGAAGAAGAGAAAAAGAAAGGGACTGAGAAAATATTTCAAGAGATTATAGTTGAAAACTTCCCTAATATGGGAAAGGAAATAGTTAATCAAGTCCAGGAAGCACAGAGAGTCCCATACAGGATAAATCCAAGGAGAAATATGCCAAGACACATATTAATCAAACTGTCAAAAATTAAATACAAAGAAAACATATTAAAAGCAGCAAGGGAAAAACAACAAATAACACACAAGGGAATCCCCATAAGGTTAACAGCTGATCTTTCAGCAGAAACTCTGCAAGCCAGAAGGGACTGGCAGGACATATTTAAAGTGATGAAGGAGAAAAGCAACGAAGATTACTCTACCCAGGAAGGACCTAATTCAGATTTGATGGAGAAATTAAAACCTTTACAGACAAGCAAAAGCTGAGAGAGTTCAGCACCACCAAACCAGCTCTACAGCACCTGCTAAAGGAACTTCTCTAGGCAACAAACACAAGAGAAGGAAAAGACCTACCATAACGAACCCAAAACAATTAAGAAAATGGGAATAGGAACATACATATCAATAATTACCTTAAATGTAAATGGACTAAATGCTCCCAGCAAAAGACACAGATTGGCTGAATGGATACAAAAACAAGACCCATATATTTGCTGTCTACAAGAGACCCACTTCAGACCTAGAGACACATACAGACTGAAAGTAAGGGGATGGAAAAAGATATTCCATGCAAATGGAAACCAAAAGAAAGCTGGAGTAGCAATTCTCATATCAGACAAAATAGACTTTAAAATAAAGATTACTAGAAGAGACAAAGAGGGACACTACATAATAATCAAGGGATTGATCCAAGAAGAAGATATAACAATTGTAAACATTTATGCACCCAACATAGGAGCACCTCAATACATAAGGCAAATACTAACGGCCATAAAAGGGGAAATTGACAGTAACACATTCATAGTAGGAGACTTTAACACTCCACTTTCACCAATGGACAGATCATCCATAATGAAAATAAATAAGGAAACACAAGCTTTAAATGATACATTAAACAAGATGGACTTAATTGATATTTATAGGACACTCCAATCAAAAACAACAGAATACACATTTTTCTCTAGTGCTCATGGAACATTCTCCAGGATAGATGATATCTTGGGTCACAAATCAAGCGTTGGTAAATTTAAGAAATTCGAAGTTGTATCAAGTATCTTTTCCAACCACAACGCTATGAGACTAGATATCAATTACAGGAAAAGATCTGTAAAAAATACAAACACGTAGAGGCTAAACAATACACTACTTAATAACGAAGTGATCACTGAAGAAATCAAATAGGAAATTAAAAAATACCTAGAAACAAATGACAATGGAGACACGACCACCCAAAACCTATGGTATGCAGCAAAAGCAGTTCTAAGAGGGAAGTTTATAGCAATACAAGCCTACCTTAAGAAACAGGAAACAACTCGAATAAACAACCTAAACTTGCACCTAAAGCAATTAGAGGAAGAAGAACAAAAATACCCCAAAGTTAGCAGGAGGAAAGAAATCATAAAAATCTGGTCAGAAATAAATGAAAAAGAAATGAAGGAAACAATAGCAAAGATCAATAAAACTAAAATCTGGTTCTTTGAGAAGATAAACAAAATTGATGAGCCAGACTCATCAAGAAAAAAAGGGAGAAGACTCAAATCAACAGAATTAGAAGTGAAAAAGGAGAAGTAACAACTGACACTGCAGAAATACAGAAGATCATGAGAGATTACTACAAGCAGCTCTATGCTAATAAAATGGACACCGTGAAAGAAATGGACAAATTCTTAGAAATGCACAACATGCCAAGACTGAATCAGGACGAAATAGAAAATATGAACAGACCAATCACAAGCACTGAAATTGAAATTGTAAATAAAAATCTTCCAACAAACAAAAGCCCAAGACCAGATGGCTTCACAGGCGAATTCTATCAAACATGTAGAGAGGAGCTAACACCTATCCTTCTAAAACTCTTCCAAAATATATCAGAGGGAGGAACACTCCCAAACTCATTCTACGAGGCCACCATCACCCTGATACCAAGACCAGGCAAGGATGTCACAAAGAAAGAAAACTATACGCCAATATCACTGATGAACATAAATGCAAAAATACTCAATAAAATACTAGCAAACAGAATCCAACAGCACATTAAAAGGATCATACACCATGATCAAGTGGGGTTTATTCCAGGAATGCAAGGATTCTTCAATATACGCAAATCTATCAATGTGATAAACCATTTTAACAAATTGAAGGAGAAAAACCATATGATCATCTCAATAGATGCAGAGAAAGCTTTTGACAAAATTCAACACCCATTTATGATAAAATCCCTCCAGAAAGTAGGCATAGAGGGAACTTTCCTCTCCATAATAAAGGCCATATATGACAAACCCACAGCCAACATCGTCCTCAATGGTGAAAAACTGAAAACATTTCCACTAAGATCAGGAACAAGACAAGGCTGCCCACTCTCACCACTCTTATTCAACATAGTTTTGGAATTTTTAGCCACAGCAAACAGAGAAGAAAAGGAAATAAAAGCAATCCAAATCGGAAAAGAAGAAGTAAAGCTGTCACTGTTTGCAGATGACATGATACTATACATAGAGAATCCTAAAGATGCTACCAGAAAACTACTAGAGCTAATCAATTAATTTGGCAAAGTAGCAGGATACAAAATTAATGCACAGAAATCTCTGGCATTCCTATACATTAATGATGAAAAATCTGAAAGTGAAATCAAGAAAACACTCCCATTTACCATTGCAACAAAAAGAAGAAAACATCTAAGAATAAACCTACGTAAGGAGACAAAAGACCTGTATGCAATAAATTATAAGACACTGTTGAAAGAAATTAAATATGATACAAGTAGATGGAGAGATATTCCATGTTCTTGGATTGGAAGACTCAACATTGTGAAAATGACTCTACTACCCAAAGCAATCTACAGATTCAATGCAATCCCTATCAAACTACCACTGGCATTTTTCACAGAACTAGAACAAAAAATTTCACAATTTGTATGGAAACACAAAAGACCCCAAATAGCCAAAGCAATCGTGAGAACGAAAAACGGAGCTGGAGGAATCAGGCTCCCTGACTTCAGACTATACTACAAAGCTACAGTAATCAAGACAGTATGGTACTGGCATAAAAACAGAAAGATCGATCAATGGAAGAGGATAGAAAGCCCAGAGATAAACCCACGCACATATGGTCACCTTATCTTTGATAAAGGAGGCAGGAATGTACAGTGGAGAAAGGACAGCCTCTTCAATAAGTGGTGCTGGGAAAACTGGACAGGTAAATGTAAAAGTATGAGATTAGATCACTCCCTAACACCATACACAAAAATAAGCTCAAAATGGATTAAAGACCTAAATGTAAGGCCAGAAACTATCAAACTCTTAGAGGAGAACAGGACACTCTATGATATTAATCATAGCAAGATCCTTTTTGAACCACCTCCTAGAGAAATGGAAATAAAACCAAAAATAAACAAATGGGACCTAATGAATCTTCAAAGCTTTTGCACAGCAAAGGAAACCATAAACAAGACAAAAGGACCACCCTCAGAATGGGAGAAAATATTTGCAAATGAAGCAACTGACAAGGGATTAATCTCCAGAATTTATAAGCAGCTCCTGCAGCTTAATAACCAAAAACAACCCAGTCCAAAAATGGGCAGAAGACCTAAATACACATTTCTCTAAAGAAGATACACGGACTGCCAACAAACACATGAAAGAATGCTCAACATCACTAATCATTAGAGAAATGCAAATCAAACCTACAATGAGATATCATCTCACACCAGTCAGAATGGCCATCATCAAAAATTCTAGAAACAATAAATGCTGGAGAGGGTGTGGAGAAAAGGGAACCCTCTTGCACTGTTGGTGGGAATGTAAATTGATACAGCCACTATGAAGAACAGTATGGAGGGTCCTTGAAAAACTGCAAATAGAACTACCATATGACCCAGCAATCCCATTACTGGGCATATACCCTGAGAAAACCATAATTCAAAGAGTCATGTACCAAAATGTTCATTGCAGCTCTATTTACAATAGTCCAGAGATGGAAACCACCTAAGTGTCCATCATCAGATGAATGGTTAAAGAAGATGTGGCACATATATACAATGGAATATTACTCAGCCATAAAAAGAAATGAAAGTGAGTTATTTGTAATGAGGTGGATAGACCTAGAGTCTGTCGTACAGAGTGAAGTAAGTCAGAAAGAGACAAATACCTTATGCTAACACATATATATGGAATTTAAGGGGGAAAAAATGTCATGAAGAGCCTAGAGGTAAGACAGGAATAAAGACACAGACCTACTAGAGAATGGACTTGAGGATATGGGGAGGGGGAAGGGTGAGCTGTGACAAAGCAAGAGAGAGGCATGGACATATAAACACTACCAAACTTAAGGTAGATAGCTAGTGGGAAGCAGCCGCATAGCACAGGGAGATGAGTTCGGTGCTTTGTGACTGCCTGGAGGGGTGGAATAGGGAGGGGGGGAGGGGGGGAGTCGCAAGAGGGAAGAGATATGGGCACATATGTATATATATAACTGATTCACTTTGTTGTAAAGCAGAAACTAACACACCATTGTAAAGCAATTATACTCCAATAAAGATGTAAAAAAATAAAGTATTCTGGGGGACTTCCCTTGTGGTGCAGTGGTTAAGAATCTGCCTGCCAATGCAGGGCACACGGCTTCAATCCCTGGTCTGGGAAGATCCCACATGCTGTGGAGCAGCTAAGCCCGTGCGTCACAATTACTGAGCCTGCACGCCCTAGAGCCCGTGCTCCACAACAAGAGAAGCCACCGCAATGAGAAGCTCAGGCACTGCAATGAAGAGTAGCCCCCGCTCGCCGCAACTAGAGAAAGCCCGCGGGCTGCAAGGAAGACCTAGCGCAGCCAAAAAAAAAAGTACTCCGGTTTGAATGATAAATTACATCGTCACCCTACATATATATAACTAATAGTTATTAGTGCCATTTATTGTGTGCTAATTTTTGTCATGCAAGATGTCACCTAATCCTTATCACAAACCTGTGATATAGGTGTTATATCATTATTCCCATCTTGTGGATGAGGAATCTGAGTCTCTGAGAATTTAAGTATGTATCCCAAGATTATAATGAACAAGGCTGACATCAATTAGGCCCAGTAGATATAGTGTCTAGGGCCCAAAACACATTCAGCGGTCCACAAAAGTGTTTTATTGTCTTTTGAAAATCAGTTGAAAAGGGCTTCCCTGGTGGCGCAGTGGTTGAGAGTCCGTCTGCTGATGCAGGGGACACGGGTTCGTGCCCCGGTCCGGGAAGATCCCTCATGCCGTGGAACGGCTGCGCCCGTGAGTCATAGCCGCTGAGCCTGCGCGTCCGGAGCCTGTGCTCCGCAACGGCAGAGGCCACAGCAGTGAGAGGCCCGCGTACCGCAAAAAAAAAAAAAAAATCAGATTAAAAAAATGAACTTTCAGGTTGAAGGAAATGTTTTCATATATAATATTATTTGTCTTTATACCAAAAGTGGGAAAGTCTAATTTTCTGTAGGTTTTTTCTTTAATGGAAGGGGCCCACAAGGTAAAGGCACCTAGGGCCCATGAAAGTCATAATGTGGCCCTGGTAATGAGTGACAGAACAAGAATCCAAACCCAGCGCCCAAGCTCTTAAACACAAAATGAGAAGCTAAACAGCTGAGGGAACAGGAAGTAGGCAGACTCAGAGCCTCACATGACTGTCGTCAGCTATCTGAACAGCAGCCATAAGAAAGTACTTCTGTGCTTATTTGATGTTTCTCTCCTGCTCTTCTGCCTCAGCTGGGCTTGTTGAAATCTTACCCAAGACTCAAGACAGAGCTTAGTTCTTACCAACTGTATGATGCCTTCCCTAACTCCCATCCTTGGAATTGGTTTCACCTTCTTCTGTACTCCTGCAGCTCATCTTTATTTTATTTGTATTCTATTCTATTATATATATATAACATAGCATGTGGTATAACATGTTGCTCCTTTCTCCCCCTGGACTTGGGTAAATATTTAATTTCTCAGAGTCTCAATTTCTTCACCTGTAAAATTAGGATAATAATTGTACCTTCAGCACAAAGTTGTTAAAGATTAAATGAGTTAATATATGGCAAGTACCAGCACCTGGCACAGAGTAAGAGCCATACAAATGTTTTTTCAATAAATAAAATAATTATGTTTATGATTGCTCCTTTCTCCCCCCTTCACTTTGTGTGTGTGTGTGGGTATATATATATATATGTGTGTGTGTGTATATATATATGTGTGTGAGTATATATATATATATATATATATATATATATATATATATATATAGTATTTTGAAATCCAGAGCTGAAGCTTTAAAAAGTCTGGACCAAAGTATAGCCCAAAGGAAGGCTGATCTCCCAACTCTGGTTATATGTGATATATATCTGATAATGTGACCCCCATATCATGCTTGCCTTTTGGGCGAATCTCCAAGGGCCTTCTTTTGTCAATGTGAAATGTCAGGACCCTATTTCAGAACCCAGAGAGTAATAGGGACATCCTAGGTCCTTTCTTGATTTCTTGGTCAGTGTTGGCATTGCGGTAGCAAGAAGGGACTGCTTATCTTTCGGACATAAGATGCACTTTCCAGTTTAGCAGACGGTCAGAAACTTAGATTTTAGTCTTAGCTCAGTGAATCATCTGGAACAAACTGTATACCTCCCCTGCATCTAAACCTATCAGAAAGAGGTCACTGCAGCCTGGCTGGCTTCTTAAACAACAGTATTACTGTGAAGCTTACGTAAATGACAGCAAGTCTGGTGACTGTAAAAGAACAAAAGCTCCCTCAAATCAGACATACCTGAGTTCAAATCCTGCCTGACATTGTGTCTCCTTTGGGAAGTCAGATCACATAAGCTCAGTCTTTTCTGTAAAAGGCAGTAAGAATCTCACAAGATTATTGAAAGGATTAAATATGGTGATATAAGTAAAATGTTTAGCACACAGACCCTCAATTAATGTAACCATATTTGCCCGTGTCCAACATACTTTCGCCCACATGTATGTAAACATTACCCTGTTTCTATATACCCCTATTATGACAGGAAGCCAAGAGAAGATGTAAAATAATGGACTGACTTAACTGCAAATAGAAGTTCATATTATCTCACTGCTGCTCCAGGATTCAATATTTACATGAATGAAATAATTTTTGCCTCTGAAAACTTTCAAACTACTTTTAAACCAGTTTTAAAATAAGTACAGACTTTTCCCCACAAAAGTTTCACTGTGTAATGGAGGTGGTTTCATTGTCTTGTGCATTTAACACATTGTCAAATGTGGGTAGTTTAGCTCATTGGTCGTTCTCTCAGCCCTGCCTGCCCCCTTCACACTTTTGGATGATGACAGGTATTAGTCCCACTTTCTAAAATGGAGAAATAAAAGCAAAAGAAGTGCCTGATCTGAGGTCATAAGAGTGTGTGACTAGGGGAGCTGGGAGTAATGGGGAGATGATGAAAGAACTGAAGGGACTAGAGATGTCTAGTTTGAAATGCAGAATATTCATGGACTACAGTAGCTGTATTTTGGCAACCACTGTCCCGGGTCACGATTTTCTGCAGAGCCTCTTCTTCCAGGCCTCTATACAGGAACTCTATAGGGCAAACTGCTTCTTCTAGACCTTTAAGGGAGGAGAGAGGGGACCAATAGGCAGAGGCACTCTAGCTTCCCTACCAAGAAACACAGGCATCACTCTCTGCCTAGGCCTTGATTCCATCACAGAGACAGGCCCTAAGCCAGAAAATGCCATCTAATCCTAAAACTACAACCTATAGTCCAGACAATGGACTGGAAGGCCCATGACAAAAACTCAGCACAGTCTGAGAAACTTGTTCCTGTGGATAGAATGCACTTGTGGTTCTCAATCCTGCCTGAGCAACAGTATCATATAGGGATTAAAAACAGGGATTTCCTGGGCCCCACTCCAGAATCTGTATTTTAAACAAATGCCTCAGGTGTGCAGCCAGAGATGAGAAGCCCTTAATCCAGTAGTTCTCAAGTTTGAACATGAGTCTGAATCACCTGAAAGGCATTTCAAAACATAGATTGCTGGGCCCCACCACCAGAGTTTTAGATTCATTTGGTCTGGAGAGGGGCCCAAGAATTTGAATTTTTCCCAAGTTCCCGGGTGGTGTTTATGTTACTGGTCCAGGGACCACACACTGTGAACAATTGTCATTGCCTGCTTATCTGAGTTTGGCCTCTATGTCAAAAAATTCCCATGGCCTCTTCCTCAGTTTACCCCTGCACCAAATAATTGCTGAGGAAAATGGAACCAGGCCCAGCCCTCAGTTATCAACTCAATCTCTACTTACCCTGTGTATCACTGCAGAAACAATCAGCTCACAACCCTGCCAAGGTCTCCTAGGCTAAGCAGAGAGTGACACACATGCACGCACTTCAAGCCACCTGCTTCCTAATGTAAAATTTCCCCCCAATGGCACCTGGACCCTGAAAGGCAGGACTGACCCAGCAGGGAACAGCAGTCTCGGACATCACTGTCTCATGGGGGTCCACCTAATACAGAGGGCAACTTGGGGACCTGAGTCTCAGTGCAAATATGTCAGCACCCAAATCAAGACATTTCCCAGCAGGAGATACGTGTAACTCCAAGAACAGAAGACAAAACTTGTCACATTTACAAGGGTTATCATACCTCAGGAGGACCCTTGAGGTTCTTTTCCAAGGCTGATGACCACATTGTGTTTCACCACCATGTCCTTCAGAGACATTCCTAAGCTTGTATAAGGGGGTAGGGACTAAAGGACCTTTCCCTGTAACATGTGGAGAAAGTCCTGGTGAGGGTTTTTAGAAAACACGGTTTCATGACTCACACAGAACCTGAGAATATGACACTCCTTCAAATAACACTCCATAGCATCTGCAAAAAGGCACTTTAACAGTCTTGGTTGAAAGTTTGCCACAAATTAAAGTGTTCATAGCTTGTTATTACTATTATTTTGTTAATATTCTATGCTTTCTCTGTGAAATTGGGAAGAGTGGATGTTTTTATTTCTACTCTTGGAAGTTTCTTGACAGTGCTATTATTTGAAAATTCAGCTGAGGATAGGGGAGATGAGAGAGGAGGTGATCCACAGTGCATGCTCTAGTCTGAGGGGTCTTCGGGCTTGATGCCCAGAAAAGACACCTTGGAATTACTTAGCACTTTCCAATTTACTATCCTGTCACATAATTCTCTGTGAAGTTTTACAGAAGAGGAAGGAGGCCCAGACAAGTAGCATGACTTTGCACTCAGCTAGTAAATGGTTATGTATGATTGAGATTCAAATCCAGGCCTCTTGGCGTGGAGAAAAGAGAACCCTCCTTCCTACACTGTTGGGAATGTAAATTGGTGCAGCCACTATGGAGAACAGTATGGAGGTTCCTTTAAAAAGCTGAAACTAGAATTACCATATGATCCTGCAATCCCACTCCTGGGCATATATCTGGAGAAAACTCTAATTCAAAAATATACATGCACCCAGATGTTCATAGCAGCACTATTCACAATAGCCAATACATGGAAACAACCTAAATGCCCATCAACAGATGAATGAATGAAGAAGATGTGATATATATATATATATATATATATACATATACAATGAAATACTAGTCAGCCATAAAAAAGAATGAAATAATGTCATTTGCAGCAACATGGATGGACCTAGAGATTATCATACTAAGTGAAGTAAGTCAGACAGAGAAAGACAAATATCATATGATATCACTTATATGTGGAATCTAAAAAATTATACAAATGAACTTATTTACGAAACAGAAAGAAACTCACAGACATAGAAAGCAACCTTAGGGTGATCAAAGGGGAAGGGGGGAGGGATAAATTAGGAGTTTGGGATTAGCAGATAGAAACTACTATATATAAAATAGATAAACAACAAGGTTCTACTGTATAGCACAGGGAACTATATTCAATATCTTGTAATAACCTGTAATAGAAAAGAATATTAAAAAGAATATATATATATATATATGTGTGTATACCTGAACCACTGATGTAAATCAACTATACTTCAATAAATAAATAAATAAAACAAATCCAGGTCTCTTGACCTCCAATCCACTGCTCTCACCACCTCAGCACAGGTGATGCAAACAGAGATCTTGACGTCCTCTCCCCAAGTGCTACTGCAGGGACTGTGGGTAATGTGGGCTCAGAGTGCTATCTAAGATTCTCCTCCGTCCTTCTAACTGCTTACTCTTGGTACTTCTTCTTTTTTTTTTTTTTTATTTTTATTTATTTATTTATTTATGGCTGGGTTGGTTCTTCTTTCTCTAGTTGCGGCAAGCGGGGGGCCATTCTTCATCGCGGTGCACCGACCTCTCACTATCGCGGCCTCTCGTTGCAGAGCACAGGCTCCAGACGCGCAGGCTCAGTAATTGTGGCTCACGGGGCTAGTTGCTCCGCGGCATGTAGGATCCTCCCAGACCAGGGCTCGAACCTGTGTCCCCTGCATTGGCAGGCAGATTCTCAACCACTGCGCCACCAGGGAAGCCCCTCTTGGTACTTCTGAGGTGTGGTGAAACCCAATCAAGAATCACTGCGGGATGTACAGAATGGACCTGAGGACACAGTGGGGCAAGGGGAAGTGGGACAGAGTGAGAGAGTAGCATTGACATATATACACTACCAAATGTAAAATGGATGGCTAGTGGGAAGCTGATGCATAGCACAGGGAGATCAGTTCGGTGCTTTGTGACCACCTAGAGGGGTGGGATAAGGAGGGTGGGAGGGAGGCTCAAGAGGGAGGGGATATGGGGATATATGTATACATAGAGCTGATTCACTTTGTTGTACAGCAGAAACTAACACAATGTTATAAAGCAATTATATGCCAATAAAGATACTAAAAAAAAAAAGAATCACTGCGGGGCTTCCCTGGTGGCACAGTGGTTAAGAATCCGCCTGCCAATATAGGGGACACAGGTTCGAGCCCTGGTCCGGGAAGATCCCACATGCCGCGGAGCAGCTAAGCTCGTGCGCCACAACTACTGAGCCCGTGTGTCACAACTACTGAAGCCCGTGCACCTAGAACCCGTGCTCCACAATGAAGAGTAACCCCCGCTCACCACAACTAGAGAAAGCCTGCACACAGCAACAAAGTTCCAATGCAGCAAAAAAAAAAAATTTTTAATTAAAAAAAAAAATCCAACCTGCTATAAAGAAATGGAAACAAACATACAATAAATGCTTTAAAAAAAAGAATCACTGTGGTGGTCAAAATGAAAATTAGCTCTAAATTTGCAGATGTTATCTTAGAGAGTTTATTAGACTGAGAGCAGAAGTGCATTTTTAAAGCACTATGATACTTTGCACAGCATATTCTGTCCAGCAGTCATAGCAGCACCTAATTTAGGATGTACTTGGGGATCCCAAATTCTTTTCTATTTCCAGTTTTATTGTGATATAATTGACATATAACATTGTGTAAGATTAAGGTGTACAACACAATGATGTGATATTTGTCTATGCTGCAAAATGATTACCACAATAAATTTAGCTAACATCCATCACCTCACATAGTTACAAATTTTTTTTTCCTTGTGATGAGAACTGATCAGACCTCTCTCTTAGCAACTTTCAAATATACAAAACAGTACTTTAGCTATAGTCACCATGCTGTACATTAGATCCCCAGAACTTATAACTGGAAGTTTGTACCTTTTGACCACCTTCGCCCAATTCCTCTCCCCCCACCCCCTGCCTCTGGCAACCACAAATCTGATCTCTGTTTCTATTAGTTTGTTTTTGTTAGATTCCACATATAAGCGAGCTCATACAGTACTTGTCTGTCTCTGTCTGACTTATTCCACTTAGCATAAAGCCCTCAATGTCTATCCATGTTGTTGCAAGTGGCAAGATCTCCCTATTATTTATGGCTGAGTTTTATTCCATGCATATACATACCACGTTTTCTTTAACCATTCATCTGCTGATGGACACTTAGGTTATTTCTAGATCTTGGCTATTGTGAATAGTGTTGCAATGAACATGGGGGTGCAGATATTTCTTCAGATCCCAAATTCTTAGAGCCTCTTAGGTCATTGGGTACAGGTGGAAAGGTGTAAGCAGTAGGGAATAAGGCTTGTTGGGTGATACGAAAAGAAATGCTATGCCACCTCCACGTAATAATACCACTGTCTATGGTGGAATTTGTGAATGAATTACTTTACGAAAACATTATTTTCTTGAGCCCTCAGTCTCTAATAATGCCATCTATCTCTTGCTACCATTCTGGGAAAGGATTTCTTCCCATAATTCCTTGTATATTGCTGGGATGAAAAAAAAAAAGAGAGATGAGATCCGAAGAGGAAGAAAATGTTTTCTGCTTTTGGTCACATGTCCTAAGATCTCAGTAATCATCTTGAGGTTTTTTTGTTTGTTTGTTTATTTTGCGGTTCGCGGGCCTCTCACTGTTGTGGCCTCTCCCGTTACAGAGCACAGGCTCCGGACGTGCAGGCTCAGAGGCCATGGCTCACGGGCCCAGCTGCTCCACGGCATGTGGGATCTTCCTGGACCGGGGCACGAACCCGTGTCCCCTGCATCAGCAGGAGGACTCTCAACCACTGCACCACCAGGGAAGCCCCATCTTGAGGTTTTTAAGATTCACAAGAGAGCAGTTTTTTTATTTTAGAGAAATTGACTACAGAAAGATGAGCAGCAGGAACATGTACCAAGAGCTTCTCACAGGTATGTTGTTTTCTTTGACCCTTGACTGCATCCCAGCAATATACAAGGAATTATGGGAAGAAATATCTGCACCCCCACGTTCATTACAGCACTATTCACAATAGCCAAGATCTAGAAATAACTGAGGGAGTTTCAAATCCTGCTTGGCATGTGTTGCGAAACAAACAGGTTTTCAGTGAGAAGATTTCACCTTTTTCCCATCACAAGCTCCTCCAGATTTCTTTGCTCCCTGGGAGCTCTTGGGGCTGCTCAGCTGGTTCCAGCCCTGTGTTGGCAGCAACTCCAGCCAAAGTGCCTGGAATTGCACATGTGGATTGGTAGGGAGCCCTCTCTTCCCCATTTTCCTCACTGGAACTGGTGCGCTTCCTCTTCATCTAGATCCTAGCTGTGTCTGAGCACTGTGGTCAGATGTAGAGAACAAACGTTTGGACACCAAGGGGGAAAAGTGATGGCGGGGTGGTGGTGGTGGTGGTGTGATGAAGTGGGAGACTGGGATTGACATATATACACTAATGTGTATAAAATGGATAACTAAAAAGAACCTGCTGTATAAAAAATAAATAACATTCAAAATTTTTAAAAATAATAAATAAATAAACCTTGACCTTTGGGGAAAAAAATGAAAAATAAGATCTAGCTGAAAATAAGTATGCATTTGGTTACATATTCCATATTTCTCCTCTCAACATTGGTATGATACATGCTAAACTCAATGCTATGATCATTTATGCTGCCGCATCCATGATTGCTGGACACTAAGCCAATAAGTCTGCTGTTGCTTCCTTGATGTCTACAAATAGCCCTAATAGTTCGAAATTATAGTCAAGAAGTTTGGGGTTACTCTTGTTGCAATTGCCCTACTTAAACTCACAGTACCAAAGCTGCTTTGGGATCTTTTCCTGCGATATATTTTGCCTAATGGAACTGTGTCATGATAAACAAATGATGCTATTATTACTTTGTAGATTGTAGACATACCTCTATCGTTATATGAGACTGGAAGAATGACCTTCCACCTCTTCCTATCAATGGTTAATAGGCACTGTAAGATTCTATAGGAAAAATTAGTACAACTCTTTCCATAGCAATTGAAACACACGTCTCAAGGAGGGATCATCCATCTAGAGACTGTCATACAGAGTGAAGTAAGTCAGAAAGAGAAAAACAAATATCGTATATTAACGCATATATGTGTAACCTAGAAAAATGGTACAGATGAACCGGTTTGCAGGGCAGAAATTGAGACACAGGTGTAGAGAACAAACATATGGACACCAAGGGGGGAAAGCGGCGGGGGGTGGTGGTGGTGGTGTGGTGAATTGGGAGATTTGGATTGACATATATACACTAATATGTATAAAATGGATAACTAATAAGAACCTGCTGTATAAAAAATAAATAAAATTCAAAAATAAAGAATTAGCTAGCATAGCTGGAAGGAGTTTATATTAACTGGAGTTTAAACCAATATATAACATATAATGTATGTGTGTGTGTATATAATATGCAAACATCTATGTGTATATGTACATATGCAAACAACTGAAAAATTCTTTAAAATCTTAAGTTGTTTTT
Organism: Lipotes vexillifer; assembly: GCF_000442215.2. Classification (NCBI taxonomy): domain Eukaryota; kingdom Metazoa; phylum Chordata; class Mammalia; order Artiodactyla; family Lipotidae; genus Lipotes; species Lipotes vexillifer. Next base: position 88,005 of record NW_006772158.1, read on the forward strand.
ATCAGCCTGATACTTACATACTGATAAAAAAAAAAGAATGAAATAATGCCATTTGCAGCAACATCGATGGGCCTGGAGATTATCATACTGAGTGGAGTAAACCAGACAGAGAAGGATAAGTATCATATGATATCACTTATATGTGGAATCTTAAAAAAATGATACAAATGAACTTATTTACAAAACAGAAACAGATCCACAGACATAGAAAACCAATTTTTGGTTACCAAAGAGGAAAGGGCAGGGGAGACATAGAAAACAAATTTATGGTTACCAAAGAGGAAAGGGCAGGGGAGGGATAAATCAGGAGTATGAGATTAACATATACACATTACTACATATAAAACAGATAACCAACAAGGCCCTACTGTATAGCACAGAAAAATATACTTAATACTCTGTAATAACTTACAGTGGAAAAGAATCTTAAAAGGAATGGATACATGTATATGTGTAACTGAATCACTTTACTGTACACCTGAAACTAACACAACACTGTAAACCAACTATACTCCAATATAAAATAAAAATTAAATTTAAGAAAAGGATATGAAGTTTGTTGTAATCTGTTACAGCAGCAATAAGAAACTAATATAGTCACCCAGCTGGTATGTGGCAGAACTGGAATTTTGCAGATAGGTCTGGTGGGCTCCAAAATCATTGCTCTTTCCAGCACTACGGAGATGCGGTGCTTTTAAAGAAATGGTGGATGTGACAGTGGAAGGTAAAAAGCTGCAAGAAGGAAGAGCTTAGGAGGGCTGATCCTGGGCTCTACCAAATAACCTCTTCCACATGGCCTGTTGTTTTTCATTTCAATAGTTATAAAGTTATTTGGATTTAAAAAATAATCTTTTCAAGTAATTGCTAGTACTTCTGGCTAGATCTAAAGGTCACTGGTACTTTAGGATGGATTAATCTCAGTTTTTTTATTATGTGGTGATAATAACTGCAATGAAGAAATTGAAGTTTTGATTGGGTGAGGGTGAAGCAAGTAATGTTGAAGTAATGGCAGCACTTCAGTTTAAAGACAGGCCTGGGGGCTGGGGGAAGGGCGCTGACAATGAAAAGGGGGGGCCATTCGAGGACAACAGGTACAATATGCCAAAGATGACTCAGCCTATTTTAAACTTCTCCACAGAGAGAACTGCCTGCATGGAAGTTTTCAGATTTCTTAAATTGCATGAGATCCTATTTATACTAGCAATTTCACTTAAACATTGTCCTCAAGAGCCTTGCCTTTCATACCTTACTCATAACTCATTTCCACAACTAGTGGTCACATCTATGAAAATGAAGCTGTTAAGCAAGTAGGGCTGGCTGGCCTGAGGTGAAATTTGTGAAAGAGGCAGTCTCACCTCTCTCATCTCTATTTGAATCTTAGCAGGGCCTTTAAAGCCTTCCCCAACTGGAAGGTTTCTGGCTTTTTGTTTAGTTTTTGTCTGGAAGGTTTTGAAACCTCACCTGGGATGTCACTATCACTGCACATCCTTCTCAGAGGTTAGTCAAGGCGCCAATAGGAAAGGGAGGCTGGCCAGCTAAATGGATACCTCAGTGATTTTACTATTATATTTCCATTTCTAATCCTATTTCAATACCCTGAATAATCCCAAAGTTTGGGAGGGAAGTAAAACTTCATTTTTCCTTACAAATAGGTTTAAAACCCTTTCCTTAACTTGAAGCAGTGTTTGGTATGGGGATGCATTTTGTGTGGGATCCTCATACACACTGTATATGGCTCCCCAAAGGCAAGAAAAGCTCTTGCCTCCATTTAGCTCATTTGGGGTAGACAATCTATAAAGAACGTATTATAGACTATAAAGGAAAGGAGGACAATTACATTCCTTTGTTTCTCATCCGCACTAAAAGATCCAGCAGGTGAAGTCTGAAGGAAAATAGATTTCTTCCCTCCCACTCTTAGTGAATGTGTGGTGCTGCCTCCAATCCTGCCCCACCCTTGATTTAAAAAAAAAAAACAGAACACAACACCTAAAAACACAGGGTAGTTTGGAACTGCTGGTAGAGGAGTTGGATGATTTAACAAAAGAGACACTGACCAAAAAAAAAATCATTTTTTTTACAATACTATAATTATAAAGTTGAAGGCACATCCTTGGCAGATATATGTTCAATTACATGCTTATGGAAAAACAAACTACTGAATATCTTGACTATAGTAGATGATTATTGCACAACATCGTCCACTGCTGTTTTGGGTATCAAACAATCAATGTTCAACAATGGTTAGTTAAACACTTCTTTAACTAAAAGCATAAGTTTGAGACGCCTGGTTTTGGCTACAAAAGGCATTTACTATCAGTGCCATTAGAGAATCTCTTTTAATTGAAGAACAAGAATTCATGCTTTTGTGCTTTATCTGGTTACTCATACCAGATAAACTTTCAGAAGGACTACAGAAAGTTAGTGTAAAAATAGCTAATAATTTGGCATGAATCTGCATTTTTTTATATTTGGTAAAATAATATTTTTAAAATAGAGAAAAGAAACAAAAATATCCAAAAGGAGTGATTCCAGGAATGTTTTTATCTTATTAAAACAACCAGTAACCAGATGCCTCAGCCAAAGAAAATAATAAAATAGAGTAAAATAAATACTAAGAAAAATAATTTTAAAGCAAGATCCATAAGTAGTGGAAAAAATTCTCTAAGAACATACATTCTTGATTTTCAGCTGTATACATAAAAGGTATGCACATTTAAATGTTTGGAAACATCTTGCCTACAATGCTATTTAAGCATTTTGAACAAAGAATACATTCAATAAAAGAATAACTTTTAAAAATTTGAAGCACAATATAAAATTATTTGTTCACAAGGCATCAAATCTAACATCTAAAACGTTGATACTAAACTACGAAAAATAACATTTCTATTTTCACAACTGACAACCATACTTCTTTAGACTATAACACTAAACAGTTATGTTTTAACCGTTGAAATTTAAAAGGCATCTTTGGATATTTAAGATAAAAGGTGCCCCTTAGTTGAGTCTGAACCAGCACTGGATATTAAAACATCCTTGTTATCTTCAGACTGAGGGCATGGTTGCTGAGTGAATACAAAAGAGTGACAAAGGAACAAAAAATAAAGAACTTCAAATATTCTAATATCAAATTCAAATATAAATCCATTTTCCTTCTATATGGGTAATATATGTATATATGTATTATATGAATAAACACAGATGCATACGCACACATTTATAAAATTTGTTCTCACTAGTAACTAATTACTTAAAGCTAGTTACTAACTGAAAGCAGTGTTTTTGATCCCCTCCATATGTCTCTCTCCGGTGACTACAGCTGCTCTATGAAGCTAATGGGAGTTCAGAATTGCAAGAGACTTGTGGTAGAGAATTCAAAGATGGCTATAGATATTTAAAGCAGGATTCTTTATAAACAGCATGTTTTCTGTTCCTGTACTAAGGGCTGAAATTACATCCTTGATTTTTCCCAGATTATATAGGCTGCTCTTCTCATTGCCCTATGACATGTGGATCCCTTGGCATGTGAGGCCAAGTGGACAACTCTAACACACACAGAATAATAAAAGTAGTAACTGGCTATGTTCAAGTGCTTCAGAGAGATAGAAGAGTGAAAGTGAGGGGAAGGGGGAGGAGGAGGAAGGGAGGGAGGGAGAGAGAGACACACAGAGAAAAGTGTTTCTTTTTCAAAAGTCTATATTATACCTTTGCCGTATTAGCTATTTCTTCTAGAAGAAACAAGTTGTGGTATGATGGGCCACTGGAATTAAAATAAAAAACAAATATTAAAATTCAAATCGAAAGCATGGAAGATGGCACAGGTGTTGGTCTAAAAAAGAGCCTAGACCTACAAACTCATATTTCATTAAAACTGGTTTGCTTTTCTAGATTAATAGCACCTTCATCAAGTTTCAGCTCTGTCTTTAAGATAGCTGAGATAAAAATGAGATCTTTTCCAAATCTGAAAAGTCAGCATGGAATTATGTTGTAAACTTTTCTGAGTGCATATGAAAGAACAAGAGAAAAAGGAAGTTGGAAAGGAGCGAAGAACCCCATCCCCCACCCCCACCTGATTTTAGACTCTGCTCTGTAAAAGCGATTTTTGATATTTATCACTGACCTCAAGGGGAAATAAGAACTAACATTTACTGAGCACAGATCCTATGTGCTAGGAATTGTGCTACCAGCTTTATATATGACAATGGGAATAGATGTTAGGAATTTATGTATGAGTTTTCTTCACTTACATATTCTGCATCTGAAATCCACCTTGCAGTTAACAAGTTAATTTAAATAGTGATACAAGTACCAGATCTCTGACCAGTGTATTAACTCCCAGGCACTCACAGGGGGATTTCTAAATTTATATGTTGATGAGAACAAGCCCGTGAATATGCCAACCACACTAACTAGCAAGTGCAAATGTTTTAAACTAGAGAAAAGTATAGATTTAGCTAAAAGGTATCACAACCTAGGGGAATTCTCATTTCTGTATTACAATTTACTGTATTTCTTGGTAAAAGCGGCTTTGTGTAATAGCATTATTTTAAAGTCATTTTGAGAGATTATCTAAAACAATAAAAGACAATTAAAATCTATTAAATTATAAATATCAGCTAATGTCTTGCATTCTCTCCAGAAAAGGACAAATTTAGTGAATCCAGGTAATTTTATATGACCGGTACATGTTAAACATGGTAGTGTCAATCTTTGGAAAAAAATCAATTGTAGAAGTGGCTCAAAATCTTAAGTTTCTAAACTGAGGCTGATAGATGATACTAAGAACAACTTATAGCTGAACCCAGCAGGAGTGAACTGAAAGCTTGCACAGAGCTAGGGAGTCACTGAAGGAGGAATCTGATATATTTTTTACAACAATGGAAAGGTGGGAAGCAGGGAACCATATAGGCCCTGAAGGTCTTTTGAGCTACAAGATAAAGAAACAAGTTACTGGAAAAGTTGTCAGTTATTTTTGTCAATGAGAAATCACCTACACTTAGCTCACTTGAAAGAACATAATAAAAGAAAACACATTGGGGCATTTAAGAAAGCAACGGCTTTGTGACCACCTAGAGGGGTGGGATAGGGAGGGTGGGAGGGAGGGAGACGCAAGAGGGAAGAGATATGGGAACATATGTATGTATAACTGATTCACTTTGTTATAAAGCAGAAACTAACACACCATTGTAAAGCAATTATACTCCAATAAAGCTGTAAGAAAAAAAAAAAAAGCAACAGCAAAGACAAAGATGCAGGCAGAAGAAGGGGGAAAGAAAGCCTGTAATAAATAGGCCTGCCTATTTTTAAACAGTTTCTACTATTTTGCTTCTAAAACAGGATTCTTTATACAGTGCTTTGAAAGCCGTTGCTCCCCAATCTGGCAGGGAGGCGGGCTCGAGAATCTCCTCAAGATTATGTGCTCAAATCTTCAAATTTTCAATGATCTTTTCTTGAACTTTTTTTTTTTTTTGGTCAAATAAAAATTATCTATGACCTTAGCAGCAATTCAGCAATCTTCAGTTGTAGGACTTGTAAACCTCCCTGGTCTACCTTATCTGTTGCTAGTGAAAACAAAAAATACTGGAAATTCATTTTCAATAAAGCTAGGTTCCAAGCTGATGCCCTGAAAAAGATATTTTTGCCATTAGACAAATGCAATTCAAATAGATTCCCTAACATAAGAGCATGAGACCAACATAAAGCCCTGCAATATTTTAAAAAGCTAAGGTGATCATGAATGCTGTGTCAGTGCAGAACAACATTATCTAGCAGCACTCTCTGTGGCCTGTTACAACACACTGTCGTCATCTTCCCTGCAGTCTCCCACCAGGAGTGAGTGCTTGTCAGGTTCACTAGTACCAACACTGTTCAGTGATCGTTTATCAGACAGCAGTGAGTTTATGGAGGCTCTGCTGTAATTAACAATCTGGTCCAGCAAACCCAGTTTAGGAGAATTTCTTGAGGTATCATCTATTCCAACATGAACACTTATTTCTGAAGGACTTTTCTGTCCCATCTGGCCTCGGGCATGTAGTTCATAATTCTCATAAGTTGGTTTCCTGTAACTGAAAAGATGCAAAAGTATACTAGTTTGAAATAATCAAACGCGAACTAGCCATTTGTTACATTCAAAAATGGAAAGAGATTAACCTGGTTTGAAATGTATAAAGGTGTTCAAAAGGAGTTGTGTGAGGTCACATGATCAGAAATCCTACTTCTGAGAGCCAGTGTACTAGATTTTACCCCACTCAGTGCTTGTGGTTGCTCTGTATATACTACATAAGGTGATAATTACGTAGTTAACATTTTTTATTAAGAACAGTTTGGGCTTATCATTGATCAATACAAGAATAAAACCTAGCAAGACTGACTGTGGGTGATAAAAGGAATATACAAGAGAAGCATGAGCGAGCTATCATACTTACAGTTTAAGGAGGAGTGAAGAAAGTACTACTGAAACAGATGAAGCAGCCATTGCAGCAGATCCCATCCAGGGCTGCAAAACCAAACCAATGGGCATAAAAACTCCTAGAAAACAATTTTGGATTAGTTAGACCAAACAGTACTAAACAGATTTCCACTGTGTTCCTAATACATATATACAAATAATTTCCTTCTTTGATATTTATTCAGCAATTTAACCTCCTGTTGGTAGAGATTTATATCGTTGCCAATTTTTCACTAAGAGTGTTGCTGTGAACATTCTTGTACATGCCGCCCTGTGCACGTGTTTGAGAATTTCCCTAGGGTATATACCTAGAGGTGAAACAGCTAGATTATAACATATGCACACCTTCAACTTTAGGTAGATATTTCTCAGTTGCTCTCCAAAGTGGCTGTACCAGATCACAAACCCTCCAATAGTGTATGAGTTCATATTCTACAAACTCATCCACACTTGGTTTTGACAGACATTTTAAAATTTGTTCATATGATGGGGATGAGATAGACTTACTGTACTTGTAATTTTTATGTGCTTATCTTTATTTTTTCTACTTTTTATACAGTGACCGTATATTACTTGTATAATTTTTTAAAAATAACTTGCTCCATGAATTAATCTCTCTGGACTTTGTTCTTTTACTCTTTGTCCTCTCCATCTGTGTGTCCCTGTTGATAAACAGCTTTGTAATTGTTCTCATGTTATCTCAAGTACTTCTTTGGCTCTAAAACCAGAGAGAACAAGAAGAAATTGATAACTATTTTTCTTATGTTATTACTAATACTAACATCTACCAAGCCCCTAAGTAATGGGGATGATCGGATGCTTATTAAATAATTCTAAACTGCCTTTTCTTGGTCGTATTCCTTTGTTCAATTTCTCTCTCTGTCTTTCTCACATCTGGTTCCCAAACTTTAAAAAAAACTGTTGGCTATTAGAACATTAAGAAAATTCTCTGCATGCTATAATTACAGCAATGAAAGAAGACAAAAACCAATACAGAGTAAAAAAGACCAGAAAGACATATACTAAAATACCAACAGTAGTTGTATTCGGGTAGTGAGATTAAAGCTAAATTTATTCTCTTCAGCAAAAACTAAATGAGTAAGCAAATAAGTATGTATGTGTGTGAGAGTATATGGAGAAAGAGATGAAGCAATGTGGCAAAATATTATTAACTGGTGAATTTCGGTGAAGGGTATATTGTTTTATTGTATCATTTTTCTCCTTGTTTATGTACATTTGAAAATTTCAAAATACAAAGTTGAAGGTAAAAATAAGGTAAAAAATAAAATAAACCTATCAGAAGGCTTATACATTGTAGGCCATAATGAACATGCTGAAAATTTAAATTATTGATTTTAATATTACCTCTCACCATACCATCAGGTTACATATAAAACTGAGCTCAAAACTAATAATAAGAAGACTAAAACTTCCAATACGGTAGGCCTCTAACGACTTCATGAAAACAGCAATACAAGTTAACTGTCACATACCAGCAGCTATGGGAATTCCAATCAGATTATAAATTAGAGCAAAGACAAAATTTATCCGAATCCTCTTGACTGTCTTCCTTGATAAATCAATACTTGCCACTACATCCAGAAGATCATTCTGAGAACAGAAATATTTGTGATATTAGCAAGAGACTGTAACTTGACCAGTAACTTGTATTTGATACTGTGTATACTGAAGATGATGTGTACCTTACGGTAATATGTGAATTAACTACAAATCTGAGATATTGCTAAAAATTTGAGGCTGTCTTGGAAGGGGTTTTTCAGGAATTTTTCTCAGGGTTCTGAAAATACTTTTAGGGTTGCATGCTGGTACAGGGACTAAATCCCACTAAAATAACCTCAGCAAGTATTTGTTGAAGATAAGAGTATTATACGTATATTCCCAAATCTAATGCTTCACTTTAGAAGCTTGTCATTCTCATTTGCTTCGCTGAAATGAGAAAGTCTGGAAGTAATTACTAAGACTTCTCATACTTCCATCTTGAACTCTCCCAGTCTCAATGGCTAGGAGCATGGGAATTCGAAGGGCACAATCATTTTGTTCAATATACGACACTATCCCTGACCATGTAGAGCAGTCTCACACTCCTCAAAGGTCAGACCATAGGACTTACCCGTATCAAAACCACATCGGCTGCTTCAATGGCTACGTCTGTGCCTGTGCCAATGGCAATTCCAACATTAGCCATCGCCAGAGCTGGGGAGTCATTGATTCCATCTCCTACCATTGCTACCCAGTTCCCCTCCTCTTGGAGTTGCTTCACCTTAGCAACCTTGTGGGAAGGTAGAACTTCAGCAAACACCTTAGTAATGCCAACCTACATGGGCAAAAGTAAACTCCATTCATTTCAAGAAATATTACTGAGTACCTGAAATATAACTTGGCAATGATGAGCCATCAGTTTCCACCTACCAAATGTCCAAATTGTAAGAGACTAATAATATCCAGGGATAGTAAGGATATGGGGAAATGAGCTCTCTTATATACTGTTGGTGGATGTGTAAGTTGGTACTGTCTTTTTGGAGGGTATTTGGCAGCATCTATCAAAGTGTGCATGTCATTTGGTTCAGCAATTCCACCCCTAGCTATATTTTGGACATACCTGTACATGTATAAGAATAAGTATGTCCAAGGATGTATATTACTGCCTTATTTGTAAAACAAAATTTTCAAAACCACATAAATTATTTTTTTTTATTAGAGGAATGGTTAAGTACATTGTGACGCATCCGTACTATGGAATTCAATGCAATGATGTAGAAAGAATGAAATAACTTTATATGTTCAGACATGGACAAAGCTCCAAGGCATATATATTGCTATCTGAAAGAAAGCAAACTGCTGAACAAGTTGTACAAAAATGATCCAATTTATGTTCAAAGTACCAGAACTATACATCTGTATATGAACATATAAGCATATGAAAAAGTGTAAGGGGGTAGGGCTGGACAGGGAGGCTTGGGAAAATGGTGACTTAAACGTTCTACTTTATAGCCTTCTGTATTTTTTATACAAGAATGTATTTATATATTATCTTTATTATTTAATAGAAGAGGGGAGAAGGCATTGCAAAATAGAAAAGACTAATATGAGAAAAGTTTTAGAGGGAAGGCAAATGTCGGGGTGAGTAGTAGAAGAATGCTATGGAAGATGGTTCTCAGTGGTATCCAGGATGGACTAGAGAGGAACGTGCGTGGAGCTACTGCTGTACTTTAGGCATGAGAGGATGAGAGCCTGGCTTAGGCTGGCAGCACCAGTGGAGACTATCAGCAACATTTCAAAGGAAGCATCAACAGAAACTGTGTACAATGTCACTCAAGCATCCCATGAACTAAGCAAATAGCTTTTTACTTATAACAGTTCCAGACAAAACCCAAAGTCCTTCCTGCATAGTGTGCCAATTTTTCTTTAAGGAACCAGATATGGCTACTCGGGGATAATGAAAATAATAGTTAAATGACTTCTTTAGCAGCTGAAGGCAAGAAAGGAAATGTATGTGAAGAATGAGAAGTTACCACATACTCCCACCCCAACAACTAAGTAAATCCATTACCTGAGAAGCAATAGATCTAGCTGTTTTACTGTTGTCTCCAGTCATCAGAACTACTTCTAAGCCCATAGATTTCAGAATATGGACTGCCAATTCTGCTTCAGGCTTCACTGTATCAGCGATAGCTACCAAGCCGCACAGCTCATCTAATATAGGAGCACCAGAAGATAGAATTTGGAATATGGTGAAAGCAGAATAATATTCTGACTTAAAATTTCAGAAAGAAATGAATTTTGTTAAGTGAAGTTGTTCAGGACTTGGCTTAACTCAAAATATCTCCAAGACCACATAGACTTTATACCACAAACCCTGCAACAAGCCTCCATACTTGGTTGTGAAAATTTCAGAGTGAGGTAGGGCTTACTAATGAAGGTAATGATAGGAAACTGAAGAGACTTTACTGGATACTAAAAGACTTACTTTCTTTCTTTAGAGAAGTATTGGCCAATAGCCCCAAACACTTTAGCTAATTTAAAGGCAAATGAAACTGAAAACTCATACTTCACCCTTTTTAAGGTGAAGGGGTGGATGGAAACAAAACTGGCATTTTATACTGGGAAAAAAATCACTACAAGTAGCTATTTTAAAAACAAAAATAAATGGTATTTTCTGCTTCTTCCTGGGCCTAAAAAGGCCATAGTAGGATACTGCCTTCATACTTAGCAAGGATTATAAATATTGACTAATTAATCTCACAGCTAGAAATGTACCCTAAGAAATAATTTAACAAAATACCTAAAACCTCAAAGATGTTTACTGTGGTGTTACTTACAATAATAAAATATTAGGAGTAGCTTAAATTTCCAACAGGGGAATGATTAAGTTAGTCATAGTGTATAAGTATGACAAATGGTGCCACATTAAAATACGATTGGAAATATTTACTATTAAATAAAATAGGACAAAATAAAACAGTATGTGTACAAGGAATTTTAAATTTTTATTCAACTTTGAGGTAAAATTTACATACAATAAAATGCACCCATTTATAAACAGTATATGTACTAATATTGTAATTCTGTGTGATGTGTATGAATATATATCCAGAAATGTCAATTAAAACTGACATTGTGTTTAGATGATGAGATTATGAATATTCTTTTACTTTGCTATAATGTTACTTTTAGGTTTAAAAAAAATCCTTGATTAGCTTTTTTTAAAACCACAGGCTACGGAGGAAAATAACAAAGCCAGGCAAATGCAAGAGAATTTTAAATTAATCAGTAACAATTATGTATTGCTGACATTTTTACTTTGCATTCAGGCTGCTTTTGAATAACCCTCATAGTTCAGATGTCTCTCAAAAATACACAGAAAACAAGTGAAATCATGACACTGAGTCATAGTGTACTTAAGGAAAACCTTACCATCAACTGCTACCAATACAGCAGTCCGACCTTTTCTCTCATGTTCAGTCATGGAATCGTTTACATCGTTATTAATGACAAGACCATTTCTAATCATCCACTCCCGGTTACCAATAAGAACTTTGTACTGCTGAGCATTAAGAGCATCTGAAGAAAGTACAGAAATGACATTTAGTGAACTTGTTTAATATTTATAACAACCCTTTAAGGACAGTCTTCCTCTCTAATCTTGCACAGTCACTACGTTGGTTTTTTGGTAGAAAACAGCCTACAACAGTGATTTCCAAATGTTCAAGGAACATACTCTGCTCTTCCATGCCTCTGGGCCTTTGCACATGAGGAGTGAGGACCACCTGGAGGTCCTCATCCCGCCCCCCTTCAAATACCAAACTGCACCATATATTTTCTTTAAGAGCCAGTTCAAACGTTACTTTCTTGGTGACGCTTTCCATGTGACCCTTCCTTATGATCTTCCATAGCAACTGAATTAAATTAAAAATATTTATTGTGCATCAGTTCAACCATCAGTGTTGGACAAGAACACACAACCATACTGATGTCTCATTTTAAATGTGTGACCACTAACTTTAAGTGGGCCCTTAGTGTGTGACAAGAACACACAACCATACTGATGTCTCATTTTAAATGTGTGACCACTAACTTTAAGTGGGCCCCTACTACATTTCCCTAGTCCATTCATTCTCCATTCCTTCTAGATGGCTACTTTATACCTTCTCTTCTCCCATTCTCATACCAGATGATGACTCTGCTTCCTACTTCAGGAAGAAAATAAAAGCAATCAGAAGAGAACTTCCACAAGCTCTTATTGCCACATCTACCCAACTGCCTGTGCCTGTGTACATACTGATCTAGCCTCTCTTCTGTTATTATAAATGGCCCCTACTCCTATTTAAGGGCAACTTCTCCACTTGCGTACTAGATACCCCTCCTTTGCCTATTTTATATTTATTTATTTGGCTGTGCCGGGTCTTAGTTGCAGCACACAGGATCTTCATTGCAGCACGCAGAATCTTTAGTTGCAGAATGCAGGATCTTTAGTTGTGGCATGAGGGCTCTTAGTTGCAGCATGCGGGATCTAGTTCCCTGACCAGGGATCGAGCCCAGGCCCCCTGCATCGGGAGCGCGGAGTCTTAACCACTGGCCCACCAGGGAATTCCCCCTTTGCCTATTTTAGAACATCTCTCCAACAATTCTCCCCTCTCTCTCCTGCATAATCATATTTTCTATTTCTGCTGTACATAGTCCTATCTTTAAAAAAGAAAATGAAACAACCCTCTCTTGATCTCATTTACCTCTCTAGCTACTACCCCATTTCTCCGCTTCTGTTCATAGCAAAACTTCTCAAAAGTGTTGTCTCTATCAGCTGCCCTCCAATTCATACCTTCCCATTCTCTTGTGAACCCACTCAAATACAGCTTTTGTCTCTGTTACTCCAAAGAATTGTTCATACAGTACACCAGTGATCTTTAATAAATCTAATGGGTAATTCTTCGTCCTCATCTTACTTGCCCTATTAGCAGCATTTTAACACAGTTGATCATTCCCGCCTTGAAATACTTTCTTCATTTGGCTTCTAGATCACCACATTCTTATGAGCTACTTCCTCACTCACCACTTCTTCTGTCTTCTTTGATGATCCTTCCTCATCTCCCTGACCTCTTAATTTGTAGTGTTGCAGGGCTCAGTCCTTAAACCTCTTCAAGTTTAATCTCATTCCCCCTCTATCTACTCTCACTCCATGATGATTTTTTTTTTCCTTTTGGCCACACCTCGCGGCTTGTGGTAACTTAGTTCCCCGACCAGGGATGCAACCCAGGCCCATGGCAGTGAAAGCACCAAGCCCTAACCACTGGACCACAAGGGAATTCCCAACTCCTTGATGATTTTATCCAGTCTCATGGCTTTAAATACCATCTATATCAGCGCTGTCCAACAGAACTTTCTGTGATGATGGAAATGTTGTACATCTGCTCTGTTTAATACAGTAGCACTAACAACATGCGGCTATTGAGCACTGAAATGTGACTAGTATGGCTGAAGGGCTGAATTTTAAATTAAATTAAATTTTAATTAATTTAAATTAAAAAGTCAGAGACTCTTTCCAAGATGGCGGAGGAGTAAGACGCAGAGATCACCTTCCTCCCCACAGATACACCAGAAATACATCTACACGTGGAGCAACTCCTACAGAACACCTACTGAACGCTGGCAGGAGACCTCAGACCTCCCAAAAGGCAAGAAACTCCCCACGTACCTGGGTAGGGCAAGAGAAAAAAGAATAAACAGAGACAAAAGGATAAGGACGGTACCTGCACCAGTGGGAGGGAGCCGTGAAGGAGGAAAGGTCTCCACACACTAGGAGCCCCTTCGCGGGCAGAGATTGCGGGAGGCGGAGCGGGGAGCTTCGGAGCCGCGGAGGACAGCACAGCAACAGGGGCGCGGAGGGCAAAGCGGAGAGATTCCCGCACAGAGGATCGGCGCCGACCGGCGCTCACCAGCCCGAGAGGCTCGTGTGCTCACCCGCCGGGGGCGGGCGGGGCTGCGAGCTGAGGCTCGGTTTCGGTTTCGGTCGGAGCTCAGGGAGAGGACTGGGGTTGGCGGCTTGAACATAGCCCGAAGGGGTTAGTGCGCCACGGCTAGCCGGGAGGGAGTCCGGGGAAAAGTCTGGACCTACCCAAGAGGCAAGAGACCTTTTCTTGCCTCTGTGTTTCCTGGGGCGCGAGGAGAGGGGTTTTAAGAGCGCTGCCTAAAGGAGCTCCAGAGACGGGCGCGAGAAAAGCTCGGAAACCAGAGACGGGCAGGAGACGCTAAGGCTGCTGCTGCCCTGAGAGCGCCAGAGCCCCCGAGTCAGCGGCTCCTTTAACGCCGTCCTGTCTGAGCAAAAAGCAGACGCCCTCCAGCGACCTACACGCAGAGGCAGGGCCAAGTCGAAAGCTGAGCCCCTGTGAGCTGTGAGAACAAAGAAGAAAAAGGGAAATCTCTCCCAGCAGCCTCAGAAACAGCGGATTAAAGCTACACAATCAATTTGATGTACCCTGCCTCTGTGGAATACATGAATAGACAGCGAATCATCCCAAATTGAGGAGGCGGACTTCTAGAGCAAGATCTATGATTTTTTCCCCTTTTCCTCTTTTTGTGAATGTGTATGTGTATGCTTCTGTGTGAGATCTTGTCTGTATAGGTTTGCTTCCACCATTTGTCCCAGCGTTCTATCCGACCATTTTTTTTTTTAATTTTTTTCTTAATAATTAATTTTAATTTAAAGAACTCTGTTATACTTTACCTTCTTTCTATCTTTCCTTCCTTCCTTCCCTTTTTGAGACAACGAATCGTCCCAAATTGAGGAGGTGGACTTGGAGAGCAAGTTTTATGATTTTTTCCACTTTACCTCTTTTTGTGAGGGTATATGTGTATGCTTCTATGTAAGATTTTGTCTCTATAACTTTGCTTCCACCATTTGTCCTAAGGTTCTATCCTTCCCTTTTTTTTTTCCTCTAAATAATTATTTTTTTAATTCAATAACTTTATTATACTTTATTTTATTTTACTGTATCTTCTTTCTTTCTGTATTTTTTCCTTCCTTCCCTCATTCCTTCCTTCCTTCCCTCCTCCCTCCCTCCCTCCTTTCTTTCCTTCTTGCCTTCTTCCTTTCTTTTCTTCTTTCTTTCTTTCTTCCTTCCCTCCTTCCTTCCTTCCCTCCTCTCTTTCTTTCTTTCTTTCTTTCTTTCCTATTTCCTCCTACTTATACTAATTCTCTCTACTTTCTCTCCCTTTTATTCTGAGCCGAGTGGATGAAAGGCTCTTGCTGCTCCAGCCAGGAGTCAGGACTCTGCCTCTGAGGTGGGAGAGCCAACTTCAGAACACTCGTCAAGAAGAGACCTCCCAGCCCCACATAATATCAAACGGCGAAAATCTCCCAGAGATCTCCATCTCAACACCAGCACCCAGCTTCGCTCAACGACCAGCAAGCTACAGTGCTGGACAACCTATGCCAACCATATAGCAAAACAGGAACACAACCCCACCCACTAGCAGAGAGGCTGCCTAAAATCATAATAAGTCCACAGACACCCCAAAACACACCACCAGACGTGGACCTGCCCACTAGAGAGACAAGATCTAGCCTCATACACCACAACACAGCCACTAGTCCCCTCCACCAGGAAGCCTACACAACGCACTGAACCAACCTTAGCCACTGGAGACAGACATCAAAAACAACGGGAGCTACGAACTTGCAGCCTGCAAAAAGGTGAACCCAATCACAGTAAGATAAGCAAAATGAGAAGACAGAAAAACACACAGCAGATGAAGGAGCAGGATAAAAACCCACCAGACCTAACAAATGAAGAGGAAATAGGCAGTCTACCTGAAAAAGAGTTCAGAATAATGATAGTAAAGATGATCCAAAATCTTGGAAATAGAATGGACAAAATGCAAGAAGCAGTTAACAAGGACCTAGAAGAAATAAAGATGAAACAGACAATGATGAACAACACAATAAATGAAATGAAAAATACTCTAGATGGGATCAATAGCAGAATAAATGAGGCAGAAGAACGGATAAGTGACCTGGAAGATAAAATAGTGGAAATAACTACTGCAGAGCAGAATAAAGAAAAAAGAATGAAAAGAACTGAGGACAGTCTCAGAGACCTCTGGGACAACATTAAACGCACCAACATTCGAATTATAGGGGTTCCAGAAGAAGAAGAGAAAAAGAAAGGGACTGAGAAAATATTTGAAGAGATTATAGTTGAAAACTTCCCTAATATGGGAAAGGAAATCGTTAATCAAGTCCAGGAAGCACAGAGAGTCCCATACAGGATAAATTCAAGGAGAAATACGCCAAGACACATATTAATCAAACTGTCAAAAACTAAATACAAAGAAAGCATATTAAAAGCAGCAAGGGAAAAACAACAAATAACACACAAGGGAATCCCCATAAGGTTAACAGCTGATCTCTCAGCAGAAACTCTACAAGCCAGAAGGGAGTGGCAGGACATACTGAAAGTGATGAAGGAGAAAAACCTGCAACCAAGATTACTCTACCCAGCAAGGATCTCATTCAGATTTGATGGAGAAATTAAAACCTTTACAGACAAGCAAAAGCTGAGAGAGTTCAGCACCACCAAACCAGCTTTACAACAAATGCTAAAGGAACTTCTCTAGACAAAAACACAAGAGAAGGAAAAGTCCTATAATAACGAACCCAAAACAATTTAGAAAATGGGAATAGGAACATACATATCGATAATTACCTTAAATGTAAATGGACTAAATGCTCCCACCAAAAGACACAGATTGGCTGAATGGATACAAAAACAAGACCCATATATATGCTGTCTACAAGAGACCCACTTCAGACCTAGAGACACATACAGACTGAAAGTAAGGGGATGGAAAAAGATATTCCATGCAAATGGAAACCAAAAGAAAGCTGGAGTAGCAATTCTCATATCAGACAAAATAGACTTTAAAATAAGGACTATCAGAAGAGACAAAGAAGGACACTACATAATGATTAAGGGATCGATCCAAGAAGAAGATATAACAATTGTAAATATTTATGCACCCAACATAGGAGCACCTCAATACATAAGGCAAAAACTAGCAGCCATAAAAGGGGAAATCGACAGTAACACATTCATAGTAGGGGACTTCAACACCCCACTTTCACCAATGGACAGATCATCCAAAATGAAAATAAATAAGGAAACACAAGCTTTAAATGATACATTAAACAGGATGGACTTAATTGATATTTATAGGACACTCCATCCAAAAACAACAGAATACACATTTTTCTCAAGTGCTCATGGAACATTCTCCAGGATAGATCATATCTTGGGTCACAAATCAAGCCTTGGTAAATTTAAGAAAATTGAAATTATATCAAGTATCTTTTCCGACCACAACGCCATGAGATTAGATATCAATTATAGGAAAAGAGCAGTAAAAAATACAAACACATGGAGGCTAAACAATACACTACTTAGTAACGAAGTGATCACTGAAGAAATCAAAGAGGAAATTAAAAAATACCTAGAAACAAATGACAATGGAGATACAACGACCCAAAACCTATGGGATGCAGCAAAAGCAGTTCTAAGAGGGAAGTTTATAGCAATACAAGCCCACCTTAAGAAGCAGGAAACATCTCGAATAAACAACCTAACCTTGCACCTCAAGCAATTAGAGAAAGAAGAACAAAAAAACCCCAGAGTTAGCAGAAGGAAAGAAATCATAAAAATCAGATCAGAAATAAATGAAAAAGAAATGAAGGAAACAATAGCAAAGATCAATAAAACTAAAAGCTGGTTCTTTGAGAAGATTAACAAAATTGATAAACCATTAGCCAGACTCATCAAGAAAATAAGGGAGAAGACTCAAATCAATAGAATCAGAAATGAAAAAGGAGAAGTAACAACTGACACTGCAGAAATACAAAAAATCATGAGGGATTACTACAAGCAACTCTATGCCAATAAAATGGACAATCTGGAAGAAATGGACAAATTCTTAGAAATGCACAAACTGCCAAGACTGAATCAGGAAGAAATAGAAAATATGAACAGACCAATCACAAACACTGAAATTGAAACTGTGATTAAAAATCTTCCAACAAACAAAAGCCCAGGACCAGATGGCTTCACAGGCGAATTCTATCAAACATTTAGAGAAGAGCTAACACCTATTCTTCTCAAACTCTTCCAAAATATAGCAGAGGGAGGAACACTCCCAAACTCATTCTACGAGGCCACCATCACCTTGATACCAAAACCAGACAAGGATGTCACAAAGAAAGAAAACTACAGGCCAATATCACTGATGAACATAGATGCAAAAATCCTCAACAAAATACTAGCAAACAGAATCCAACAGCACATTAAAAGGATCATACACCATGATCAAGTGGGGTTTATTCCAGGAATGCAAGGATTCTTCAATATACGCAAATCTATCAATGTGATTAACCATATTAACAAATTGAAGGAGAAAAACCATATGATCATCTCAATAGATGCAGAGAAAGCTTTTGACAAAATTCAACACCCATTTATGATAAAAACCCTGCAGAAAGTAGGTGTAGAGGGAACTTTCCTCAATATAATAAAGGCCGTATATGACAAGCCCACAGCCAACATCATCCTCAATGGCGAAAAACTGAAAGCATTTCCACTAAGGTCAGGAACAAGACAAGGTTGCCCACTCTCACCACTCTTATTCAACATAGTTTTGGAAGTTTTAGCCACAGCAATCAGAGAAGAAAAGGAAATAAAAGGAATCCAAATCGGAAAAGAAGAAGTAAAGCTGTCACTGTTTGCAGATGACATGATACTATACATAGAGAATCCTAAAGATGCTACCAGAAAACTACTAGAGCTAATCAATGAATTTGGTAAAGTAGCAGGATACAAAATTAATGCACAGAAATCTCTGGCATTCCTATATACTAATGATGAAAAATCTGAAAGTGAAATCAAGAAAACACTCCCATTTACCATTGCAACAAAAAGAATAAAATATCTAGGAATAAACCTACCTAAGGAGACAAAAGACCTGTATGCAGAAAATTATAAGACACTGATGAAAGAAATTAAAGATGATACAAACAGATGGAGAGATATACCATGTTCTTGGATTGGAAGAATCAACATTGTGAAAATGACTCTACTTCCCAAAGCAATCTATAGATTCAATGCAATCCCTATCAAACTACCACTGGCATTTTTCACAGAACTAGAACAAAAAATTTCACAATTTGTATGGAAACACAAAAGACCCCGAATAGCCAAAGCAATCTTGAGAACAAAAAATGGAGCTGGAGGAATCAGGCTGCCTGACTTCAGACTATACTACAAAGCTACAGTAATCAAGACAGTATGGTACTGGCACAAAAACAGAAAGATAGATCAATGGAATAGGATAGAAAGCCCAGAGATAAACCCATGCACATATGGTCACCTTATCTTTGATAAAGGTGGCAGGAATATACAGTGGAGAAAGGACAGCCTCTTCAATAAGTGGTGCTGGGAAAATTGGATAGGTACATGTAAAAGTATGAGATTAGATCACTCCCTAACACCATACACAAAAATAAGCTCAAAATGGATTAAAGACCTAAATGTAAGGCCAGAAACTATCAAACTCTTAGAGGAAAACATAGGCAGAACACTCTATGACATAAATCACAGCAAGATCCTTCTTGACCCATCTCCTAGAGTAATGGAGATAAAAACAAAAATAAACAAATGGGACCTAATGAAACTTCAAAGCTTTTGCACAGCAAAGGAAACCATAAACAAGACCAAAAGACAGCCCTCAGAATGGGAGAAAATATTTGCAAATGAATCAACTGACAAAGGATTAATCTCTAAAATTTACAGGCAGCTCATGCAGCTCAATAACAAAAAAATAAACAACCCAATCCAAAAATGGGCAGAAGACCTAAATAGACATTTCTCCAAAGAAGATATACAGACTGCCAACAAACACATGAAAGAATGCTCAACATCATTAATCATTAGAGAAATGCAAATCAAAACTACAATGAGATATCATCTCACACCAGTCAGAATGGCCATCATCAAAAAATCTAGAAACAATAAATGCTGGAGAGGGTGTGGAGAAAAGGGAACACTCTTGCACTGCTGGTGGGAATGTGAATTGGTTCAGCCACTATGGAGAACAGTATGGAGGTTCCTTAAAAAACTACAAATAGAACTACCATATGACCCAGCAATCCCACTACTAGGTATATACCCTGAGGAAACCAGAATTCAGAAAGAGTCATGTACCAAAATGTTCATTGCAGCTCTATTTACAATAGCCCGGAGATGGAAACAACCTAAGTGCCCGCCGTCGGATGAATGGATAAAGAAGATGTGGCACATATATACAATGGAATATTACTCAGCCATAAAAAGAAACGAAATTGAGCTATTTGTAATGAGGTGGATAGATCTAGAGTCTGTCATACGGAGTGAAGTAAGTCAGAAAGAGAAGGACAAATACCGTATGCTAACACATATATATGGAATTTAAGAAAAAAAAATGTTATGAAGAACCTAGGGGTAAAACAGGAATAAAGACAGAGACCTACTGGAGAACAGACTTGAGGATATGGGGAGGGGGAAGGGTGAGGTGTGTTAGGGCGAGAGAGAGACATGGACATATATATACTAACAAACGTAAGGTAGATAGCCAGTGGGAAGCAGCCGCATGGCACAGGGAAACCGGCTCGGTTCTTTGTGGCTGTCTGGAGGGGTGGGATAGGGAGGGTGGGAGGGAGGGAGACAAAGAGGGAAGAGATATGGGAACATATATATATGTATAACTGACTCACTCTGTTATAAAGCAGAAACTAACACACCATTGTAAAGCAATTATACCCCAATAAAGATGTTAAAAAAAATAAATAAATAAAAATAAATAAATTAAAAAGTCACACATAACTAGTGGCTACCATATTGGCCAGCACAGATCTATAAGCGGATGACTCCCAAGTCTACATCTCCAACCCAGTTTGTTTCCTTGGAACTCCAGACTTGTGCAGCCACCTGCCTCCTTGATAGTTCCATTTATACGACATCTCCACTTGAATACCTAACAGGCACTCAAACTTAACATATCAAAAACTGATCTCTTGATCACTTTTCCTCAATATTGCCCCTCCTGTGATCTTCTCCATCTTGTTTAAACGGTAACTCCATCCTTCTAAATTGCTTAGGCCACAAACTTTGACCTAATTCCCCATTTCCAATCTGTGAGATCTGTCAGCCAGCTCACATCCAGGGGAATTCCCTGGTGGTCCAGTGGTTAGGACTCCAAGCTTCTGTTGCAGGGAGCATGGGTTCGATTCCTGGTCAGGGACTAAAATCCCACAAGACATGTCACGCAGCCAAAAAAAAAAGATATGTCCAGAATTTGACCACTTCTTAACGGCCTCTACTGTTATTACACTGGTCCAAGCCACCATTATCTTTCACCTGGATTATGGCAATAGCCCACTAACTTATCTCCCTGCTTCTGCCCTTCCCCCTACCCCCTGCAACAGTGTATTTTTCCCAGAGCAGCCCAAATAATACTTTTTAAACATTAAGTCAGATTCTGTCACTCCTATGCTCAAAACTCTCTAATGGCTTTCCATCTCAGGGTAAAAACCAAAGTCCTTTCAATGTCCTTACCTCATCCCTTACCTCCTTCCCATTCATTTACTCTGTTCTGGCCACTTTGTTCCTTAAACTAGTCAAGCATACTCCTGACTCAAGGCTTTTGTACTTAACATTCCTCCTTCCTGGAATGCTCTCATCACAGATATTCACATAACTTTTTCCCTCCCCCTCCTCAGGTTTCTGCTCAAACACCATCTTCTCAATGAGGCCTACCCTGACCAGCCTATATCAACAGGACCTGCTACTCCCAGAATTCCTTATAGCTCTTGCCCTTCTTCATTTTCTTCACAGCACTGTCTCCATCAGACAGACTATATTTGCTTATTTATTTGCTCACTGTCTTGTGTTCTCCCACCAGGAATGTAAACTCCATGACATAGGGACTTCGTCTATTCTGCTCACTGCTGATTCTTTAGTGTCTTGAACAGTGCTTAATAAAACCTGTCAGGTGAATGAAATTACTGTGTGTCAGTGTGCTTGATACTGTGAGTTCACAAACAGATAATAAAGAAATCACAATTTAGTAGAAACAGGCAGGTAAATAAAGAATTCTCATGCAGTGTGCCTAGCACATCTAGAGATTAAGTACAGTTATGACTAAAAAAGAAGAGCAAATATCTCTGCCTATGTATGTCAGTCAGTGAAGGCTTCACTAAAGAGAGATGTGAACTAAGTCTTCAAAGATGAGAAAATAGCAAATGAGGTGATCTAATGAGCATGAAATGACACGATGTAAGGAGAAACTCTAAGTAGTTCCATATGGACAAAACACAGTGTACATGGGTGACAGTGGAAAAAGACAAGATGGGTGGTGCAGGCAGGCAGGAGATGTATCATGGGGAACAGATCTTGAACAAAATCCACAGAGACTGGACTCTGTCCTGTCGGAGATGGAGAGCCTGTAAAGCCAGGGTCCTTAACAGATTTCCATGGAGGGGCTTTTGGATACATACAAACGTCCAAAACAGAAGTTTTCTGAGTGGTGGGCATAGCTTTTACCACCTTCCTCCAAAGGTTCATGATTCAAAAATAGGTTGTAAACCACTGCAATAAAAGGTATTAGTCAGAAAGTGATATACTCAGGTTTGCATGTTAGAAAAATTACTCAAGCACAGATGGGTAGGGGGGTGCTGGCACACTTAGGTATGTATAGCATGTTTTTGGTCAAATGGATAGACCAACAGGAAACTCGGGAAACTGGCCTTGGCTGCAGATATGGATTTTAGAGGGGCAGTGGAAACCTACAGGTGGTAGAATAAGTGATAAGCATGAACAAGACTGTACAGAGAGGACTTCCCTGGTGGTGCAGTGGTTGGGAATCCGCCTGCCAATGCAGGGGACATGGGTTCGAGCCCTGGTCCGGGAAGATCCCACATGCCGTGGAGCAACTAAGCCTGTGCGCCACAACTACTGAGCCTGCCCTCTGGAGCCTGTGAGCCACAACTACTGAAGCTCACATGCCTAGAGCCCGTGCTCTGCAGCAAAGAGAAGCCACCGCAATGAGAAGCCTGTGTACCACAACGAAGAGTAGCCCCCGGTTGCTGCAACTAGAGAAAGCCAGTGCACAGCAACGAAGACACAACACAGCCAAAAAATAAATAAAAATTTTAAAAAAAGACTGTAGAGAGAGAGTATGTAAAATGAACAAAAGACAAAGAACAAAACTCTGAGGACACCCAACATGTGAGAGCAGGAGAAAAGAGGAATTAGAAGAGGATTAGAAAGAACAGCCAGGTAGGTGAGAGGAGAATCTAGAGAAAGCAGGGTCATGGAATCAAGGGAGAAAAACATTTTAGGAAAGAAGAAATGGTCAACATTGTCAAATGCCTTAGCGAGGTCATACAGCAATGACGACTGAAAAGTGACCACTGGAGAGGGGACTAAATGGGATCACCAGTGGACTTAAAACAGTTTCACTAGTATGGATGGGGCAGAAGCCAAACTGTGCAGTGAAGAAGTGAATTCAGCCAGCCTAGACTACTCTTTCTAGAAGCTTGGATATTAAGGAAAAGAAAGACAGGTAGGATAAAATCTAGATGGGAATACAGTGATTTTGATGGAAGAAATGTTTATATGTTTAGGAGAAGGAGCTATGACAGTGCGTTGGAAAAAAAAGAAGCAAGGGGACATAACAGAGCATGAGGTTCCTGAGGAATCAAGAGAAGGTGGGATCTAGGGCAAAGATGAGGGGATTCATTAGGCAAGATGAGGGATACTTCCTTCCCTGAAAAAGGAAACATTCTGAGCAAAAAAACCTGAAAGAACACATGTCTGAGAACCTTAATTTTCTGTGTGAAAAATAAGCAGGACAATTTACTTAGGGAACTAGGGGGAAGGCCATAGGAGCTTGTGAAGGATACAAAAGGTTTGGAGCAGCTGTGGTGAGAAATAAAAGAAAGAAAGCTGAACTAAAAGATGGAAGATCAGCTAAGGCTAGACTTTATCACCCTCTACTGTAATCAAGGAGCACAGCTGAAAAATGTTCTTGAGTAACTGAGTAAAATAATTAGAAGGCCTACAGTGAAACTGATTTACGAAAATGAAACCATGACACAAATCTTGTTTCTTATATAACAGTTCAGATTATAAAGTTAGACATCTGTTAATAACTGTCCCATAATTGGTACTACAAAGAAAATTAGCTTACTTGAGAGCTGGGCATCAATAATCATGGAAGATGAAGTTGATGACTGTTCATTACTTGTATCTATTTGAACCAGGGATGCATTTTTAATATTATTTTCCTCTATCTTCCAGTTATCCTTGTGTAGCAAGCCTTCGATATTGGTGACTTTACAGCTAATACCACAGCCTGGCACAACCTGGAAATCTATGCAGGTACCCAAGGTTTCAGTGTCCAGCTCCTAACGGATAGAAACAGAAGGATTTCCTCTGCTGTTCTAATAATCCAAGGTCCTCATTAGCAAGATCAAAGATTACTACTGGTTAATTCTAAATGTTCAGACACAATCTACATGCCTGGTTAATTCTGAATGTTTAGAATAAAACTGTCAGGGCTTCCCTGATGGCGCAGTGGTTGAGAGTCCGCCTGCCGATGCAGGGGACACGGGTTCATGCCCCGGTCCAGGAAGATCCCATATGCCGCGGAGCGGCTGGGCCCGTGAGCCGTGGTCGCTGAGCCTGTGCATCCAGAGCCTGTGCTCCGCAACGGGAGAGGCCACAACAGTGAGAGGCCCGCGTACCGCAAAAAAAACCCCCAAAAACAAAAAAACAACTGTCACTTATCATTGCCTATTTGACAGTGGGTTTTTGATAAGGACGAAGGAATAGAGCATTGTGTATAATGTTCAAAGTTAGAGGAGAACCTCACAATACTTATTTTAAATCCCACTTTATAAGATTTATACCAACTTTAAGGAAAGAAAATGTGGAAGGTTTATCAATTTCCTCTGTCCCTTCCAGTAGAGAATTACAAGTTACATATTTAATTCTATTTTCAAGTCAGATTTTCTATTCAGTACAAGGAAAAGGGTAACAAAGAACAGGGCCTTCAGTTACCAGAGGGTCTCTCTAGTATGATTCTGTGTCCTTAGTGAGCCAAAGAATTCTGGTGACCATCACTGTTTCCTGTCTCTTTATATCTTCATCCTCTCTGTTATTTGATTTGGGTGTAAAGAAGCCAGGTCAGTAATAGTTAATAGGTAAAAAGGAAAGAACAAATAAAGAAATGGCAACACCAATGGTGAAACTGCCATGTTCTAACTGAAAAACTATGTGAGATAATTTACAAAGAACTTATGCAAATCAATGAGAAAAAGGTAAACAATCTTATGAAAAAATAGGCAAAGGATACAAGCAAACAGGGTATAGAAAAAGAAATTCAAATGGCCAATACACATGTGAAAAGATGCTCAACCTTATTCATAATTAAAAAATGCAAAGTAAACCATCAATGAATAAATATTTTTTACTTATTGAATTGGAAAAAATAAACTGTTGGTGAGAATGCGGGGAAATGGGCATTCAACTTCTCGTGAAAATATAAACTGGTACACCTTTTTGTGTGGGTGTTGATAATATTTGTCATTTGAGCATTGGTAATATTCATCAGAATTTAACAGCATGTATCCTTTGATCTAGCAGTTGCATTGATAGGCATTGAACATTAGAGATAAATGTGCAAAAGCTGACAAGGATGTTAACTGTACACTGTAAGAGCCAAAAAACCAATCATACAATAGAATACAATATAGTCATTAAAAACAATGAGGCAGACTATATGTCCTGATATGGAAAAATCATTTAATAAAGTCTTTTTAAAAGGTACCAAAGATTGGTCATTGTATCACCTTTCTATGTAAAGTTTAAAAAATAATAAATGCTGGTATATGAACTAAAAATGGTTAACAGATGCACACTTTTGTGAATATACTAAAAATTATTGAATTGTAACTTTACAAGGGTGAACTTTATGGTATGTGAATTTTACCTCAATAAAGCTGTTATTTAAAAAGACTGTTAAGAGGTTAATACTTGTTAAACTTTGGAGAGAGGAATTATGGAAGGGGGCAGGGAATGAGGTTTTCCTTTTTTGTTATGTAATGCTGAACTATCTGAATTTTCCTACCATAAATATGTATTACTTCTATATTAATTTTTTAGTTGACTAGGGTTATGTGTGGTAGGGTTATAGTTAATTTTTGTTTTCATCTTTATACTTTCCTGCATGAAGAAATTAAGACATACAAAATAAAATGAGAAAACACGAGTCTCTCTAGCTTCATACCAAATATATATATGTAAATCATGAATAAACAAGGGAAAAATTGTACCTGCTTGCAGTATTTGGTTATTGCTGCTCCTAGAGGGTGTTCACTGTTACTTTCAGCAGTTCCCACAATGGCCAGGATCTTATTGCATGACATTCTGTTACTTTCCACTAGAACCTTTACTTGATTCACTACTGGGGTTCCATGGGTAATGGTTCCAGTTTTATCAAATACCACTACCTTTACCTGTAAGAAAATCAAATACAATGCACCTATATGGCTTGATAATTCTTAATATCAGCTTTCCAGAAATGAGAAAAAGGTTTACTTTGACAAACACATTACTATCTTGTTTCGTAATAAGCTGACCTCTGATTTAATTGGACTAAATAAACTGTCTTTGGGAGAATAAAAAGAAGGGAGAAAAAGGGAAGAAATATCCTTAGTTACACCTAATAGCCCTCCCTTGCAAATGTTCAACGTACTGTGGATGTATGTTAAATAACTAGAACTACTTGTTAAGAGTTGACTATTAATAGGTAATTAAGAGATGCCTCTAGTGCTTCTAGGGAAAG
>NW_006772158.1:114904-145472 GCF_000442215.2 Lipotes vexillifer
GGCTTTCAGTACTAATGAATAGATCTGTAGGGGAAATCTGGGCAGTAGGCAAATGATTATAAGTAAGTAATTAAGTTGAAGTGTGCACCAGATAAGACCTTCTGGGTTGCTTTGACTTTATTGGGTCTAGATGAGAAGCCTTCCCTGAGAAGAGACAGCTCAGGGAACCAACAAGGGAAACTCAGACCAGGTAGGAAAAAGGAAGAGTCTGGAACTAAAGAACAGTCACCTCACAGTAAACTCAGATAACGAACCTTGAGAAATGAATAGCTTGAGGAACTGAGATGAAAAGAGATATGACAATTAAATACAAAGCATGATTCTGGATGAAATTAAAAACAGCTATAAAGGATTATGGAGTCAGCTGAGGAAACTGGAATATGGACAACAGATTAAACAAGAGTACTATATCAATATCAACTTCTTGATTTTGATCTTTGTACTGTGGTTATGTAAGAGATTGTCCTTGTTCTTAGGAAAGGGGCTTCATATCTGCAGTAAAGGGTATATGGGAGTTCTTTATACTATTCTTTCAACTTTTATTTAAGTTTGAAATCATATCAAAATTTAAAATTACTATAAAAATTAGTAGCCTGTATTCACTGGCTAGATGAGGTTCCAAATCTGTTCTAAGTTGTGTTCTGTGTTTATTACATGCATCTCTTTATAGTTTATATCCTCATAATAAGGACATACTAGAAGGAACATGGTTTCAGTTTAAGTCAAATAGCCTTGATTGAGATTGTGATGGAAATTCTAATAGGAGAGAGATCAGGGACAGGATTATATTCCTCAAGTCATAGTTGCAAACTGTCAGCTGGTGGCAGCAAAGGCAGAGGAACAGCAAGCCCTATCTAATGGCGAACAGCACAAACATGGAGCCACACACAAACGGGTTAGAAGCCTGATAGACTTGGGCAAATTGCCTGAGTAAATATCTATGGTGTCTTCCTGCCCTAAAGACCAGTCTAATCTGAGCTGGGATAGGACTCCAGGTTTTCCACACCAGGGTCTACTCTAAAGAGAGTAGGTCTGGAGTAGTTTTAGAGGTCTCATATAACTAAGGCCAATCCAGAGCAGAACCAAACTGACACCCTTCCTACCTCAACCCTCACGATAGTGCCAGAAGAGGCTCAGCTTATGGGCTATATAGAAATAATTTAAGACTCTATTTTTCAATACGGGTGCTATTGCCAGTTTGAATGAGACAACTCTTAGTTCTGGGGAGTATCTTACCTTATGAGCCATCTCCAATGGCTCACCACCTTTGATTAGTATGCCATTTTGAGCGCCTACTCCTGTACCCACCATCACGGCAGTTGGAGTGGCCAATCCCAGTGAACAGGGGCATGCAATGCACAGAACTGTGATTGAGGCTTGGAAAGCAAAGCGTATTATTGTTTCTGTTCGGGAGATACTTCTGTTGTAGCCCTTGAGAAGAAACGCATGAATTTTGATTACTGATTCAGAGCTGGATAAAACAAAAGGAACAAAGCTTAACTCTAATTAAATAAAACCACAATTTTGGAGTCACACATAATCCTGCTTAGCTACCAACATATGTTTTAGCTATTAGTAAGAAAACACTTTTTTTCTTTTATGAATATAAGATATTGTTGACATAACTGGTAAACAAGTTACAGTCCTAAAATCAAGATTTCAATTTTGCTGATTCCAGAGTTACAAACTATGGAGTGAATATAAGGAACATAATAAAAGTCAACTCCCCCCCCATATTGAGAGAATAAGTGTTTTATTAGGGACTTTCAAATATAGCTGCAAACATAGGACCCAATTCTCAACATATTTGATCCTGAACAAAAATAATTCTGTACTTCTGTATACTAACACCATAAAGCTGTCTTTCACACTATTCTTTAAAGACAATGAAAAAAATCACCCAGTTTGCAAAGGTTGCTTCACCACATTTCAATAAAATTCTTTTGGACAAAACAACGTGAACTGAGTATATCTGGTAGTATAGCTCTTAGTGACGCTTAGTATTTGCTTCTGTGGTTAAGTATGATCAATAGTATTAAGAGAAATCTCCTAAGGACTCCCTGAACTCATGAGAAAAATTCCTGAAGGAGACACATTCTAAAATACTTCCCAGAAATCCTCTTGTTCAATGAGTACTCAACCAATATGAATCATTTAAAGAAACTTTGTAATATTATACTAATGACCATATCATGGAATAGATACATAGATGTTATGATTCTACCTGTTCTTTAATTGAAGGGAAAAACAGCATGAAACAATGTAGAGCATGGCATTTTTAAAAGAAAGAAACACAACAAAGTAAGACTTTCTTAGTAATAATGGTTTTACAGTGCTATGTTCTTACTAAGTTCTCAAATACTTAAACTAAGTGATCATCTAAGAGTTATATATATAGAGAGAGACAGAGTTGGAAGGGATTTTCATAGACATCTAAGCTTATGCTTTCATATATGTCATAAGTGTATGTTTTCACCTACACTAATTCCAACCCTGAAATTTAGGTATTATTATCACTATATTACAGATGACAAAACTGAAGATAAGAGAAATTCAGTGACTTAAAGGTTTTATCTCTAACATGAGGTACAGTCCAGGTCTACTTTACCAGTTTATGACACCATACGTTAGAGAACATCATAGAACTAGAGAAAAGCAGACACTAATACTATATTTATAAAGCACTTAATAAATTACAAAGTGTGTCTAATATATATCATCTTATCTAACTTTTACAACTGCAAGTTATGTTGGATGAGCATTATTAAAATCTCACATGAGAGGTGAGGAAACCGAAACTCAAAGAGAAATCAAGTTGACCTAAGATCACACTGATGGTATGTGGCAGAGCTGAGATCCCAAGATTTTCCTCAATATATCCATTGTCCTTTATGAATGCAAAATCATGCTGGGACTCAGACTAAGTATAAAATGTGAAAGGTCACTATAGGCATACCTCGGAGATATTGTGGGTTCAGTTCCAGACCACCGAAATAAAGTGAGTCACAAGAATTCTTTGGTTTCCCAAGAATGTAAAAGTTATGTTTACACTATACCATAGTCTACTAAATGTGCAACATCATTATGTCTCAAGAAACATGTACATACCTTAATTAAAAAATAATGCTGTTGGAAAAATGGCGTCGATAGACTTGCTCGACGCAGGGTTGCCACAAACCTTCAATTTGTAAAAAACACAATATCTGCAAAGCACGATAAAGCAAAGTGCAATAAAACGAGGTATGCCTGTACTTGCTTTTGGAAAATCACAAGTCATAATGAAAAAAACCTTTTATGTTTTCTTTTATATTTACAGAAATGCAAATGTTATTCTTAACACCCTCTCACTCCAGTCTGTTAAAGATACCAGTAATTATTAGTTATTTTCCAATTAATTACTTATGCAAAAGATTCACACAGTTTTACATATGAAAAAAGGTGTTATAAGTCACTCACAGGAAAGTAGGTTTCCACGATTTCAAAATTCAGAAATCCAATTATAATCCAAACCAAAAGGGTAGCAATGGAAACAATGACAATAAAAGGAACAAAGTAGCCACTGAGTTTGTCTGCAAACTGCTGGATAGGAGCCTAGAATTAAAAAATAATAATAATGATATGTATATCAAAGTCTCCTTTTTTGATAATGAATAAGAGCATATTTAGTATTGAGCACAAATATTTTAATAAAGTCCATATTAATACAGCTAGAATTAATCAAAGGAACACATAAAAACTAGATCAAGATTTATACTGAGTGGGTTTTCATGAAAATACTTTGTTTCTCCTAGGGAGTTAATTTACCTTTGATGTTTGTGCCTCCTCTACAAGTCTGACAATTTGAGAAAGGGTTGTGTCTGCTCCAACATGGGTTGCACGGATAAGGAGTGACCCATTCTGGTTAATGGAACCAGCAATCACTGTGCTGCCAGACTTCTTAGCCACAGGCATTGCCTCCCCTATGTAAGGAGTAAAGATACATTTAGGGAGCATAAATAAATACTATCTTGAAATATACAGTTATTTGTCAATTGTCAATATCTAGAAAGGAGATTCTTCCTTCTTGAAATAGAATCTGGACAAATGCCTAGGTGAAGGTTGTCCTCTCTTTTTCCTTATGTCAGTTCTGGGCCAAACCCAGGGATATATATCTTAAACTGGAAAAACCTAATGTGTTAACTCTTATTGGCAGGTACTTTTGGACTTCCACCCTAGTCTTAGATCATTGCTTCTCAACCTGTTCCCAAGGAGCATTTATAAATGTAGGAGAGAGTTCTTGCTTGTAATAACTACAGGTGGAGCATGGGGTACTGCTACTGCAACTTAGTAGGCCAGGTTCATGGATATTAAATGCACCATGTGTAGGATAGTCAGTCAGAACTAAGAACTGTCCCATCCAAACTAGCAATAGCACCCCTACTGAGAAACACAGAATCCTAAATTATTTCCACACAATTCATAAACTGAGCCACTATCTTAAGGACTGAGGTAGGAAAGGTGTTATTTTGGTTCTGCTCTGTATTGGCCTTAGTTATCTAAGATCTCTAAAACTACTCCAGGCTTATTCTCTTTAGAGCTGACCCTGACGTGGAAAACCTGGAGTCCTATCCCAGCTCAGACTAGACCGGTCTTTAGGGCAGGAAGACCCAATAGGTATTTGCTCAGAAAAATTTGCCAAAGTCTACTGGGCTCTACAGCACCATGTGACAACTTCCTCTGGTTATACATTCTACTAATTAACAATCCTCAGGGAAAAGAGCCTTCAGTAGCATAAATAAAACCACAAAGAAAGTCTGCAGAAACTGATTTAATACATTCTTAAAAAAACTCATATTCTCTTCTCTCATTATTTACTTGGTCCACAGTTTCTACAAAAAGCTCTTCACCTTTCATGTCTATTTTTTTAACATCTTTATTGGAGTATAATTGCTTTACAGTGTTGTGTTAGTTTCTGCTGTATAACAAAATGAATCAGCTATAAGCACATGTATATCCCCATATTCCCTCCCTCTTGCATCTCCCTCCCACCCTCCTTATCCCACATCTCTAGGTGCTCACAAACCACCAAGCTGATCTCCCTGTGCTATGCGGCTGCTTCCCACTAGCTATCTATTTTACGTTTGATAGTGTGTATATGTCCATGCCACTCTCTCACTTTGTCACAGCTTACCCTTCCCCCTCCCCATATCCTCAAGTCCATTCTCTAGTAGGTCTGTGTCTTTATTCCCATCTTACCCCTAGGTTCTTCATGACCTTTGCTTTTTTCTTAGATTTCATATATGTGTGTTAGCATACGGTATTTGTTTTTCTCTTTCTGACTTACTTCACTCTGTATGACAGACTCTAGGTCCATCCACCTCACTACAAATAACTCAATTTTGTTTCTTTTTATGGCTGAGTAATATTCCATTGTATATATGTGCCACATCTTCTTTATCCATTCATCTGATGATGGACACTTAGGTTGCTTCCATGTCCTGGCTATTGTAAATAGAGCTGCAATGAACATATTGGTACATGGCTCTTTTTGAATTATGGTTTTCTCAGGGTATATGCCCAGTAGTGGGATTTCTGGGTCGTATGGTACTTCTATTTGTATTTTTTAAAGAAACCTCCATACTGTTCTCCATAGTGGCTGTATCAATTTACATTCCCACCAACAGTGCAAGAGTGTTCCCTTTTTCCCACACCCTCTCCAGCATTTATTGTTTGTAGATTTTTTGATGATGGCCATTCTGACTGGTGTGAGATGATATCTCATTTTAGTTTCGATCAGCAATTCTCTAATGATTAGTGATGTTGAGTATCCTTTCATGTGTTTGTTGGCAATCTGTATATCTTCTTTAGAGAAATGTCTATTTAGGTTTTCTGCCCATTTTTGGATTGGGTTCTTTGTTTTTTTGATATTGAACTGCTTGTATATTTTGGAGATTAATCCTTTGTCAGTTGCTTCGTTGCAAATATTTTCTTCCATTCTGAGGGTTGTCTTTTCGTCTTGTTTATGGTTTCCTTTGCTGTGCAAAAGCTTTTAAGTTTCATTAGGTCCCATTTTTAAATTTTTGTTTTTATTTCCATTTCTCTAGGAGGTGGGTCAAAAAGGATCTTGATGTGATTTATGTGACAGAGTGTTCTATGTTTTTCTCTAAGAGTTTAATAGTGTCTGGCCTTACATTTAGGTCTTTAATCCATTTTCAGTTTATTTTTTGTGTATGGTGTTAGGGAATGTTGTAATTCATTCTTTTACATGTAGCTGTCCAGTTTTCTCAGCACCACTTATTGAAGAGGCTGTCCTTTCTCCATTGTATATTCTTGCATCCTTTATCAAAGATAAGGTGACCATAGGTGTGTGGGTTTATATCTGGGATTTCTATCCTGTTCCACTGATCTATATTTCTGTTTTTGAGCCAGTACCATACTGTCTTGATTCCTGTAGCTTTGTAACATAGTCTGAAGTCCGGGAGCCTGATTCCTCCAGCTCCGTTTTTCTTTCTCAAGATTGTTTTGGCTATTCAGGGTCTTTTGTGTGTCTATAAAAATTGTGCAATTTTTTTCTTCTAGTTCTGTGAAAAATTTCATTGGTAGTTTGATAGTGATTACACTGAATCTGTTGATTGCTTTGGGTAGTATAGTCATTTTCACAATGTTGATTCTTCCTATCCAAGAACACAGTATATCTCTCCATATGTTTGTATCATCTTTAATTTCTTTAATCAGTATCTCATAGTTTTCTGTATACAGGTCTTTTGTCTCCTTAGGTAGGTTTATTCCTGGTATGTTATTCTCTTTGTTGCAATGGTAAATGGGAGTGTTTCCTTAACTTCTCTTTCAGATTTTTCATCATTAGTGTATAGGAATGCAAGAGATTTCTGTGCATTAATTTTGTATCATGCTACTCTACCAAATTCACTGATTAGCTCTAGTAGTTTTCTGGTAGCATCTTTAGGGTTCCCTACATAGAGTCTCATGTCATCAGCAAACAGTGACAGTTTTACTTCTTTTCCAATTTATATTTCTTTTATTTCTTTTTCTTCTCTGATTGCCATGGCTAAAACTTCCAAAACTATGTTGAATAATAGTGGTGAGAGTGGGCAACTTTTTCTTGTTCCTATCTTAGGAGTAATGGTTTCAGTTTTTCACAACTGAGAATGATGTTGGCTGTGGGTTTGTCATATATGGCCTTTATTATATTGAGGTAGGTTCCCTATATGCCTAATTTCTGGAGAGTTTCTATCATAAACGGGTGTTGAATCTTGTCAAAAGTTTTTTCTGCATCTATTTAGATGATCATATGGTTTTTCTCCTTCAATTTGTTAATATGGTGTATCACAATGATTGATATGCATATATTGAAGAATCCTTGCATTCCTGGGATAAACCCCACTTGATCATGGTGTATGATCCTTTTAATGTGCAGTTGGATTCTGTTTGCTAGTATTTTGTTGAGGATTTTTGCATCTATGTTCATCAGCGATATCGGGCTGTAGTTTCTTTTGTGACATCTTTGTCTGGTTTTGCTATCAGGGTGACGGTGGCCTCATAGAATGAGTTTGAGAGTCTTCCTCCCTCTGTTGTATTTTGGAAGAGTTTGAGAAGGAAAGGTGTTAGCTCTTCCCTAAATGCTTGATAGAATTCACCTGTGAAGGCACCAGGCCCTGGGCTTTTGCTTGTTGGAAGATTTTTAATCATAGTGTCAGTTTCAGTGCTTGCGATGGGTCTGTTTATATTTTCTGCTTCTTCCTGGTTCAGTGTCAGAATGTTGTGCTTTTCTAAGAATGTGTCCATTTCTTCCAGGGTGCCCATTTTATTGGCATAAAGGTGCTTGTGGTAATCTCTCATTATCCACTGTATTTCTGCAGTGTCAGTTATTACTTCTCCTTTTTCATTTCTAATTCTGTTGATTTGAGTCTTCCCCCTTTTTTTCTTGATGAGTCTGGCTAATGGTTTATCAATTTTGTTTATCTTCTCAAAGAACCAGCTTTTAGTTTTACTGATCTTTGCTACTGTTTCCTTCATTTCTTTTTCATTTATTTCTGATCTGATATTTAAGATTTATTTCCTTCTACTAACTTTCAGGGTTTTTTTGTTCTTCTTTCTCTAATTGCTTTAGATGTAAGGTTAGTTTGTTTATTCGAGATTTTTTTTTTGAGGTAGGACTGTATTGCTATAAACTTCACTCTTAGAACTGCTTTTGCTGCATCCCATAGATTTTGGGTTGTTGTGTTTTCATTGTTATTTGTTTCCAGGTATTTTTTGATTTCCTCTTTGATTTCTTCAGTGATCTCTTAGTTATTTACTAGTGTATTATTTAGCCTCCATGTGTTTGTATTTTTTACAGTTTTTTCCCTGTAATTGATATCTAGTCTCACAGCACTGTGGTCAGAAAAGATACTTGATACGATTTCAATTTTCTTCAATTTCCCAAGGCTTGATTTGTTACCCAAGATATGATCTATCCTGGAGAATGTTCCATGAGCACTTGAGAAGAAAGTGAATTCTGTTGTCTTTGGATGGAATGTCCTATAAATATCAATTAAGTCCATCTTGTTTAATGTATCATTTAAAGCTTGTGTTTCCTTATTTATTTTCATTTTGGATGATGTGTCCATTGGTGAAAGTGGGGTGTTGAAGTCCGCTACTATAATTATGTTACTGTCAATTTCCCCTTTTATGGCTGTTAGCATTTGCCTTATGCATTGAGGTGCTCCTATGTTGGATGCATAAATATTTACAATTGTTATCTTTCTTCTTGGATTGATCCCTTGATCATTATGTAGTGTCCTTCTTTGTCTCTTGTAATAGTCTTTATTTTAAAGTCTATTTTGTCTTATATGAGAATTGCTACTCCAGCTTTCTTTTGATTTCTATTTGCATGGAATATCTTTTTCCATCCCCTCACTTTCAGTCTGTATGTGTCCCTAGGTCTGAAGTGGGTCTCTTGTAGACAGCATATATATGGGTCCTGTTTTTGTATCCATTCAGCCAGTCTATGTCTTTTGGTTGGTGCATTTAATCCATTTACATTTAAGGTAATTATTGATATGTATGTTCCTATTCCCATTTTCTTAATTGTTTTGGGTTTGTTTTTGTAGGTCTTTTCCTTTCCTTCTTTTGCCTGCCTAGAGAAGTTCCTTTAGCATTTGTTGTAAAGCTGGTTTGGTGGTGCTGAATTCTCTGAACTTTTGCTTATGTGTAAAGGTTTTAATTAATCCATCAAAACTGAATGAGGGGGCTTCCCTGGTGGCACAGTGGTTTGAGAGTCTGTCTGCCGATGCAGGGGACACTTCGTGCCCCAGTCCAGGAAGATCCCACATGCCGCAGAGCGGCTGGGCCCGTGAGCCATGGTCGCTGAGCCTGTGTGTCCAGAGCCTGTGCTCTGCAACAGGAGAGGCCACAACAGTGAGAGGCCTGTGTACCGCAAAAAAAAAAAGAAAAAAAAAATGAATGAGATATTCACTGGGTAGAGTAATCTTTGTTGTAGTTTTTTCCCTTTCATCACTTTGAATATGTCCTGCCACTCCCTTGTGGCTTGCAGAGTTTCTGCCAAAAAATCAGCTCTAAACCTTATGGGGATTCCCTTATATGTTATTTGTTGCTTTTTCCTTGCTGCTTTTAACATTTTTCTTTGTATTTAATTTTTGATAGTTATTTAATGTGTCTCAGCATGTTTCTCTTTGTGTTTATCCTGCATGGTACTCTCTGTGCTTCCTGGACTTGATTGACTATTTCCTTTCCCATGTTAGGGAAGTTTTCGACTATAATCTCTTCAAATATTTTCTCAGATCCTTTCTTTATCTCTTCTTCTTCAGGGACCCCTATAATCCAAATGTTAGTGCATTCAACGTTGTCCCCAAAGTTTCTGAGACTGTCCTCAATTCTTTTTATTCTGTTTTCTTCATTCTGCTCCCTGTCAGTTATTTCCACCATTTTATCTTCCAGGTCACTTATCCGTTCTGCTGCCTCAGTTACTCTGTTACTGATTCCTTCTAGAGTATTTTTAATTTTAGTAATTGTGTTGTTCATCACTCTTTGTTTCCTCTTTAGCTCTTCTTGATCCTTGTTAAATGTTTCTTGTATTTTCTTCATTCTGTTTCCGAGATTTTGGATCATCTTTACTATCATCTGTCTGAATTCTTTTCTAGGTAGGTTGCCTATTTCATCTTCATTTATTTGGTCTTGTAGTTTTTTACCTTGCTCCTTCATCTGTAACATATTTTTTTGTCATTTCATTTTTTTTCTTTGATCGGTGGTGGTGTATTCCTGTCTTACTGGTAGTTTGGCCTGAGACATCCAGCACTGGAGTTTGCAGGCAGTTGGATAGAGCTGGGTCTTGGTGCTGAGATGAGGACCTCCAGGAGGCCTCACTCCAATTGATATTCCCTGGGGTCTGAGGTTGTCTGTTAGTCCAGTGGCTTGGACTCGGAATTCCCACCACGGGAACTCGGGCCAAACCTCCAGCCTCGGAACCAAGATCCCACAAGCTTTGTGGTGTGGTAAAAAAAGAAAAAAAAAAGGAAGAAAGAAAGAAAAAAATGAGCAGTACAATATCAACGAATAAAAAATAAAATAAAATTAGAAAGATAAAAATTGTATTAGGAAAAATAAAATTATAATTGAAACAACTGCAACAAGGTAAAATAAAACCACAACAGAAAAAAGAAAAAAAAAAAACAAGGTGGGGGGCAGGGAAGAAGCCAAAAGGAGAGATCACTAACAAAGTATAAAGAATAAAATAAAATTACAAAAATAAAAGAAAAAAATAAAAAAGACTTGGCTATGGGGGTGGAGTTTGGGGGGTGGAACTTAGGCAGGGGCAGGGTTTAGGGTGCGGCAGGACCTAGGCGGGTGGGGAAGTGACATTTGAGCTTGGGGTGGGGCCTAGATGGGGAGACATTCAAGCGTGGGGCAGGGCCTCTGCTTAGGACCTGCACCAAAGGGGAGAGGCAGCACCTGGAAATGAGGGCCTCTGGACTGTGGAGTTCCCGAGTTTGGAGGTAGGGCCCTGGGTGAGGGTGTGTGGGTGGGGTTTAGGCCCAGCTCATTGGAGCGGGTCTCCGAGTATAGAGGTAAGGCCCTGGGTGGGGGTGTGGGGCAGGGCTTGGGCTCCAAGGGAGCCCAAGGGAGGGAGGCTCCAAGGGCAGAGGATTAGGCCTGGGAGCCCAACAGGTGCCCTGGTGCCTAAGTGGACAGGGAAAGCACTGGCCCCTTCCCTTTCATTCCTTCTTGCCCCTCCCCCACCACCTCCCCCAGGGTCTCCCCTGTTCCTGATGGACCCCTAACCATGGGTGGGTCCCATTGGGTGTAGGAACGCCTCCCCTCCCCCAGCCACCCCTCAGAGGTGCCAGTCCCAGAGGTCCGGACTTTACTTTTGCTCCCCCTTCCCTCCCACTCCCTCAGGACCTGCATGGCTGGAGGGGGCCTAGGTGGGCAGAGGATCAGGCCCGGGATCTCAGAAGGTTCCAGGGCCCAAGTGAGCAGGGGAAGCCTGGCCATGCTCCCTTTTGATCCTCTGTCCTCCCAGTGGTTCCCTAATTTCCTCCTTCGGGTGTGGGATCCCTGCCCCTCAGGGGCGCCAGTCCCATCCCGCCTCCACTTCTCCTCCCCCTTCACTCCCCCCATGCCCCATGTCCTACCCGGTGGCTGGGGGTTCCTCCCATCCCGTTAGGTGTCCGTGGTTCCCCACTGGTGCCTGGTAGGTGCCCTAGTTGTGAGGAGATGCGAATTCTGCATCCTCCTAGTATGCCATCTTTTGGACTTCTTTCATGCCTATTTTTAATTAACACTTTGGATTCACTTCACTTTCATGTCATGATCCTCTGAAAGAACATACCTGTGATGAGGGACTCATCTACCATAGAATGTCCTTCAATAACACGCCCATCCACTGGAAATTTGCCTCCTGGAACCACTTTAATGATGTCTCCACGTTGTACAAGTTCCACATCCACTTGCTCTTCACTGGATATGAGTTAAAATAAAAAGCACCATGACAGTATGCTTCTCCCCCTGATCTATCCATGCAAGCTTTTTAGTTGACATCAAGCTTGTGGCCCCATAATTGCTACCAATGGAAGTTAGAACCAACATTTAAGTTAGGAACTACAGTGTCAGTCTTTTTCACTGTTGGGGAATAGCTCAGTAGCTAGCACAAAGAAGCACTCTAAATATTTGTTGAATAGTCATTGAACTAATAAATGAAAGCTTTAGAAAGAATGTAATGGGTTTTACTGAACAAAACAACTAATTTATTGTATACATTTGCCTAAATAATTTTACGAGGAAAGGAATGAGAAATACAAAAGAATGAAATCTAATCAAGTCTTTAGCTCTAACTTCCAGTTTATAGGTAATATAGGAGTTATAGAACAAGTTAAATGATTCCAGATGGAAACAGAGACAAATTTGGACTGTGGGATTTTCTAAAGGACTACTGATAGATGTTTCTTTACCAAGTCAAATGTATGGAGAGGGAGGAGCAGGGAGGAGCAAGGGAGGGAGAACTGGAGAGAGGAGCTGTTCTACATTAAAACAAACATGTCAGGAGAAAGACAAATACTGTATGATGTCACTTATATGTGCAATCTAAAAAATATAACAAACTAGTGAGTACAACAAAAAAGAAGCAGACTCACAGATGTAGAGAAATAACTAGTGGTTACCAGTGGGAAAAGGGAACGGTGAAGAACAATATAGGGTAGAGGATTAAGAGGTAGAAACTACTATGTATAAAATAAATAAGTGACAAGGATATATTGTACAACATGGGGAATATAGCCAATATTTTATAATAGCTATAAATGGAGTATAACCTTTAAAAATTGTGAATCACTACATTGTACACTTGTAACTTATATACTATTGTACATGAACTATAACTCAATTAAAAAATCAAAAAAAAAACCAAACAGGGGCTTCCCTGGTGGTGCAGTGGTTAAGAATCTGCCTGACAATGCAGGGGACATGGGTTTGATCCCTGGTCTGGGAAGATTGCACATGCTGTGGAGCAACTAAGCCCATGCGCCACAACTACTGAGCGCCTGCGCTCTAGAGCCCGTGAGCCACAACTACCGAGCCCATGCACCACAACTACTGAAGCCTGTGCACCTAGAGCCCGTGCTCTGCAACAAGAGAAGCCACCACCATGAGAAGCCCGTGCACTGCAGCGAAGAGTAGCCCCCGCTCGCTGAAACCAGAGACAGCCCGCACACAGCAATGAAGACCCAACACAGCCAAAATAAACAAAACAAAAAAACTCAAAACTTAAAACAAACAAACAAACATATCAGTCAAATGCAGTGACACATGGACCTTTTCTGAATTCCATTTCAAACAAAGAAACTTAAAACAGTTTGGAGACAACACGAGAAATGTTAATATGGACTGTGTATTAGATCACATTAAAGAATAATTGTTCATTTTGTTAGATGCAGTATGGGCATTATGATTATATAAGACTATGTCTTTTTTTAGAAATACAACAGGAATATCTGCATTAAAACCATATAACTGGGATTTACTTTAAAATTCAACTGCAACAACAGAAAGAAAAATAGATTGTATAGACAAAGTAAAGTGTGGCAAAATGTGAATAATTGTTAAATCTGGGAGATAGATTATGTGAGTTCATTATACCTTTCTCTCTACTTCTGTGTATATTTGATATTTTTCCTAAGAAGTTAAAAAGAGAAGGAAGAATAATGAAGGTAAATACCTCAAGACGATATTAGCAGAGTCGAGAGTTACAATAGTTGCTTCTGTAGCTTGTAGTGAAATTAGTTTGGCAAGAGCCTCTGATGTTTTGCCCTATAAATTAAAACACATATGTTAACAATGCTAAGGAAGAAAAAGTCTTATGTAAAATAAATGCATAATCTTTAACATTTACTTAAAGGACAGCTTTAGGAATGTTAATTAATTCAAATCAGAAAATGTTTCACGTTGAAAATATGAAGTACACAAAATATAAAATGTATTATTAGGTATAATTTATAAATAAATAATGTAAATTAATAAGAAAAACATCAGAACCCAATAGGTACATGAGCAAAGGACATAAATAGGCAATTCATTTAAGAAGAAATATAATACCTGCTGTGTAGAAAATGTTTATCTCTGCTATTAATGGAAGAAATGCAAACTAAAGCAACTCTATGATACCATTTAATGCCTACTAACTTAGCAAAAATTTAGATAGGAGTCAGTGCTGATGAAGTTGTAGTAAAACTACTTCACTAACATACCCTTGATGGCAAAAATTGTAAGATTAGTAGCATGAGCCATAGAAAGATTTATGCCCTTTAATCATATCCTTTGTAATTTACCCTAAGATAGTAATTCAGTAGAAATAACTATTAAACATGTTTAATGCAGGATTACCTAAAATTAAACTCTGGAAACAATCTAACTGAGAATAAAATCAGAATGGTTTAGTAAATTATAGCACATTGATTTGAGAGAATATTATTCAGAAACACTGAGTAATTACCTAGACTGCAAAAATGGGGAAAAAACTTTAAAGTGTTAAGAGCACAAAGTGGTATGGATACCATGTTTGTCACTCTGTAAAATATAAACGTATGTGGAACAGGATTAGAAAGTGATTTCCGTTATACCATGGGATTGTGGGTGAATTTTTTTCCATCATTATGTTAAATCTGTGGTTGCATCAATTTTTCCATTAATAATGTGATATAAGTAAAATAAGTACTCTTAAATGTCTCTTAAAATAAACAAGGACATGCTGTATTATCTAAAGTATTAATTCCATAAATTTGGTAAATCTTCTAAAGGAATATTTAACCTAAAATACTGCCAAAACAAAAATACTTCTTTTAGTACATCGTTAACTACATAAATCAATGTATATTCCCAATAATTGGTCTATAAAATATTATGGTCATTTACCCACCCAAGATTTTAATAAATGTCACCCTTTCTTACTTTACCTTTGCTACATGTTCCAGCCACCGGCCTAGTGCAATAAACACAAATAGCATAGGAGGTGTGTCAAAGAAAGTAACAGGGTTCACTTTGGCTCTCTCATACATTGCAACCAGAAGAATAACCAAAGAATAAGCAAATGCAATGGTAGTTGCCAGCACAATCAGTACGTCCATATTTGCAGTTTTATGTTTCAGTG
This sequence comes from Lipotes vexillifer, assembly GCF_000442215.2. Taxonomy (NCBI): domain Eukaryota; kingdom Metazoa; phylum Chordata; class Mammalia; order Artiodactyla; family Lipotidae; genus Lipotes; species Lipotes vexillifer. The sequence goes on from NW_006772158.1 coordinate 130,041, forward strand.
CTTTGTAGGCCTGAATGTAGAAGTGCCAGCCTCCAAAAAACTGTAATATAGAAACAGTGATTAGTGCTTTTAAAAAAAGCTGAAATTCACATATATACCGAAATAACTAAGATATAGTATCAATGTTAATTTCCTTTGGCTTTTATTTAATCCATAAACAACTAAGGAGAGATTATTTTTTTGGCTGCACCATGCGGCCTGCAGGATCTTAGTTCCCCAACCAGGGATCGAACCTGGGCCATGGGGAATTCCCCTAAGGAGAGATATTTTTTTTTTTTAAGCTGAAACAATAGTGCTTGTATTTTAGCAGATACGAGTGTGTGTGTGTGTGGGGGGGGTGGATTCAAATTGTTGTACAAGCCCTTGGCAGCTCTCTGCTATGATCCAATGGATATTCCATAATATAAAGAAAGTCAAGTGGTTCTCAGAGTCTTCTTTTTGAAGCCAGCAAAAACAAGAACCAGGAAAAGAATTACATTCTTTTGACAATGATTTTTTATATAAAACTCACCTCCCTCTTTTCAAATTCAACCTATCACAAGCTATTGGATCTGTCCACTGTTTTCGTTAGGAAACATAACCGAAAAGCTTATTGTTCATTAGTATAGAGAAACATATTAAGATGTTTTAAAAATAATTATTGCTTTTTATAAGGATCAGAAAAAGGAATAGATCTACTAGATGGAAGTGCTCCACAGTAAAATTTTATCTCAAAAGAAGAGTTGAAAAGTCCAAAGAAGACATACAGACGGCCAAGAAACACATGAAAAGATTTTCAACATCACTAATTATTTGAGAAATGCATATCAAAACTACAGTGAGGTATCACCTCACAGTGGTCAGAATAGCCATCATCAGAAAATCTGCAAACAGTAAATGCTGGAGCGGCTGTGGAGAAAAGGGAACCCTCTTGCACTGTTGGTGGGAATGTAAATTGATACAGCCACTACGGAGAACAGTACTAAGGTTCCTTAAAAAACTAAAAATAGAATTACCATATGACCCAGCAATCCCACTACTGGGCATATACCCAGAGAAAACCATAATTCAAAAAGACACATGCACCCCAATGTTCATTGAAGCACTATTTACAATAGCCAGGTCATGGAAGCAACCTAAATGGCCACTGACAGACGAATGGGTAAAGAAGATCTGGTACATATATACAATGGAATATTACTCAGCCATAAAAGAGAATGAAATTGGATTATTTGTAGAGACGTGGATGGACCTAGAGACTGTCAAACAGAGTGAAGTAAGTCATAAAAAGAAAAACAAATATCGTATATTAACGCATATATGTGGAATCTAGAAAAATGGTACAGATGAACTAGTTTGCAAGGCAGAAATGGAGACACAGATGTAGAGAACAAACGTATGGACACCAAGGGGGAAAGTGGGGGCCAGGGGAGGATGATGAATTGGGAGATTGGTATTGACATATATACACTAATATGTATAAAATGGATAACTAATAAGAACCTGCTGTATAAAAAAAAGAAATAAAATTAAATTAAAAAAAACATACAAAGAGTAATGAACTTAAGTGCCATGGAGAAATAATATAACTATTATGATTATTTTACAGAATAAATTAATAATATATTAAAATAAAATATATTTATAATATATTTAATATAATTTATATAAAGAGAATTTTAATGCATTTAATATAAAATATAAATATAAAGAAATAAAATATAACATTTTATCAAATTCTTTTGCAACTTAGGTTTTTACAGAATATTGAGCAGATAATGTTATGTGGCAGCCTGGATGGAAGGGGAATCTGGGGGAGAATGAATACATGTATATGTATGGCTGAGTCACTTTGCTGTGCACCTGAAACTATCACAACATCGTTTATCGGCTACACTCCAATATAAAATAAAAAGTTAAAAAAAAAAGAATATTGAGCAGTTCCCTGTGCTATACAGTAGGTCCTTGTTGGCCATTATCCATTTTAAATATAGCAGCATGTACATGTCAATCCCAGACTTCCTACATGCATATGTATAACCGAATCACTTTGTTGTACACCTGAAACTAACACAACATTATTAATCAATTGTACTCCAATATAAAATAAAAACTTAGAAAAAGACAATAAAAATAAAATAAAGTATAACATTTTATTATTATAATAACTTTAAATATAAAGTTACATACAGTAGTAGATATGAATACCAAATTCATAACTGAAGATGAATTGAACTCTTATTCTCTGCTTTGTCATTAAACAGTATCCTTCAGGGTTAAAATGGAATTTATTATTATCTACTTTAACCACTCAGTTTAAGATTATTTTTGTAAAGCATCCAGCATAAAATGATCATACTTCTGGCCAATATTTGTTGTACAATTGAAAATAGCCTCACCTGTCACATTTTGGCTATTTTTCATTATTAACAAATATACTTGCTAACATTTCACTTGCCTGTACAGGTACACACAATAAAAAAGATAGCAAATTCATAATGGACAATCCTGGCAGGATCTGGCGCTCCAGAAACAAAGAAGAATGAATGCTAATCATTTCTTCTTGGCTCATGTTCTGATTATGGTGAAGAGTTGCAAGGTGGTGGTCCATAACCATCATATATATCATCAGCCCCATTACAGGAATACAGAAAAACAGGCTCACAAGAAAGGCCCGTCGCCATCTAATATAGAAAAGAAAAATCATTTGAGTAAATAGGTAATGGTTAAAGATTCTATGTACTATAAGGAAATAAAACTTGTGACCAATTCCCACCCAGTGTAAGGATGATATTGAAAAAACTGACATGCTAACAGTTTATTAAATTTGTGAAGAGGAATCAAAATCTGTTTTTCACTGACATTCCAAAAGTACTTACTGTCTTATCTCTCGTTTATGGTCTAGGTGGCTTGCTGACCGGTCCTTCTTGACCAAAGAAGCTTCAAAACCTAAGCTCTAAGGAAATTCATGAGAAAACAATTATTTCACTGAATGTATAAATATTACCTACAGAAATTCTAAGCTGTGGTATTGTCATTAAGAACAACTCAATTCAGTTACTAAGTGCAAGTCATCCTGGGGAATATAAAGATGAAGATGTGCTTCCTTCTCTTAATTACCTTTGTTTCTAATCTTTCATCAAAGAAATGAGTATTCTCTCAACTCTATTTAATGTCTATCCTACTGTTCTCAAACTACTGATTTAACTCAAGTGCAGTTGTCCTCAGTAGAGGTTCTTATATCAAGAAGTCAACTAAAGCCTCCAATAAGTAATTTTGGAAAAAAGCAGAATCTATTACTTGGTCAGGCCGACAGAGTGTATGATGACCTAATAAAGACAGAATTGAGATATATACACTACTATGTATAAAATAGATAACTAATAAGAACCTACTGTATAGCACAGGGAACTCTACTCAATACTCTGTAATGACCTATATGGGAATAGAATCTAAAAAAGAGTGGAGGGCTTCCCTGGTGGCGCAGTGGTTGAGAGTCCGCCTGCCGATGCAGGGGACATGGGTTTGTGTCCTGGTCCGGGAAGATCCCCCATGCCACGGAGCGGCTAGGCCCGTGAGCCATGGCCACTGAGCCTGCACGTCTGGAGCCTGTGCTCCGCAACGGGAGAGGCCACAACAGTGACAGGCCCACGTACCGCAAAAAAAAAAAAAAAAAATAGAGAGAGTGGATATATGTATAACTGATTCACTTTGCTGTACAGCAGAAACTAACACAACATTGTAAAGCAACTATATTCCAATAAAAAGAAGAGAATTCAGCAGTAAAATCATAAATCGTACACTCAGACAAGCATCTACTAGTACTGATGTATATTAATCACTTTTTTTTAAATTTTAGCTTTGACATCTATCAAGTCATTGATCCATCCATCCCCTGAAAGTACAGAAAACTGAATAATAGGCCACAAAAGCTAGCACCATACTAAATATATTATTCAAGGGTTTGCATATGCAGTCTTTATTCTTGTACCCGAAAAAAGAACACGAACGAAAATTTTCCGCAATAAAATAAAGTACTGAAAGAAAATTACACCTAAGTAAGACTCATATGAACATAGAAAGTAACATACACTATATTTCGAACTGCTAGGGAAAATGCTGCCATATTACATTTCTTGGCAGTATAACACAGTGAAAAGAGCAAGCATGAGCATTGGAGTCAGAAAGATTAGGATCAAATCCCAGCTATGACACTTACTACCTATGTGACTGAGAAAGTTAACATCCCATAACCTGAGTTTCCTCACTTCCAAAATGAAGATGACAGCACTGTTGTGAGAATTAAATCAAGAGTTGAAGCTTTGCAATTTTGGTAACTGGCACATAATAGATACTCAATAATGCTAGCTTCACAAAGATGTTAATGGTATTACTATCTACATTAACAGGATCTTACCTGAATGATTAATATGCTTTTTACATCATTAGAACACCAATGCTAGACCACAGTGAAACTTCTAAAGCACTTTAACATGTATTACCACTTAAGATTTACTGAAGACTGCAGGATGAATTTGTCACAGAGAAAAAGGTTTGGTCTTTTAAATTTTACTTTAACTATGATGTCATTTGCTTTGACCTAACAAACAATACAGCATCTAGCAGGATGCTTCATTTTCTTAGTGATTAACATGAATTTTACTCATAACAAATTGTACTTTGCTTACATTTTCTAAATATTTTTAAATGATCTGTGGTTCTGCCTTAAGTCTGCTCCTGATTAATAGTGCCAATGTGCCTTTACCTAATTCTTCCTGATGAAGACCAAAAAAAAAAAAAAAAGGCAGACACTCTTACATTAAATTTTGAGACAGACATTGTCTGTAGAGGTAAACAAAGGAATCAGATTTTTCTCATCATCTCTATCTGATACAAACCAGACGTGATTCAAGGGAGTGCTGACTAGATAGGTAAGAACACAGAAATGCAAAGTCTTGGCACTTACTTCAATTGTATGAATAATATCTCTGGGACCAATAATTTCTGGATCATATTTAATATGTGCTTTATTGGTTGCCAGGGCCACAGAGCAGTAGAAGATCCCTCCATGTTTTGTGAGGGTAGACTCTATTTTATGTACACAGGAGGCACATGTCATTCCTCTCACCTGTTAAAGACAAAGGCTTTGTTACTCAGAAATATACTTTTTTCCTCCATTAAATGTGTGTTATTACTTTAAACTAAAAGAACTCTTGTAACAAGGGATTAACACACAAGATCTTATCTGCACTATTAATATGCTTTAGATTATGATCATTAGATCACTGTTTTTACATCACATTGAACAAAGATATGGTCCCAGCTGCAACATTAAGGATCTCATTAAGTCTCCCTCTTCCTGTTATTACTCAGTGATAGAGGCTTTGACAACTATCATTGCTTCTTGTATTCAATGCCTTGCTTCCGTCTAGATTTTTTTCACCCTGCTAAAGTATATAAGTATGTATGTGTGTGTGTGTGTGTGTGTGTGTGTGTATATATATATATATATATATATATATATATATATATATTATTTAGTATTACTTCTAGTGAAGGTTAATGGATAACAAAAGTGTTCTACCTTTGTCCAAAAATGTATTTTGCCCTATGTCTTTGAGTGAGGTTATACTTTAGTTGGGTATTAAATTCTAAAATGGAGGGGCAGGACTTCTGGAATGACTGTGTGAGAAGCTCAGCAAATCCTTTCCCCAAAGAGCAATGATATAACTGGACAAAAGTTTCAAAAGCCAACCACTGAAAGATTATGGGAAGTAACCAAAAAGAGTACACAACAAATTACAAAGTACTTATTCAAGAATATCCACCAAAAGAATATCATTAATAGTGGAGTGAGGATTTCTGAAAATTCTCTCCTCCACAAAAGCAATTAGAAAACTGGCAAAAGTTGTTGGAACCACCTTTTTCAGAAAAGTTGGAAAAAAGGGAACCCTTGTACACTGTTGGTGGGAATGTAAATTGCTGCAGCCACTATAGAAAATGATATGGATGTTCCTCAAAAAACTGAAAATAGAACTACCATATGACCCAGCAATTCCACTCCTGTGTATATATCCAAAGAAAGCAAAAACACTAATTAAAATGATAACATGTACCTCAATGCTCATAGCAGCATTATTTATAATAGCCAAGATATGGAAGCAACCTAAGTTCCATCAATAGATGAATGGATAAAGTAGATGTGATACACACACACACACACACACACACACACACACACACACACACACACAATGGAATACTACTCAGCTATAAAAAAGAATGAAATTTTGCCATTTGCAACAACATGGATAGACTTGGAGGGTATTATACTTAGTGAAATAAGTCAGACAGAGAAAGACAAATACTGTATCTTATCATCTATATGTGGAATCTAAACAATAAAACAAAGAAATGAATATAATAAACAGAAACCTACACATAGAGAACAAGCTAGTGGTTACCAATGGGGAAAGGGAAAAGGGTTGGGGCAAGATAGGGGTAGGGATTAAAAGGTACAAACTACTATGTACAAAATAAATAAGCTATGAGGATATATTGTACAGAACAGGATATACAGCCAATATTTTACAATAACTTTAAATGGAGTATAATCTGTAAGAATTTTGAATCACGATGCTGTACACCTGAAAGTAATATTGTAAATCATCTACACCTCAATTTAAAAAACTGATTAAAAAAGAAATCTGAAAATTAAACAAAAGCTTTCAGCAATGCAGGAAGCAGTTATTCAAGAAAATCAGATAAATTCCAATAAAACAGCAAGCTATATGGCATTATAGTTTGCCATATTCCCATCCCCTCTCCTCCAGCTCTGGGGTAGCCATGAAGACTGACAGGCCACAATCATGGTGAAAAACAGCATCAGGGAAGCTACCAGAGAGGACAGAAAAGGATTGGAGTACCTTCAAAGCCTCATTCCCAGACAACTGTCATTATTTGGCCTGTCTGATGGTTCTCTGAAATATCCCACTTGCAAAGGTGTCTGTTTGTCCTGATGACCCAGTGAATACAAAAAGGCTTTCCCCAGGAGAATTTGTCAGAAACAATTAGAGGAAATTATTTAACCTTGTGGCTGCCTGAGCCAATGGATAACAGTTAGGGCAAACAACAGACTAACAAAAAAGCCTAAAAAGGAAAGCCAGGAAGCAAGATGTCCATAAGTGCTGCAACATATTCCTAGGAATCTAGAAGGCCATGCACATGCATAGGGTTATGCACATGTCCAGGGCTGTGTGTATGTTCAAAAAAGAACTGAAAAGGCCCTAAATTCTCACCTCAGGCTGACCTTTAGGCTCCATAGAAGCAGGAGTCGAAGGGTAAGGCAAAACTGACAACTGCATGGCTTAGTGTTCAAGGCATGCCCCAACATTTACAAAGAGCTCTTTAGCAAAGACTGGGAGACTTATTGGTTCCAGATATTTAAGGCAATCACTGTCTGATCATTAGCTGACAACTGAGCTAACCAAACAGAGATTTCAGTGGCCACACACAACAAAGAACACAGACTTTATAGAATTAGTTCAGAAGTCACTGAACAAACAATAACAATGACAAACAGCAACAAATAACAAACCCTGAGGAGAGGGGAAGAATCTTATTTCCAGAGTTACTACATTATATTTTCAACAAAATCTGTCAGACATACAATGAAACAAGAAAGTATGGCCTATACACAGGAAAAAACTTTCCCTGATGAAACCCAGACATTGGATTTACTAGGCAAAGATCTTGAATCAGCTATTTTAAATATATTCACTGAACTAAAGGAAATGATGTTTAAAGAATTAAAGGAAAGTATGAGACAATATCCCACCAAACAGAGAGTATCAATAAAGACAGAGAGATTATTAGAAAGGTCCAATGGAAGTTTGGAGTTGAAAAGTACAATAACTGAAATGAAATCAGTGCCTATAGGGAAATTTATAAGTGCCAATATTTTAAAGTAAGAAAGATCTCAAATAAATAACCTGACTTTCTACCTTAAGACACTAGAAAAAGTAAAACAAACTAAACCTAAAGCAAACAGATGGAAGGAAATAACAAAGATTAGAGTGAAAATTAACAAAAGAGAACAGAGAAAATCAACAAAACCAAAAGTTGGTTACTTGAAAAGACTGACAAAATTGACAAACTTTTGGCTGGAGTGATGAAGGAAAAAAAAAAAAGACTCAAATGATTAATATCAAGAATGAGGACTGACTGCTAATAGGTATGGGGTTTCTTTTTTGGGGTGATGAAAATGTTTTCAAATTTGATAGTGGTGATTAGTTGTACAGCTCTGAGAATATATTAAAAACCACTGAATTGTACACTTTAAAAGGGTGAGTTTTATGGTATGTAAACTATATTTCTATAAAGCTATTAATTTTTAGAAGTCTTTAAAAAGTACAAACCAACCCATTCTTTTTAATAGCTGCTTAGTATCCCATGGTATGGATGTATGTATCGGTCTCCAATGACCGACATTTAGTTTGTTTCCTATCTTTTGCTATTATAAAAATACTATAATAGGACTTCCCTGGTGGTCCAGTGGTTAAGACTCCACGCTTCCAATGCAGGGGGCGCAGGTTCGATTCCTGGTCGGGGAACTAAGATCCCACATGCCATGTGTGGCATAGGCAAAAAAAAAAAAATACTATAATGAACATCTTTGCACACATATCACTTCATACATATCCAAATATGTCTGCTGGATAATTTCCTACAAGTGGAGCTTCTGAGGCAAAGGCTATGTGCAATTTTACTTTTGATAGATATTGCTAAATTCTTCAGTTGAGTCCTTGTCTCAATTGACATTCCACCAGCAATATATGAGAGATCAAACACAGTGTTAACAAAATTGCTTTTTTTTTTTTTTTTGTGGTATGTGGGCCTCTCACTGTTGTGGCCTCTCCCGTTGCAGGGCACAGGCTCCGGATGCGCAGGCTCAGCGGCCATGGCTCACGGGCTCAGCCGCTCCGTGGCATGTGGGATCCTCCCGGACCAGGGCACAAACCCGCGTCTCCTGCATCGGCAGGCGGACTCTCAACCACTGCGCCACCAGGGAAGCCCCAAAATTGCTTTTTATCTTTACCAATCTCACAGGTAGAAAATGGCATTTCAGTGCAGTTTTAATTTGCTTTACTCTTATTAAAAGTGACATCAAACATTTTTTCATTTAAAGAGGTACTGTTTTGGCTTTTCTGTGAACTGTTAGTTCATATCCTTTACCATCTTTCTTTTGGTTTGATGGCTCTTATTGATTTACAACACTTCTTCATATATTAAGGAAATTAACCTTCATTTATGATATGAATTACAATTATTTTACTTGCCTTTTGACTTTGTTTATGGTGTTTTTCTCCCAAGAAGAAATTTTTATGTACCTGAAGTTATCAACCTTGTCTTTTATGGATTTTGTATGATATTTAGAAAGACTCTTCCTACTCTAATATTATTTTTTAAATGACAGATTGGATGTTATCACTGGGAAAAGCTAGGTAGAGGCTACAGGGAAATCCTCTGTACTATTTTTGTAATTTCTTTGTGAGTTTAAAATTATTTCCACAATGGACTGATGGACTGATGTATGATAAAACAAATACAGTAAAATGTTAATTGTAGAATCTATGCAGTGTGTGTAAGAATGTTCAACTGTACAATTCTTTTGTCTTTCCTGATGTCTGAAATTTTTAAAACAGAATATTGGAAAAAGCTCCAAATATTTCTTCTAGTAATTTCATGTAGGAATCATACTATATTTTAAAAGTTGATTTTCATTTATTCATTCAAACCCAATTCTTGTTTATTGGTTCTTAATAGAGATGATTATCTTTTTTTTTTTTTGTGGTACATGGGCCTCTCACTGTTGTGGCCTCTCCCGTTGTGGAGCACAGGCTCCGGATGCACAGGTCCAGCGGCCATGGCTCACGGGCCTAACTGCTCTGCGGCATGTGGGATCTTCCCAGACCGGGGCACGAACCCGTGTCCCCTGCATTGGCAGGCGGACTCTCAACCAGTGTGCCACCAGGGAAGCCCGAGATGATTATCTTTTACATTCTATGCTTGAAGGCCACCATTGTCATATCTTTCCAGTTTCCTTAATTTTCATTTTATGTTTTATTGTCCCCACATTTTAATTATCTTTCAAACTCTTTTCTGAATTCTTGCCAAGTTTTTCCTGCAAATTCTATTAACCACACAAAATGTCTTACTTACAACAAGTTCCAAAACACCATCCCCTTCATCAGCATTTTCTATCACAGTGGCTCCAAATCCAAGCTCTCGGATTAACTCGGCTATCATCGGGGGTTGTATGACAGCAGGGTTATATCTTACTTCTGCCTTCCCAGCCATCAGAGCCACAAGTACAGAATATATTCCTAGGAATATTGATAAGAAAAAAAATTCAGATAACATTTCTCATAAAAATAATAATCTTATAATAGTTTTTTTTTCATTTAACTGTGAAAGGATTAAGTGAATCCGGAGAAATTTATTTTTTAACTTTTATACAGTATTGAACCAAAATCAAATAAAACTATTTGAAAAGAAGGCCTCATTTTTAAAAACTTTTTAGTATGGAAATTTTCAAATAGACACACACACACACACACACACACACACACACACACACAAAAGAGAAAACAACATAATAAATTTGATGTACCCATCTCTCAGCTTCAGTAATTATCAGTAAAACTGGGCTGCTTTTGTTTCATATATATTCCTACCCACTCACTCTCTGCCATTTACCCTGATTATTTTGAAGCAAATCCCAGATATAGTATCATATGTAAATATTTAAATACATATCACTAAAAGGTAAGACTCTTTTCTTTAAAAAAGAACCATAATACCATTATCAAACCTAAAATAATTCCTCAATATCATCAAATATCCAGGCAATGTTCACATTTCCACAACTGTCTTACAACTGTTTAACACTGTTTATTTGTTTGCTTGAATTGGGAAACAAATAATGCCCATGAACTGTAATCGATTGAGACCTTATCATGTAAATATAAAGTATTTTTAGAAACTCATAAGACAGAGTCCTAGAGAAAGGAACTCGTGTACTTAGGAAATGACTGCAGTTGTAGCAAAGAACCCAAGAATATACCAACATACACATTACAATATTGCCAAATAACAGTAATTTCTTTCTCAAGTTTTATTGTCTGACACACACTAATCTAAAATGCTCTTATTCCTAAGAAAAAAAAAGTGCCACATAACTTAACAAAAAAGTTCATTTTATGGCAGTCATGCTGTTTTCTGGTGTAAGCATTTTGTTAACAACCATTCCACTTCTCTAGGCCAGCTATTGCTGTAACTGCCAGGAAGAAAATTAATAACGTGAAGCAGAAACGGCAGTTCTTTCTAGGAATCAGCAACCCTTGGTGGCTACCTGACAGGGAATAGGGATCAACAGTCCATAGGTTAGCTCTGGGTTTTGAAAAAAAGAAAAAATATCCAAATATTAATTTAATAATAGTTTTTAATAAGAAGACAAAGTATCTAATATAATCTAAGTTTTCTGTATAAAAGTGGTTAAAAAATAAAATAAAATACTACTCTTTTCTTTGGAAAAAAATAATGGTTACACACTGGGTTTTATGGGTACCAAATAATTCAGAAGATCAGATCACAGGAAAGTATCAGAAATAAGAGAAGGGTGTAGAGAAAGTAGGAAAAAAATCTTCTTGCTTCAGTTGAATGTAATCTACAGCCAAAGAGAAAGAGAAAATCTGTTTTTTTAAGTTTCAAAAACATGTTTCATACTTACATAAATTATGGAAAAATTTTAAAATTCTTACTTCAAAATATAATGAGAACTCTATCAATTCATTTTTAAAAATATAATGCAGATGAAACTGAGGGAAGAACAGTGCCACTTAATTAAAAAAACAAAAGTGAATGTAGTGACCCCAGCTAGGGCAATGGTATGCCTAACTGGGTTAGGAGGAAGTAACAGGGTAGTAGAAGGTAACTGGAAGTATCAGCTTAATGCATTAAAGAAGAAAAAAGATCTGTACCTGTAATTTGTAACAGGCATTGTTTGTCTCATGAGAAAGGCTATTTCTGAACTGCCCCAAAAGAGTTTGTTCTAAAATTAAACAGACTCCTTGAAAACTTCTTTTTGCTTTCATTTGCTTGCAACTTCCCTCCTGTTCTTTTTTAATCACTCAAAGTGTAATTTAGCCCTGACTGCATTATAATTAGATATAATGGAGGCTGAAATCAAGGATGCAGAAATGACAGAATGCAAACAAGATGATACTGAACTGAAGATGGCTCTAGTGTATAACATACATTTTGTTACAATAATGTTCCGGCCTTTACATATAAGGTGATTCCACTGGCTACAGAATTCCATTATTACAGTACATACTTTGAGTTATTTCCCCAATAGTGGGGATAAGCTTATAATAATCATATTTATTCAGCCCTTCTGACTAACAGCATGTATCATTTAGACATCTTGGGCGAGGGCTGCTTGAGTACCAAACCTATGACTTCAGGCTCATACTCACATATCTCTATGGTTAACAAATCTACTATGCATACTGCGAAGTCCATTAATGTGAGTGCAAAATTTTAAGCTAAAACATCTGAGTGTGACTGATTAAAAAACAATATTGTAGAATGGCTTGAAGATGGTGGACTAGAAGGACCTGCCCTCACTCCCTCTTGTGAAAGCACCAGAATCACAACTAACTGCTGAACAATCATCGACAGGAAGACACGGGAACTCACCAAAAAGATACCCCACATCCAAAGACAAAGGAGAAGCCACAATGAGACAGTAGGAGGGGCACAATCACAATAAAATCAAATACCATAACTGCTGGGTGGGTGACTCACAAACTGGAGAACACTTATACCACAGAAGTCCACCCACTGGAGTGAAGGTTCTGAGCCCCACGTCAGGCTTCCCATCCTGGGGGTCCGGCAACGGGAAGAGGAATTCCTTGAGAATCAGACTTTGAAGGCTGGTGGGATTTGTTTGCAGGACTTTGACAGGACTGGGGGAAACAGAGACTCCACCCTTGGAAGGCACACACAAAATAGTGTGTGCATCGGGACCCAGGGGAAGGAGCAGTGAACCCATAGGAGACTGAACCAGACCTATCTGCTACTGTTGAAGGGTCTCCTGCAGGGGCAGGGGGTGGCTGTGTCTCACAGTGAGGACAAGGACACTGGCAGCAGAAGTTCTGGGAAGTGATGCTTGGTGTGAGCCCTAGCAGAGTCCGCCATAGCTCCCACCAAAGAGCCTGGTAGGCTCGAGGGTTGGGTCGCCTCAGGCCAAACAACCAACTGGGAGGGAATGAAGCCCCACCCATCAATAGACAAGGGAATTAATGTTTAACTGAGCTCTGCCCACCACAGCAACACCCAGCTCTACCCACCACCACTCCCTCCCATCAGGAAACTTGCTCAAGCCTCTTAGATAGCCTCATCCACCAGAGGGCAGACAACAGAAGCAAGAAGAACTACAATCCTGCAGCCTGTGGAACAAAAACCACATTCACAGAAACACAGACAAGATGAAAAGGCAAAGGACTATGTACCAGATGAAGGAACAAGATAAAACCCCAGAAAAACAACTAAATGAAGTGGAGATAGGCAACCTTCCAGAAAAAGAATTCAAAATAACGATAGTGAAGATGATCCATGATCTTGGAAAAAGAATGGAGGCACAGATCGAGAAGACACAAGAAATGTTTAACATACACCTAGAAGAATTAAAGAACAAACAAAGATGAACAATACAATAACTGAAATGAAAATTACACTAGAAGGAATCAATAGCAGAATAACTGAGGCAGAAGAACAGATAAGTGACCTGGAGGACAGAAGGATGGAAATCACTGCCGTGGAACAGAGTAAAGAAAAAAGAATGAAAAGAAATGAAGACAGCCTAAGAGACTTCTGGGACAACATTAAGCTCAACAACATTTGCATTACAGGGGTCCCAGAAGGAGAAGAAAGAGAGAAGGACCCAAGAAAATATTTGAAGAGATTATAGTCAAAAACATTCCTAACATGGGAAAGGAAAGAGCCACCCAAGTCCAGGAAGCACAGACAGTCCCATACAGGATAAACCCAAAGAGAAACATGCCAAGACACATAGTAATCAAACTATCAAAAGTTAAAGACAAAGAAAAATTATTGAAAGCAGCAAGGGGAAAATGACAAATAACATACAAGGGAACTCCCATAAGGAAAACAGCTGATTGCTCAGCAGAAACTCTACAAGCCAGAAGGGAGTGGCATGATATACTTAAAGTGATGAAAGGGAAAAACCTACAACCAAGATTACTCTACCCAGCAAGGATCTCATTCAGATTGGATGGAGAAATCAAAAGCTTTACAGACAAGCAAAAGCTAAGAGAATTCAGCACCACCAAACCAGCTCTACAACAAATGCTAAAGGAAATTCTCTAAGTGGGAACCACAAGAGAAGAAAAGGACCTACAAAAACAAACCAGAATGATTAAGAAAATGGTAAAAGGAACATACATATTGATAATTACCTTAAACGTGAATGGATTAAACGCTCCAACCAAAAGACACAGGCTCATTGAATGGATACAAAAACAAGACCCATATATATGCTGTCTACAAGAGACCCACTTCAGACCTAGGGACACATACAGACTGAAAGTGAGGGGATGGAAAAAGATATTCCATGCAAATGGATACCAAAAGAAAGCTGGAGTAGCAATACTCATATCAGATAAAACAGACTTTAAAGTAAAGAAATGTTACAAGACACAAGGAAGGACACTACATAATGATCAATAAATCAAACCAAGGAGAAGACATAACAATTATAAATATATATGCACCCAACATAGGAACACCTCAATACATAAGGCAACTGCTAACAGCCAAAGAAGAGGAAATTAACAGTAACATTCTAATAGTGGGGGACTTTAACACCTCACTTACACCAATGGACAGATCATCCAAACAGAAAATTAATAAGGAAACAGAAACTTTAAATGACACAATAGACCAGATACATTTAATTGATATTTATAGGACACTGCATCCAAAAACAGCAGATTACACTTTCTTCTCAAGTGCACATGGAACATACTCCAGGATTGACCACATCTTGGGTCACAAATCAAGCCTCAGTAAATTTAAGAAAACTGAAATAATATCAAGCATCTTTTCTGACCACCACCCTATGAGATTAGAAATGAATTACAGGGAAAAAAACGTAAAAAATAAAAACACATGGAGGGTAAACAATATGTTACTAACTAAGAGATCACTGAAGAAATCAAACAGGAAACCAAAAAATACCTAGAGACAAATGACAATGAAAACACGACGACCCAAAACCTATGGGATGCAGCAAAAGCAGTTCTACAAGGGAAGTTTATAGCTATACAAGCCTACCTCAAGAAACAAGAAAAATCTCAAATAAACAAT
>NW_006772158.1:145502-176107 GCF_000442215.2 Lipotes vexillifer
AAAGAAGAACAAACAAAATCCAAAGTTAGCAGAAGGAAAGGAATCATAAAGATCAGAGCAGAAATAAATGAAATAGAAACAAAGAAAACAGTAGCAAACATCAATAAAACTAAAAGATGGCTCTCTGAAAAGATAAACAAAACTGATAAACCATTAGCCAGACTCATCAAGAAAAAGAGGGAGAGAACTCAAATCAATAAAATTAGAAATGAAAAAGGAGAAGTTACAACAGACACCACAGAAATACAAAGCATCCTGAGAGACTACTACAAGCAACTCTGTGCCAATAAAATGGACGACCTGGAAGAAATGGACAAATTCTTAGAAAGGTATAACCTTCCAAGACTGAACCAGGAAGAAAGAGGAAATATGAACAGACCAATCACAAGTAATGAAATTGAAACTGTGACTAAAACTCTTCCAACTAACAAAAGTTCAGGACCAGATGGCTACACAGATGAATTTATCAAACATTTAGAGAAGAGCTAACACCCATCCTTCTCAAACTCTTCCAAAAATGTGCAGGGGAAGGAACATTCCCAAACTCATTCTATGAGGTCACCATCACCCTGATACCAAAATCAGACAAAGATGCTACAAAAAAAGGAAAATTACACACCAGTATCACTCATGAATATACATGCAAACATCCTCAACAAAATATTAGCAAACAGAATCCAACAACACATTAAAAGGATCACACACCATGATCAAGTGGGATTTATCTCAGGGAGGCAAGGATTCTTCAATATATGCAAATCAATCAATGTGATACACCATATTAACAAATGGAAAAATAAAAACCATAGGATCATCTCAATGGATGCAGAAAAAGCTTTTGACAAAAGTCAACACCCATTTAGGATAAAAACTCTCCAGAAAGTGGGCCTAGAGGGAACCTACCTCAACATAATAAAGGCCATATACAACAAACCCACAGCAAACATCATTCTCAATGGTGAAAAACTGAAACCATTTCCTCTAAGATCAGGAACAAGACAAGGATGACCACTCTTGCCACTATTATTCAACACAGTTTTGGAAGTCCTAGCCACAGCAATCAGAGAAGAAAAAGAAATAAAAGGAATATAAATTGGAAAAGAAGAAGTAAAACTGTCACTGTTTGCCAATGACATGATACTATACATAGAGAATCCTAAAGATGCCACCAGAAAACTACTAGAGCTAAACAATGAATTTGGTAAAGTTGCAGGATACAAAATTAATGGACAGAAATCTCTGCATTCCGATACACTAACAACAAAAGATCAGAAAGAGAAATTAAGGAAACACTCCCATTTACCACTGCAACACAAAGAACAAAATACCTAGGAATAAACCTACCTAGGGAGACAAAAGACCTGTATGCAGGAAACTATAAGACAGTGATGAAAGAAATTAAAGATGATACAAACAGATGGACAGATACACCATGTTCTTGGATTGGAAGAATCAATATCGTGAAAATGACGATACTACCCAAAGCAATCTACAGATTCAATGCAATCCCTATCAAATTACCAATAGCATTTTTTTTACAGAACTAGAACAAAAAATCTTAAAATTTGTATGGAGACACAAAAGACCCCTTATAGCCAAAGTAGTCTTGAGGGAAAAAAACAGAGCTGGAGGAATCACACTCCTTGACTTCAGACTATACTATAAAGGGACAGTAATCAAGACAATATGGTACTAGCACACAAACAGAAATATAGATCAATGGAACACGATAGAAAGCCCAGAGATAAACCCACACACCTATGGTTAACTAATCTATGACAAAGGAGACAAGGATATACAGTGGAGAAAAGACAGTGTCTTCAGTAATTGGTGCTGGGAAAACTGAACAACTACATGTAAAAGAATGAAATTAGAACACTCCCTAACACCATACACAAAAATAAACTCAAAATGGATTAAAGACCTAAATGTAAGACCGGACACTATAAAACTCTTAGAGGAAAACACAGGAAGAACACTCTTTGACATAAGTCGCAGCAAGATCTTTTTTGATCCACCTGTTAGAGTAATGAAAATAAAAACAAAAATAAACAAGTGGGGCCAAATGATAGTTAAAAGCTTTTGCAAATCAAAGGAAACTACAAACAAGACATAAAGACAACCCTCAGAATGGGAGAAAATATCTGCAAACAAAGCAAGTGACAAAGGATTAATCTCCTAAATATACAAGCAGCTCATGCAGCTCAATATCAAGAAAAACAGGGCTTCCCTGGTGGCGCAGTGGTTGAGAGTCCACCTGACGATGCAGGGGACACGGGTTCGTGCCCCGGTCCAGGAGGATCCCACATGCTGCGGAGCGGCTAGGCCCGTGAGCCATGGCCACTGAGCCTGCACGTCCTGAGCCTGTGCTCCACAACAGAAGAGGCCGCAGCAGTGAGAGGTCCGCGTACCACAAAAAAAAAACAAATCAAGAAAAACAAAGAACCCAATCCAAAAATGGGCAGAAGAACTAAATAGACATTTCTCCAAAGAAGGTATACAGATGGCCAACACACAGATGAAAGGATGTTCAACATCACTAATCATTAGAGAAATGTAAAGCAAAACTACAATGAGGTAACACCTCACACCAGTCAGAATGGCCACCATCAAAAAATCTACAAACAATAAATGCTGGAGAGGCTGTGGAGAAAAGGGAACCCTCTTGCACTGTTGGTGGGAATGTAAATTGATAGAGCCACTATGGAGAACAGTACGGAGGTTCCTTAAAAAACTAAAAATAGAATTACCATATGACCCAGCAATCCCACTACTGGGCATATACCCAGAGAAAACCATAATTCAAAAAGACACATGCACCCCAATGTTCCTTGCAGCACTATTTACAATAGCCAGGTCATGGAAGCAACCTAAATGCCCATCAACAGACAAATGGATAAAGAAGATGTGGTACATATATACAAGGGAATATTACTCAGCCATAAAAAGGAATGAAATCGGGTCATTTGTAGAGACGTGGATGGATCTAGAGACTGTCAAGCACAGTGAAGTAAGTCAGAAAGAGAAAAACAAATATCGTATATTAATGCATATATGTGGAACCTAGAAAAATGGTGCAGATGAACCAGTTTGCAGGGCAGAAGTTGAGACACAGATGCAGAGAACAACGTATGGACACCAAGGACGGAAAGTGGTGAGGGGGTGGTGGTGTGATGAATTAAGAGATTGGGATTGACATATATACACTAATATGTATAAAATGGATAACTAATAAGCACCTGCTGTATAAAAAATAAAATAAAATTCAAAAATTAAATATATATATATTATAGCTATTCTAAGAATTTGTAACCTAAAATGACAACTTGTACACAATATTAAGTAACTTTTGAACACTTTTACTGCAAGCAAAGATCAGTGATCAAATTGTTGGAAGAGAACAATTCTAAACAAACTTGGCTTTGGTCCAGTGTTTGGCCTGGACTTAGTAATATTGAAACTTATGGATTGTAGTTGTTAGTTTTAAGCATATCTTTATTAGAAAATTCATGTTTCTTAACATCCATTGCAGCCAAGGTCCATAAAGAATAGTAATCTTATGCATTTCCTTTTGCTATTTGACTACAAACTTCATTGATATTAAAATGTGGCCATGAGGTAAACAAGACAGGAACTATATCTAAGGGAACAAAACACTAAAAAAAACTGGTTGTCAGGAAGTCAAGGTTGTCCTGAAAATCACTGATAGTCTTTATGAGGCCTTGGCAAGAGTCATAAACATGGTTACAAAACACATAAGAGGACAAAAAGGACAGAGTCCTCAAACTAGTACATAAAGTAACAGGCTTTAAGAGTGTCTTACCTTCTTCTCGTCTTAAATTCCGTTCAATGTTTGCTACACAGGAAGCACAAGTCATACCAGTGACCTGTATGTAACACTTAGATGAGGTCTTTGCCTCCTCTTTGTCATGAATTGGTGTCATCATTTTGGTATGAAATTCATTAGTTGAGGTCAAAAGTGGCATTTCCGATGAGGACTGAGCTATTACTACCAGTGGCTCATTTGTATCTGGTGGACAGGAAAAGATTCTTTTCATTTGAGGTATTCTCCAGCTGCATCCTTGTCACTCATCACAATCCACACCTCCTGGCACTGTCAATCCACTCCTTTAAAACTGTAATGGACCTAAAGCCCGGTGCAATGTTATCTCTACACTTTCTAGGAAGTGACTTCCAAGTTCAACACTGCCCATCCTAATTCTCGGGAAAATCTGAACTAACTGAATAAATAAAACTTTACATCAATATCTTCAAGCCATTATCTCTACCCCAAACCCAAGTAGACAATGGTTTGTTAATAGCTCTTATTTTTATTAGGAATTTTTATCATTATGTTAATTTACATACTGGCAGTAAAGCAATTCGTGATATAGTAAGTGGAACCAAAAGCAGTCGGCAAAACAGCATTGAAGTATAATGTCATTTAAAAATTGTTAGAGTGTATATATGAGAACCTGCAAAAGAAAGCCTAGGAGGGCACTTACCAAACTATTAATGGTGGCTCCTTCTGGGGAATGGGGTTAAAGCAGGGACAGAATAACAGACAGATGAACAAATTTCCTCTACAGACACTTCTGTATGTTTGAACTTTTAACACCAATATATCGTATTTTTAAAATTAAAATGCCTTTGTGGACAATGGAAGAAGAGGCAAAGAGTAAGTCAGCAGTAATATTCATTTTTCGCAAAGGAGTGTTCAGAGACTCTTTCCATAGAATGTTTATGGACTGTGAAACAGTGGAAAGCTTCTGTCATCCAAGAAGCTCCCCTGCAGTCTCAGAAAAGTTGCTATTCTGTTTTACTTTATCCACTGCAGTATTAATCACCTCCCAAGAAGGGAGAAAGTACTCCCTTTTGCACATCCATGTATCAATACATGCAAAAAAGCTAGAGTTTCTACTCTCCTGCACAGATAAGGAGGAAAAGAAGTGATGTGGAAATTTCCACTAACCTAACTTGTTATTTCTTCCCCTTGGGCAAAAAACTGGTTCAGGTCTGTTTGGCTAGCTGACAGAGGAAAGCTTGCATAGCAGAGTTGGGTTTTAGGGTGCTGAAGGGCATCTTTTGAAGAAACTTTAACAAAAGCCTGAGCATTTCCCTAATGAATAATGATCTAGACTTCTCAAATCAGTTATAATAATGGCTCTTAAATTTTAACACACATACCATCACCTGGGAGATCTTGTTAAAATGCAGGTTCTGATTTAGGGTGGGGCCTGAGACTCTACTTTTCCAACAAGCTTCCAGGTGACGGCAGTACTTTCAGTCTGAGTAGAGCAAAGGACACTCTGAATAGCAAAGGACAAGATTCTCCCAATTCCGAAATGAGTCAGTCTCTGGTCTTAAGTGGATCAGTTCAGAAAACGATATTCATTAAGATTACTAGAGCATTATTTAGAACAAAGAGGACAAAATTTACCAAATAGTACCAAAAATTCAAAAAGGAGGCTCATTTGCCCAAAGGAAATAGCTTTGGCTTTGAAAAAAAACATTATTTTAATCTAGCCAGGAGCTTATTCATTCTCTCATAATTATTACTATCAAGACTTAATTCTGAACTTGGACAATGAAAAAAGTTTATACTACCAATTACTTTAAGTCTTGTTCCAGAGTAATTTAGTTCTTTCAGGTACCAGAAGTAACCTAAATACCATCTACAATTTTCACACTCTAGAAGTACAGTATTAAATTAAAATAAGTCATAGAGGTGATTCCTTTTCTTTTTGGCTGCATTGGGTCTGTTGCTGTGCGTGGGCTTTCTCTAGTTGCGGCGAGCGGGGGCTACTCTTCGTTGCTGTGCGTGGGCTTCTCATTGCGGTGGCTTCTCTTGTTGTGGTTGTGGCTCACGGGCTCTAGAGCGCAGGCTCACTAGTTGTGGCCTATGGGCTTAGTTGCTCCACGGCATGTGGGATCTTCCCGGACCAGGGCTTGAACCCATGTCCCCTGCATTGGCAGGCGGATTCTTAACCACTGAGCCACCAGGGAAGCCCCAAGGTGATCCCTTTTAGCTACATTGGCGTGACTTCTCAACAAAGATTCATAAAATTGTGACCTTTACCCCAGTGAGTGTGGCAAGAAGAGCAAAACCTTCCATCTGCCACAAAGGCAGTACAGGTGTTAAAGAGCCACAATGAATTAAATGGCTAGTTTCTTTAAATTAGCTTTTCTATAAGCTGTAGCCACACTACTTATGCTTAAATGAATTCAAAAGGAAGGCTGACTCTCCTGCACTTGAGGCAACAATCAGAAAAGATTCCAAAAATTTTAAGAAAGGGTTTCCAATCTGATCCTCAAAACTGGCAGGTTCGGGCTTCCCTGGTGGCGCGGTGCTTGAGAGTCCGCCTGCCGATGCAGGAGACGCGGGTTCGTGCCCCGTTTCGGGAGGATCCCACATGCCGCGGAGCGGCTGGGCCCGTGAGCCATGGCCGCTGGGCCTGCGCGTCCGGAGCCTGTGCTCCGCAAATGGGAGAGGCCACAACAGTGAGAGGCCCGCATAACGCAAGAAAAAAAAAAAAAAAAAAAAAACTGGCAGGTTCAGTCTAAAGTAATATGAAGAATAAATACATAATCAGAAAATGGCTTAAAAACAATTAGAAACATCATGTCTGCAACTTACTCTCAAATGATTCATAAAATGGTATATACGTGTGTGGGTAATGTGTGTTTGAATATATGTCTCTGTCGACAGAGAAAGAGAATGATAAAACAAATGTGGCAAAATATTAACAACTGTGGAATCTGAGTAAAATTGGTAAACAGGAATTCTTTGTACTATTCTTGTAGTTTTTCTGTAAGTTTGAAATTAAAGATAAAAAAGTTACAAAAAAGGAAAAGGAATTTGAGTATTGTGTTTGCTTTAACTGGTTAGTGAAGACAACTTCATATACTATGTCTTTTTAAGAGAATGATGAGATTGATGGTCATGATAAAAAAACACCTCCCATTTTTCTCACTACCTCCTTTAACATTTATGGCCCACCCAGGACTGGTATAACATGAAGGCGAAATGCACTGATCCCTGTACCTCTAGGAACAGGTCAGAGTGGCAGACTGTGAAGCCTGGATCAGCACTGACCCTGGCATTCAGAAAATGGGTAGCCACAATTCTGGTGACATCTTAAACTCTGATCTCTAGTAGAAACACACAATGCAGTCATTTGTTATCAACCAGATATATATATTCTTTTTCAGATATATATCATCTTTTTCAGATTCTTTTCCATTATAGGGTATTACAAGATATTGAATATAGTTCCCTGTGCTATACAGGGGTCCTTGTTGTTTATTATTTTATATACAGTAGTGTGTATCTGTTAATTCCAAATTCCTAATTTATCTCTCCCCCCATTTCCCCTTTGGTAGCCATAAGTTTGTTTTTTATGTCTGTGAGTCTGTTTCTGTTTTGTAAATAAGTTCATTTGAATCATTTTTTTTAGATTCCACATATAAGTGAGATCATATGATATTTATCTTTGACTCACTTCACTTAGTATGATAATCTCTAGGTCCATCCATGTTGCTACAAATGACACTATTTCATTTCTTATGGCTGAGTAGTATTCCAGTGTGCACGCGTATTCACGTATGTGTGTGTGTGCATCTTTTTTAAGGCACAAGAATCTTGGTCTTTTGAGATCTTCTTTATCAAAGTGAGACTTCTAAGTGAGAATATAAAATGGTGCAGCCATTTTGGAAAACAGCTTGGCAGTTACTGAAAAAGTTAAACATATTCACCATATGACCTAGAAATTCCACTCCTAGTATATACCAAGGAGAAATAAAAAAATATATTCATGCAAAAACTTGTAACAAATGCTCATCACAACATTATTCATGATAGCCAAGGAGTGGAAACAACCCAAATCTCCATCAACTGATGAATGGAGAGACAAAATGAAGTATATGCATACAATGGTATACTATTCAGCAGTAAAAAGGAATGAAGTACTGATACATATCACAAACATGGATGAACATTTGTTATCTTGAAAACATTATGCTAAGTGAAAGACGTTAAATACAAAGGGACAAATATTCTGACTCTACTTATATGGTACTTAAAGTTGTCAAATTCATAAAGCCAGAAAACAGAACAGTAGATAAAAGGGGCTGCTGGGCTAGGGGGAGGTGAAGGGGAAATGGGGAGTGACTGCTAACCAGTATGAGGTTTCTTTGGGAGGCTGATAAAAATGTTCTAAAATTACATAATGGTAATGGCTGAAAATTCCTATGAATATACTAATAACCACTGGATTGTGTACTTTAAAAGGGTGAATTTATGGTATGTGAACTACATCTTGACTTTAAGAAATGACAGTTCTATAATTTCTACCATTTGTCATGAACATGAAAATTAAGAATGTTTATATCTCTGGGTCCTTTTCCACTGACACTTATCTACCATAATAATTTGAGCATGTGACTAATTTTTTATGCTTCTCAGTTTTAGTGAGCTTGAAAAGAGCACACTGCTATTTGATATCTTTCATTCTGATCAGAAGAGCAAAGGTTAATGACATTGTCTAGAAATTAGTTATTCAACTTTTCCATTATTATTTACAGCAAGAAATTTCATTTAGGGAATTTCCAGTTTAATTCAAGGCGAGGTTCAATTCTAGTTTAAAACAAGTTCACATGGGCAAATTCCATTGGATATACGTCTTTGGTTTTAGTTCAAAGTGTTGCCAGGAAACAGGAAGACTTTGGGCCAGTTCTAGAGTCAGGTTCATTTGAATGCCTAAATTCAAAACTACAGTTAAAATTCTATTATTTATTTCTACTTTTTTCTTTTTAAAATAACATTTGCTTCTCCCATATTATATATACAAAAATACATACAAACAAACATACATACATCCTTGTCACACACACACACACAAACTTAAAATACATAAGAAAGCAAATTGAAAACAAAATATCACCTTTATCCTACCACTCACAAATAACTACACTCACAAATAACTACTGTTAAAATTTAGTTCATGTCCTACCAGGAATTTTATTCATTCATATACATAAATAACATATACATGGTATAAATCCTTATACATGTGTTTATAAAATTTTGATCATACTGAACATACAGCTTTTTTGCTTGCTTTTTTTTCAGTTAACAAAATATCTCAGACACTTTCCCGTGGCATTAAGTATCTTCAATACCATAATTTTTTATGGCTTCTTAGCATTTCATCATATGAAGGTATCATGCTTTATTTAATGTTTCTAGTTTTTAAATATTATAAATAATTAGGCAAACATCCTTATGCATCCTTGTATACACTGCTGACTACTTCCATATGTCTTATTTCCAAAAAGTGGAATAGCAGTGCCTATTACTCATTTCTCATTGATAAAAGCCAAAAGAACCAGCAAAGTGTTAATAAAAGAACATTAAAGGAATCAAAGAAAAAAATGATATTACCTGACAAGCAAGCATCAAATCCCATGTCTTCTATTGCTTCTCTCAAGGTTTCTGGAGAGGTTAGTAAAGGATCATACTCAACAGTCCCTTTACCATTTGCAAGTGATACTCGTATGGATTTTACACCTGCCTTTTTTAATATGACACCCTCAATAGACTGCACACAAGAATTACAAGTCATGCCATCAATGTTTATCACGGTTTCTTGAGTCAGAGGCTGGCTAACTATGTTCAAAGGACTCTTTTGAAGAGATGAGCTGGAGGGAGAGTTTGAAGTACTCTCAATTTCATTTGTACTACTAACTCTATATTGCCCTGGTGATATGGCCTCTATTGCTTTTCTCAGAGTTTCTGGAGTGACTAAACTTGCCTTGTACTTTATTGTGGCAGTTCTATTCTCTAAAGAAACGACTACACTGCTTACATACTGGAGTGCAGATAAAGCACTTTCAATATTTGACACACATGATTTACAGTGCATGCCATCTATGATGAAAATGACTGTTGAATTATTGGTATATGAAGGACTCCTTTGCTGTGATCCTTCTGAGGATTTGACTGGTGTGTTCTTTAGACGATCTATATCAATAGCTCCCAGTTTGAGGTACTTGGGCTGTTTTTTGATGAATGCTGGAAAGCCCACAGCTTCAATCTGCTTTTTTATTTCCTCTGCTGTGATAAGATGAGGTTGATAAACAACAGTAGCTTCTTGATTGTCCAGGGAAACTAGTTAATAAAAAGGAAAATAATTATTTAGTTCAGTCATTCCTGGGCCACTTCAGAAAACATTCTGTCGACCAAATCAATACCATATATAACTGTTTCTCTCATTGTTCTCATTATCCTTTCTTAAAATAATTCTGTTCTTTTCAGAAAATGTTAATGATATGGAATAGTAAGAAAGTAAAAGATGTGACCACTACATTTGTGGTCTCCAAGTTTCTGCATGCCTGAATAGAAACATATTAGAGGTCAAGAGGACCCTAGGCATGTTGTGTTAAGAAACCTGAACTTCATGAATCACCACCCTGGCTGCCTTTTATGCTAGTTCAAGATTCACATAGCTTTTATTTATAACCATTAACTTTACTAACATTAATGCTGGGAATACACTGTACCTCAGACTTCAATGAAGCAGTAACATTCTAGTCCCACACATTCAAAACCCATGCTTAAGAAAAAAGCAAAAGTTAAAAAGGCCAAAACAGAAAACTAAGCCTTGCAAATCAATCAAACAAATAACATCAGGCATACTACCTTTAATTCGCTGAACACCTTGCAGTTTCCCAATTTTTCCTTCAATGGTGCTAGTACATGAATGGCAGGTCATCCCTTCCACCTTCATCTTTAGCATGACTTCGCCTGCTTGAGCCATACTGAAATCTTCGCAAATTCCTGATGTTTTCTCCAGAATTCCTGGATCTAAACTGAGAGCCGGAACCAGCTCTACTATCTGACTGGCATTCACTATAGAAGGGATTATTATCACCACTGCAGTTCTCTGCTGAGGGGAAATTTTAATGTCTGTCACACCCTTCGTCTTGAGCAACGTTCTTTGGATATGCTCCCATGGTGGAGCCAGTGAAGCAGTAACAGTCAGAAACAAGGTCTCAGTTAAAACAGGGAGCGGCTTAGGATTGTGCAGAACAGCATCAAAGCCCATGTCATCAATGGCTTCCTGTAGGGTCTTTGGAGTCTGCAGTTTAGGGTCATAAATAATGGTTGCATTTTTTTCTTCCAGTGAAACCTTTCAGAAGAAAATTTCAGAAGTCAGTTTAATTAAATTACACGACCTGGAACTTAAAAATATCAATCATCTCACCACCGTCAAGAATGAAACAAATAGATAGACAAGATGAAAAGGCAGAGGGCTATTTACCAGATGAAGGAACAAGATAAAACCCCAGAAAAACAACTAAATGAAGTGGAGATAGGTAACCTTCCAGAAAAAGAATTCAGAATAATGATAGTGAAGATGATCCAGGACCTCAAAAAAGAATGGAGGCAAAGATCGATAAGATGCAAGAAGTGTTTAACAAAAACCTAGAAGAATTAAAGAACAAACCAACAGAGATGAACAATACAATAATTGAAATGAAAAATACACTAGAAGGAATCAATAGCAGAATAACTGAGGCAGAAGAATGGATAAGTGACCTGGAGGACAGAAGGGTGGAATTCACTGCTACAGAACAAAATAAAGAGAAAATAATGCAAAGACATGAAGACAGCCTAAGAGACCTCTGGGACAACATTAAACGCAACAACATTTTCATTACAGAGGTCCCAAAAGGAGAAGAGAGAGAGAAAGGACCCAAGAAAATATTTGAAGAGATTATAGTCAAAAACATTCCTAACATGGGAAAGGAAAGAGCCACCCAAGTCCAGGAAGCACAGACAGTCCCATACAGGATAAACCCAAAGAGAAACATGCCAAGACACATAGTAATCAAACTATCAAAAGTTAAAGACAAAGAAAAATTATTGAAAGCAGCAAGGGGAAAATGACAAATAACATACAAGGGAACTCCCATAAGGAAAACAGCTGATTGCTCAGCAGAAACTCTACAAGCCAGAAGGGAGTGGCAGGATATACTTAAAGTGATGAAGGAGAAAAACCTGCAACCAAGATTACTCTACCCAGCAAGGATCTCATTCAGATTTGATGGAGAAATCAAAAGCTTTACAGACAAGCAAAAGCTAAGAGAATTCAGCACCACCAAACCAGCTCTACAACAAATGCTAAAGGAAATTCTCTAAGTGGGAACCACAAGAGAAGAAAAGGACCTACAAAAACAAACCAGAATGATTAAGAAAATGGTAAAAGGAACATACATATTGATAATTACCTTAAACGTGAATGGATTAAACGCTCCAACCAAAAGACACAGGCTCATTGAATGGATACAAAAACAAGACCCATATATATGCTGTCTACAAGAGACCCACTTCAGACCTAGGGACACATACAGACTGAAAGTGAGGGGATGGAAAAAGATATTCCATGCAAATGGATACCAAAAGAAAGCTGGAGTAGCAATACTCATATCAGATAAAACAGACTTTAAAGTAAAGAAATGTTACAAGACACAAGGAAGGACACTACATAATGATCAATAAATCAAACCAAGGAGAAGACATAACAACTATAAATATATATGCACCCAACATAGGAACACCTCAATACATAAGGCAACTGCTAACAGCCAAAGAAGAGGAAATTGACAGTAACATACTAATAGTGGGGGACTTTAACACCTCACTTACACCAATGGACAGATCATCCAAACAGAAAATTAATAAGGAAACACAAGCTTTAAATGACACAATAGACCAGATAGATTTAATTGCTATTTATAGGACATTCCATCCAAAAACAGCAGATTACACTTTCTTCTCAAGTGCACATGGAACATTCTCCAGGATAGATCACATCCTGTGTCACAAATCAAGCCTCAGTAATTTTAAGAAAATTGAAACCATATCAAGCATCTTTTCTGGCCACAACGCTACGAGATTAGAAATCAATTACAGGGAAAAAAACGTAAAAAACACAAACACATGGAGGTTAAACAATACGTTACTAAATAACCAAGCGATCACTGAAGAAATCAAACAGGAAACCAAAAAATACCTAGAGACAAATGACAATGAAAACACGACAATCCAAAACCTACGGGATGCAGCAAAAGCAGTTGTAAGAGGGACGTTTATAGCTCTACAAGCCTACCCCAAGAAACAAGAAAAATCTCAAATAAACAATCTAACCGTACACCTAAAGGAAGTAGAGAAAGAAGAACAAACAAAACCCAAAGTTAGCAGAAGGAAATAAACCATAAAGATCAGAGCAGAAATAAATGAAATAGAAACAAAGAAAACAATAGCAAAGATCAATAAAAGTAAAAGCTGGCTCTTTGAGAAGATAAACAAAATTGATAAACCATTTGCCAGACTCATCAAGAAAAAGAGGGAGAGGACTCAAATCAATAAAATTAGAAATGAAAAAGGAGAAGTTACAACAGACAGCACAGAAATACAAAGCATCTTAAGAGACTACTACAAGCAACTCTACGCCAATAAAATGGACAACCTGGAAGAAATGGACAAATTCTTAGAAAGGTATAACCTTCCAAGACTGAACCAGGAAGAAAGAGGAAATATGAACAGACCAATCACAAGTAATGAAATTGAAACTGTAAATAAAAATCTTCCCAACAAACAAAAGTCCAGGACCAGATAGCTACACAGGTGAATTCTATCAAACATTTAGAGAAGAGCTAACACCCATCCTTCTCAAACTCTTCCAAAAATGTGCAGGGGAAGGAACATTCCCAAACTCATTCTATGAGGCCACCATCATCCTGATACCAAAACCAGACATAGATACTACAGAAAAAGAAAATTACAGTCCAATATCACTGATGAATATAGATGCAAACATCCTCAACAAAATACTAGCAAACAGAATCCAACAACACATTAAAAGGATCATACACCATGATCAAGTGGGATTTATCCCAGGGATGCAAGGATTCTTCAATATACACAAATCAATCAATGTGATACACCATATTAACAAATTGAAGAATAAAAACCATATTAAAAAAAAGAACGAAAAATAATTCAAATGGAGGTTCTCTAATAGTTCTCATCTTTACTATTCTCTTTGGAAAGAAACACAAAATGTCTTGTGTACCTACAGGAATGGTAAAGCTCTATGTAGGTATACGTGACTCACGTACTGATCAGGCATTTGAAACGTATATAGACAAAACGTGCCCTAGAATTTCATAACAGAGAACAAAGTACTCTTTCTTCCATCTCCTTTCACAACTTATTCCAACACTCCACACTCTACCAATTCAAAAGTTAACATAGGAAACAGGATCAGCTACAGAAAACAAATTTGATATGAAGTTTAAAGTTTTAAAATGTTCAATTAAAACAACTTTGTTGGCAAGAAAATGTATAAACATGCTGGCAACATTCATAGGGTTTTGCAGCAAATATTTCTATAACCTTCTAAGTCACTACAGTCTAGTATTGTTTTTGTTCAAAATAAGAACATCTTTATTGTTCTGCCTGATTTGATTATAAAAACAATGATTGTATTCTTAAAGCTCAGCAACTGTAT
The DNA here is from genome assembly GCF_000442215.2 of Lipotes vexillifer. Taxonomy (NCBI): domain Eukaryota; kingdom Metazoa; phylum Chordata; class Mammalia; order Artiodactyla; family Lipotidae; genus Lipotes; species Lipotes vexillifer. The sequence continues at coordinate 160,079 of NW_006772158.1, forward strand.
ATAAATTTAACTACTACCGGGACATCTTACCCTGCATCTCTTTTGCTAACAGGTTACAAAGATTTATGAAGTAGTCACACACACACACACAAACTGGATTGGGAGTCAGAAGGTTTGAGTTCCAGTGTCAATTCTCCACTTATTAGTCAACCACACTCATTAGTTCTACCATCTGAAAAATGAAGAAATGTGACCTATTATCTTCCAGGGTTGTTATAAGGATCATATGAGTAAATAGACAGGAAAGTAGTTCTTTGCAGCAGCAAGTCATATAAAAGTAAACACTGAACAACGAATATTTATCAAGCATTTATTTATTTTTGGCTGCATTGGGTCTTCATTGCTGCGCGCGGGCTTTCTCTAGTTGCAGCAAGCGGGGGCTACTCTTAGTTGCGATGCGCGGGCTTCTCACTGCGGTGGCTTCTCTTGTTGCGGAGCACAGGCTCTAGGTGCAAGAGTTTCAGTAGTTGTGGCACGCAGGCTCAGTAGCTGTGGCTCGCGGGCTCTAGGGCACAGGCTCAGTAGTTGTGGAGCATGGGCTTAGTTGCTCTGCAGCATGTGGGATCTTCCCGGACCAGGGATCAAACCCGAGTCTCCTGCACTGGCAGGCAGATTCTTAACCACTGCACCACCAGGTAAGTTCCTACCAAGCACTTATTACATGTGCCAGGAACTGAGATTCTCATGATACAAAGCTGATCACGACACAGTCACAGGGAGCAGTACTAGAACAGAGGATAGAGAAAACAGACACCCATTCATTCCTGGGAATATGTGTCAAAAAAGGCTTCTTAGAGGAGATAATACCTGAGTGTTAAAGGAAAAACAGAAATCAGCAAGGATACATGAAGCAGAGAATTTATGACAAATGGAAACACAAAAGTAGAGAAAGATGACAGGCTGCAGAATTAGGCAACTGCTTTATTATGGGGCCTCTTGTATGCCAATAATAGTCTGTAATTTATCCTGTAGGTAATAGAGAGCCATGGAAAAGTTAAGCAGGGGAATGATATAGTTGTATTTGCATTTAGTGAAGAATCATTTTGGAGTGACGTGAGTGATGGAACTGTGCTGTCCTGGCTGTGGGGGTAGTTAAAAGAATCTATACATGTGTTAAAATTTACCAAACCTAAAAACAAACAAAACTGATAGAACTATATACCAAAAAGAAGTCAATATTTTGGTATAATTTTAAAAACAAAAAAATTAAGAGATTAAAAGTTCAGTTCCTCAATTGCATTAGCCACATTTCTAGCGTTCAGTGGCCAATGTAGCTGCCATATGGGACAGAGTAGACACAGAACATTTTCATCATTACAGAATATTCCATTGGACAGTACTGCTCTATGTACTACTATACTTTTTCTGATAAAGTGCCAAACTTTTAAAAAAGGGAAGGAGATTTTTTTCCCTTTATGTTTAAATACATTGTATCTGGTATCTTTTAAACAAGACCTGGTTTTGAGCTTATCCTCCCCTCACAATTTCAATTTACCAACATACGCAATGAGAAAGTTTTTTTTTTAACATCTTTATTGGAGTATAATTGCTTTACATTGTTGTGTTAGTTTCTGCTTTATAACAAAGTGAATCAGCTATACATATACATATATCCCCATATCTCCTCCCTCTTGCGTCTCCCTCCCACCCTCCCTACCCCACCCCTCTAGGTGCTCACAAAGCACGGAGCTGATCTCCCTGTGCTATGTGGCTGCTTCCCACTAGCTATAAGAAACTGTTCTTAAAGCTGATTTTTAAAGCAAAAATCACTTTGTCACTACATGGTTTGCTATACTTTCTACTGCTATAGCCTGTCTTCTATTTATAAAAGACATAAAAAAATAAGGAAACTATGTATATAAAATACTACACAAAAAAGTTGTATTATCCTATGTTGTTTTCATGCTGCAAACCAGAAAACACTTCCTTATTTAGTAGTTTCCATTTGTGTGTTTTAAAGCTGGATCGACCACACCTAGCACAAAAATGTTCCCCTTTGGGATAACAGCACTCAACTTTTCCTCTGAATTTTAGATATCAAAGAGACTTTTCAAGCCTAAGGTCTCAAAGGAAATAAAAATAGGCAGCACCTTTGCTTCTTTTAAGAGGAAATTCACATAGTGATTATCACAATACTGTTCTGGATGCCAAATCCTTGGGCAGGAAGCTAAAATAGCATTTATTTATTTAACAAATATTTACTGAGTACCTATTATGTTCCCAGCACCGTGCTAGCTTGCTAGGGGTCCAATGGTGAGCAAAAGCAGGCACAGACTCTGTAGAGCCAGAAATTGCTGGCAGCAGTCTGTCTGATTCTGGGTCTGTGCCACTCTCCTTTCACATGATCCCCACCAATGTAAACCATCTTCGCCTATTCCCCACAGTGCTCAAGAGTTTCAACAGCTTCTCTTTCTCAGAATCTTTCATTAGGAATCAATGTTGTTGTTCTGTTTATTTTTCCCAGAGAAACTATTTTTCTATTTTATCAATAGTTCCTCTGAAAATAAACATCTAACAGTCTACAAGTTATGAATGTGGCTGCTATGAAGGACTCAAGATGGAGGACTGTTCGCTATATTTAGATGAAGGTAGGAGTTGAAGAGAACAAATCAAACGTACTCTGTGGCCTCAGCAGCATTAACAGTTGTGTAAAGGGTGCTCATTGTCCATAGGAATTGTAAAGATCCATTATTTTAATGGAGCTCTTTGTCTACTGAAATGTCTAAACCTTGCAAGTCAAGCACCGTATACTTTATCTGCATGTGTTTTCTGTATACTTTTATAATTACAGATTATAAAAAGTGATCCAATTTCCTATCTGAAGGCTAGGAAATTGAATAAATTGCCCAAGAAACCCAGCAAGAAAACAAAAGAGCTAGGATTCAAACGTAGGTCGATTTAACTCTGAAGTCCATGTTCTTTCCATCTATAAATGGTGAGGCTAGATGATCTTCAATTTCCTTGAAAAACTAAAATTCTATGCCTGTGATTTGAGCAATGTGTGACATAAATAAAAACACCTGAAAAGTATTAAATATTTCTAGTGTGTGAACCAAATTTTAGTTCTATGTTTACTTCCCCCCACACATTTCATATCTACTCCCATACCAGTTTAAATAAAAAATAATTTAGAGAATATATTTCTTTGGGTTTTTAGCAGGATTTGACAATTACTACATTCTAACATTTCCTCATTTTCAAAAGCCACTTTGGGAAAGGTCCTTTGCTAAAGTTTCAGCACACTGAAATTCCTTTTTATCCTCCCAGGAATTAATTTATATGTCATCATAAATTCAGATTAGCATGCTACTCAGCCAGTGGGGGAGTCTTCAAAGGGTTTAAAGCCCACTTTCTAACATTTTCATAACAACTCAACATAGAGTGATTCAGAGGTTTTTGAGAGCTTGAAAGGATTCTGTCATTTTTCAGACTAAAGTCAGAAAAGTAAAATGATTTACAATAATCTTGACTTTATAATATGTTTGATTCTCCTCCCACAATTTTGACAACTAAAAACTATATAAAATACATAATAGGAATCTTATTTATATTACATATGTCTGAATACAAATTCTATTATTGTTTGTTGAAAAAATAATGTATATATATTAACACTCTACTTTGATGCTTCAATATAGCATACTGAAAATTAAAGTAAGATAAGAGTAAGCCATCAAGTTATATTAATATTTATCCTATTTGACCAACCTAAATAAAGGTTACCACTTAAAATTATTAAATCAATGTATGAACTAGCAAAAGACAATTCTTAAGAGACTAAGAAAATAGCCCAAAACCAATCTAAACATTTAAAAGTCAAATGCTTTAAAATGAAAAAGATGTGATTTTGTCAAAGTTGTAGCATTGTTTTTCTGTAAACTGAGTGCTTTGTCAGAATTTTCATTGCTAATATAATTTTATTTTGCTTCAAAAATTATACAAGTGGGACTTCCCCAGTGGTCCAGTGGGTAAGACTCCTCGCTCCCAATGCAGGGGGTCCAGGCTCGATCCCTGGTCAGGGAACTAGATCCCGCATGCATGTCGCAACTAAAAACCCCGCGTGCTGCAACTAAGACCTGGCACAGCCAAAATAAATAAATAAATATTTTAAATTTTTTAAAAAAATTATACAACCAATGCATGATTATTCATTATAACAATTTAAATACAAAGAAAGGAAATAGTGAAAGTCCCTCTTTACATCATTCCTCCACTGCTAGTTTCTACCTTGGATTTGACATTTCTTTGATCCTTGGGATAAAGTTCAACTAAATCAGAAACCTAAGCCTCTTTGAATAACTGTCTGCATCTTCATGGATGGACGAGTATTACCTAAGAATTTATATAAGGCAAAATGCCTATATTACTCTAACATGGTGTTTGAAAAAAGAAATGTTCAGTGTACTATCATCATTTGCCATAGCAAAAGTTAGGGGGAGAAAGTTCCAAATAGAAACAAAAAGATTGATTTCTATATGCTGATAGGGAACAGTATCTAAGATGTAATTTGCTAAGTGAAAAAAGCAAAGTATAGAACAGTATGTATATAGTATGCTTCCATTTATATAAAAAGGGGATACACACATACACAAACACACACACATATATACAGTTGACCCTTAAACAACAAGCAATTGGGGGAATTAAGGGCACCCCACCCCTGAGGCTATTGAAAATCCGTGTATAACTTTACAGTTGGCCCTCTGTATCCTCAGTTGCACACCCTCAGATTCAACCAACCATCGATAATGTAGTACCACAGTTCATATATTTTTTAAAAAATCCATGTATAAGTGGACCTGTGCAGTTCAAACCCGTGTTGTTCAAGGGTCAACTGTATAAACACACACATATAGATATATACATGTAAATCATTTTATATTCAGTCTATTTCTGGAAGAATCTATACATACTAAACTGATAACTGGTTTCTTTTGGGAAGGGGATTTTACTCTGGACATGTGTTATTTTTCCAATAATTTTTTTTAAAGTTACTTTTAAGGGGTTTTTTGGCGATGTTGTGCAGCTTGTGGGATCTTAGTTCCCTGACCAGGGATTGAACCCTGGCCCTCTGCAGTGAAAGTGCCAAGTACTAACCACTGGACCACCAGGGAATTCCCTAGGTGGTCATTTTCTTAAAGGATAGTCTGTATTAGGAAAATGGACTGCAGTCTTTAACTGAGTAAAGGGAAAAAGCACTCAAAATGCAGTTAAATTTCAAGGACAAAGTAATTTGTTAATAAGGCATTAACCTTTAGAGCCATTCAGTACTTATATCTAATTAAATTTATTTTACATTACCACTTTCAAAAGGCCAGACAATCCCAGAGAAAGACCTTCACATTATCTGCCCATTTTATTTTTCCCCTGTACAGACCACTGGGATGATTAAATAAACCTTCAGGTTAATCCCTTTAAAGTCTACAGTCTTGACATTGGCAGAACAAGAGTATTACACTCATTTATAAACTTCACAATTTAAGACACAATTCCCAAAATGTATTTAAACGCTGAAACTGCAAAGATATATAATCATATTCATTCTACTTTTCCAAAATTAGAGACTTCTTGACTATTCAGTTTCCTTGAATTCTGTTAAAGCTCTAATCTGTTCCGCTGTAACATTTTTTAAATAAAGCAACCCCACTCAATTTAACATCACAATTACATTACTTCATATCAGAGTTTTATTCCAAACACTACAAGAGCTCCTTGACTTAGTTGAAACAATGTCCTATTCAAATCTGGTTTCTAAACTGACTGCACATTGGTCTTAATTATAATCTCACAAACTGTGATCCAGAAATTTCAAATCTTAACAGTCCTTGAAAAAGTGATCAATATTTATATATTAACACGTTAGGCTGCATTATGACTATAAATTATGTTTGGACAAGGACAATTTTCTTTCTTTTTTTTTTTCTTTTTGGCCATGCTGCAGGGCATGAGGGATCCTAGTTCCCTGACCAGGGATTGAACCTGTGGCCCCCTGCAGCAGAAGCACAGAGTCCTAACCACTGGACTGCCAGGGAAGTCCCAAGGACAATTTTCTATATGGTGCCTAGAAAGAGGTGAATCCACCTTTTGTGGACTTAAGTAAAGGACTGTGGTCCAAATGTTTTACTTTTGCAAAAACAGATAACCATGTGAACACACTGCTAAGACTCCTTCCAGGGTCTCAGAACTGGTCAATGCCAGTGAGGGGCTCTGAAACCTAAGCTTCATTAACATCACCATAAATCTGTCTCTGGGCCTAGAAGACAACACTCAGTAAAATATTTTTTAAAGGAACGAGAAAAGAGGAAAGATCACTAGTATACTCTATATCATGTGGGCTTTTGACTAAAGAAGGAGAGGCAGAGCTGGAAAAGGCAGAAAAAATGTGTTTCCTTTCATTTTCAGCAAACAAATTATGACTGTGCCCTGGAAAGTATAGCCTTAAGTATCTGTCACTGGGATCCATATAAATCACTGTTGATAACACAAAGTGCTTTCATATTATATTTCTGCTACTTTTCTTTTACAACTTAATCCAATTTAATTGCATTTTTCTGACCTTAAATAGGTCATATTAAGCAGTGGTGAATTCTGGGAAGATGCGGTAAACATAGCAGCCTTACATATGAGTGGGGTGCAACAGTCTTTGGGGAAAATTTATACAGGAATGTACTTGCAAATGTCAAAACAGAATCTAGTCCTTTAGTTACACATAGATATGCTGGCAAAAAATTAATAATCGAAAATAGTTTGTCAGAGAGTTGGGGGTTTTGGAAAACGCATTAGTTGTCAGTAGACAATAAGAACCTAAATCACCTGGAGAAACTATGTGAACTAGTTTCTGGATGGTTAAAACAGCTTTACTTCAATCAGCACAGACATTTAATTAGTAAGATTTAGCTTCTATTCTGGCCTTCAGCACCAGCCATGTTAGATCAAGCGGAGGAAGTTTAATTGGTTTCATTTGAGGATAAATCAAGTGGAAGTGCCATATTTATTATTCACTGAAATTAAATTATTCATTTTTAAAGTTTGGGACTGCAGGTTGCAGAACTACTTTGCCATCCTCTTTTCTAATTAGCAAATTGAACAAACATCCATTTGATTTTCGGACAGTTACAATTAGTGAAAAAAATTACAAAATGTTTTTATAAATGTATTTTAAATATAAACACATTTGAGAAAACCTGCAGTATAGTTAATAAAAGTTACCTGTCATCTCTCAGCTTTTCTAACTTGGCTCTCTCCCCAAAGCAAATTAAAGGCAGGAGCATCCTTGGGGGGAGGAGGGGAGGAGGCAATGAGGAAGCCTCTGAAGTGTAGTTATGCCAAGGTAGATGGTGAATACAAAGGAAAATCCTACTTTTGGAGAATGTGAAAGGGAAAAATTCATATGCAAGTATTCACATGGATGCCTACAGGACAGAAAACTTAGCAGAAGGCATATTACACTGTGTAAAGAAAGCTTTCCCTGCCACAACCATCAACATAGTCTTAACTGACCAGAGTGTGTAGTTTAGTAAGCAAATGAGAAACACTGCTTTCCTCCCTCCCATACATGTAAAATGGATACAAAGTTTACTTTGTGCTCTCTGGACAAGATGAATATGAAACTCAGACATGCAAAAAATCACCAAGAGTTTCAGATATAGAAAAGAATTGCCCACATATTGGCACCACACTTCACATGTGGTAAGAATCACTATGCGCCAATTAGCCAACGTTTTGTAATAAAAACAAGACAAACTGAAGCCAATCTGCTCAAGATCTCATGAGACGTCTGAATCACAGACGAGAATACCATAATGAGGTGACTTCCCTGGGGGTCCAGTGGTTAAGACTCTGTGCTTCCAAGGCAGGGGGCACGGGTTCGATCCCTGGTCGGGGAACTAAGATTCCACATGCTGTGCGGCACAGCCAAAAAAATTAAAAAATAATACTGTAAGGACAAGAAAGCATGAATCCTGTACTTCACAGAAAAGCTAAAACCCATTTTGAAATCTCTGAAGAATAAACAGGCAAAAGATTAATGTTTAGATTAAGATTAAAAGACAGATCAAAAGTATTTGATCTGGAGATACACAAAATATTCTGGTTCCATGAAATTAAGCCATATGAGCTGTTTGTAAATTCTGGAAATTAATCCCTTGTCGGTCACATCATTTGCAAATATTTTCTCCCATTCTGTGGGCTGTCTTTTCGTTTTGTTTATGGTTTCCTTTGCTGTGAAAAAGCTTTTGAGTTTAATTAGGTCCCATTTGTTTATTTCTGTTTTTATTTCCATTACTCTTGGAGAGAGATCAAAAAAGATATTGCTGTTATTTATGTCAGAGAGGGTTTGGCCTATGTTTTCCTCTAAGAGTTTTATAGTGTCTGGTCTCATATTTAGGTCTATATCCATCTTGAGTTTATTTTTGTGCATGGTGTTAAAGAATGCTCTAATTTCTTTTTCTTACATGTAGCTGTCCAGTTTTGCCAGCACCAGTTATTGAAGAGACTGTCTTTCCTCCATTGTATGGTCTTGCCTCCTTTGTCATAGATTAATTGACCATAAGTGGGTGGGTTTATTTCTGGGCTTTCTACCCTGTTCATTTGATCTATATTTCTATTTTTGTGCCAGTACCATGCTGTTTTGATGACTGTGGCCTTGTAGTATAGTCTGAAGTCAGGGAGCCTAATTCCTCTGGCTCCGTTTTTCTTTCTCAAGATTGCTTTGGCTATTTGGGGCCTTTTGTGTCTCCATACAAATTTTAAGATTTTTGGTTCTAGTTCTGTGAAAAATGCCATTGGTAATTTGATAGGGATTTCAATGAATCTGTAGATTGCTCTGGACAGTATAGTCATTTTGACAATATTGATTCTTCCAATCCAAGAACATGATATATCTTTCCATCTGTTTGTGTTATCTTCAATTTCTTTCATCAGTGTCTTGTAGTTTTAAGAGTACAGGTCTTTTGTCTCCTTAGGTAGGTTTATTCCTAGGTATTTTATTCTCTTTGATGAGATGGTAAATGGGATTGTTTCTTGAATTTCTCTTTCGGATATTTCATTGTTAGTGTACAGAAATGCAACCCAATCAAAAAATGGGCAAAAGACCTAAACAGACATCTCTCCAAAGACGACATACAAGATAGCCAAGAGGCACGTGAAAAGATATTCAATATCGCTAATTATTAGAGAAATGCAAATCAAAACTACAATGAAATACCACCTTACACCAGTCAGAATGGCTATCATCAAAAAATCCACAAACAGTAAATGCTGGAGAGGGTGTGAAGAGAAGGGAACCCTCCTACACTGTTGGTGGGAATGTAAATTGGTACAGCCACTCTGGAGAACAGTATGGAGGTTCTTTAAAAAAAACTAAAAATAGAGCTACCATATGATCCAGCAATCCCACTCCTGGGCATATATCTGGAGAAAAACTTGGTCTGAACAGATACATGCACCCCAATGTTCATTGCAGCACTGTTTACAATGGACAAGACATGGAAGCAACCTAAACGTCCATTGACAGAGGAATGAAAAAAGATATGGTACATATATACAATGGAATATTACTCAGCTATTAAAAAGAATGAAATAGTGCCATTTGCAGCAACATGTATGGACATAGAGATTGTCATACTGAGTAAAGTTAGTCAGACAGAGAAAGAGAAACATTGTATAATATCACTTGTCTGTGGAATCTAAAAAAGAATGATAAAAATGAACTTATTGACAAAACATAAACAGACTTACAGACTGAGAGAATGGAACTTATGGTTACCAGGGGGCAAGGGTGGGGGGGATGGATAGTTAGGGAGATTGGGACTGACATGTACACACTGCTATATTTTATTTTATTTTTTTATTTTTTTTTTTTAAATTTATTTATTTATCTTTGGCTGTGTTGGGTCTTCATTTCTGTGCGAGGGCTTTCTCTAGTTGCGGCGAGCGGGGTCCACTCTTCATCGCGGTGCGCGGGCCTCTCTTGTTGCGGAGCACAGGCTCCAAACGCGCAGGCTCAGTAGTTGTGGCTCACGGGCCCTGTTGCTCCGTGGCATGTGGGATCTTCCCAGACCAGGGCTCAAACCCGTGACCCCTGCATTGGCAGGCAGATTCTCAACCACTGCGCCACCAGGGAAGCCCCACACTGCTATATTTTAAATGGATAACCCACAAGGACCTACTGTATAGCCCAGGGAACTCTGCTTAATATTATGTAACAACCTAAAGAATTTGAAAAAGAATAGATACATGTATATGTATAACTGAATCACTTTGCTATACACCTGAAACTAACACAACATTGTTAATCAACTATACTCCAATATAAAATAAAAAGTTAAAAAAATATTCTGGTTCAAATTTAATGATTCATGCACTTAAAATATATAATGAGCTTCTGATTATTAGAAAGAATTCATCAGATTCCTAATTTTAAATCCTGCACTAAATCTGATGTCCAGTTAGACAAAGCTCCCTTTAGAATATTAATATCTACTCTGGGCAGTGTGTCTAAAATTTATCTTTTACATGTGGATATGAACTAGTCAAAAGAAAAGCATTTTAGGACTGATGCAAGCTGATCAAATTCCAAAGTTGCATTAACTTTCCATCATCACTATAATGAATACTGTATAAAAGCAAAATTACAGAAAACTTCTGGTAAATATTATAGAACCACTGCCAATATAAAGTTGTTTTGATGATGCTGAAAACTTAAATATATTAAAATAATAAGTACATTATACAAATGAAGACACAAGCCAGTTAAAATTACACATTAACTCATTAAGCCCTGGCAGTGAAAATAAACATGCTGAAGAGTCATCAATTCACAGTAAAATATTTAAGAAAAAGCATTCATATATTACCATCATTATAGTAGAAATCCCCAATCTTTTGGCAAGGAGATATTATTAATTCCTTTGGGCCCTTAGATACAAATTGTGGAGAAATAGGAGAGAACAGGTGGGGAACCAAACTGAATGCAGCATGGGAAAGATGAAATTAACCGTGCTCCAAACAGTGCTGAGAATCCTGAAAGAGTGACAAGAAAACGGTGGGCAGGGGGGAGCAAAAAGGCTTGGAAACGGCATGGAGATATACTAGGAAATTTCAATCCACTAGTCAGGGACCTCTACCTTAACAAAGTACAACAGGTAGGAAGGTCCAGATCAACTCTTAAAAGCATCAGCAAAATACATTATCAAATTCAAATGATGAGAATCTCATGAAAATAAGTAGCAAGGATATCATGAAAATAAGTAGCAAGGGTGACAGGTACAGGGAGGTTCCTTGTACTAGGTCTTCACTTCTGTGTATGTTTGAAATTTTTCGTTAAAAGTATTCTTTGACCAAGTGGGGCTTATCCTGGGAATGCGTGGCTAGTATAACATTTGAAAATCAATCAATGTAATTCACCATATTAACAGCCTTAAAGACGAAAAATAGTATGATCATATCTAGATGCAGAAAAAGCACTTGAAAAAATGCAACATCTATTCATGATTACAAATAAAAGCTCTCAGAAAACCAGGAAGAGAAAGGAATTTCCTTAACCTGATACAGGGCATCTACAAAAACCCTATACTAACACAATACTTAATGGTGAAGGACTGAATGTTTTCCCCCTATGATCAGTAACAAGACATAGATGTTCACTGTAACCACTCCTATTCCAAATTGTAATGGAGGTTCTAGACAGAAAAGAAATAAAAGACATACAGACTAGAAAGGAAGAAATAAAACTATTTTTATGCCCTGATGACATAACTGCTTATGTAGAAAATCCCAAAGAATCTACAAAAAGAGCTAATAGATTTAGTGTCAGTTTAGCAAAGTTCAGGATACAGTCAACATACAAAAACCAACTGCATTTCTGTATGTTTGTAATGAACAACTGAAATTTAAATTAAAAAAAAATAGTTCCAGGGCTTCCCTGGTGGCGCAGTGGTTGAGAGTCCGCCTGCTGATGCAGGGGACACAGGTTCGTGCCCCGGTCCGGGAAGATCCCACATGCCGCAGAGCGGCTAGGCCCGTTAGCCATGGCCGCTGAGCCTGCGTGTCCGGAGCCTGTGCTCCGCAACGGGAGAGGCCACAACGGTGAGAGGCCCATGTACCGCAAAAAAAAAAAAAAAAAGTACCATTTAAACATCATCTAAAAACAGAAAATACTTGAATATAAGCCTAACAAAATATATGAAGAATTTGAAGACTGAAAATTATAGATCCCTGATAAAAGAAATCAAGGAATACCTAAATAGAGAGACATACCATGTACACAGGTTTGAATATGCAATATTAAGATGTTAATTCTATCCAAATGGATCTACAGAATCAACACAATCGCAATCAAAATCCCAGCAAATATTTTTGTAGAAACCTATATACTGATTCTAAAATTTATATGTAAATGGAAAGAAAATAGAACAGCTAAAACAATTTTGAAAAAGAACAAAGTTGAGAAATTACACTACCTGATTTTAAGATTTATCATAGGCTGCTCTCACCTTTTGAGACAGACCGCATTCTCTGTGGAATGTGTATCTCTCTAAGTAAATCCACTTCTTACCTATCACTTTATCTCTCACTGAAATCTTTCTGTGACAAGACGTAAAGAACCTGAGCTTCATTAAGTCCTGAGACCAGGAACTAAGGCCTCCACCCAGGTGGAGGATGCTAACTTCAGGCTGAATACGAGATTCCTGGAGCACCATCCTGTTACCTCACCATCCACCAATCAGAAGAAAGTCACACACCCTGCAGCTCTCACCCCAAATTCTTCCTATTAAAAACTTCTCCCTGAAAACCATTAGGGACTTAAGGAGGTTTTTCAATCATGAGCCACCCATTCTCCTTGCTTGGCCCTGCAATAAATCTTTCTCTGCTCCAAAAAAAAAAAAAAAAGATTTATTATAAAGCTACAATAGGGCTTCCCTGGTGGCGCAGTGGTTGAGAGTCTGCCTGCCGATGCAGGGGACACGGGTTCGTGCCCCGGTCCGGGAAGATGCCACATGCGCGGAGCAGCTGGGCCCGTGAGCCATGGCCGCTGAGCCTGCGCGTCCAGAGCCTGTGCTCCACAACAGGAGAGGCCTCAACCGTGAGAGGCCCACGTAACACACACACACACACACACACACACACACACACACAAAGCTGCAATAGTCAAGACTCTGTGGTATTTACTGGCCAAAGGACAGACACATAGATCAATGGAATAGAACAGAGCATACAGAAATACACCCATAAATATATGGTAAATTGATTTTCAACAAAGGTGCAAAGGCAATTCAATGGAGAAAGAATAAACTTTTCAACAAATAGAGCTGCCTGGAAAACTGGACATCCATATTAAAAATAATTAACCTCAACCCATACCTCATAATGTATTCACATTAATTCAAACTGGATAATAGATCTAAATGCAAAACCTAAAATGAAAAAACTTTTAGAAGACATAGGAGAAAAATCTTTGTGATCCTGGGTGAGGCCAAGATTTCTTAGATATGACACCAAAAGCATGCTCCATAAAGGAAAAAAAGTAGGTAAAGTGGAATTCATCAAAAGTAAAAACTGCTGCTCTGGGAAAGATACTTTTTTTTTTTTTTCAGTACGTGGGCCTCTCACTGTTGTGGCCTCTCCCGTTGCGGAGCACAGGCTCAGAACATGCAGGCTCAGCGGCCATAGCTCACGGGCCCAGCCGCTCCACGGCATGTGGGTTCCTCCCGGACCGGGGCACGAACCCGTGTCCCCTGCAACGGCAGGCGGACTCTCAACCACTGCGCCACCAGGGAAGCCCTGGGAAAGACACTTTTAAGAGATTAAAAAGACAAGCCACAGGCTGGAAAAATTATTTGCAAAACACATATCTAAGAGAAGACAATTCAGAATACATAGAAAACAATCAAAATTGAATAATAAGAAAATGAAACACCCAGCTAAAAATCTCACAAAAGGTTTGACAGACACTTTACCAAAAAAGGTATACAAATGCCTAACGAACAGATGAAAAGATGCTCAATATCATTAGCTATTAAGGGAATGAGAATTAGTGAGATACCACTACGTGCCCACTAGAATATCTATAACTAAAAAGACTGTTAATACAAAGTGTTGGAAAGAATGTGAGAATAGTGGAATCCTCAAACATTGCTGGTGGGAAGATAAAATAGTATAGCCACTGTGGTAAATCAATTGTCAGTGTCTCAAAAAGTTAAACATACACTTATCATATGATGGAACAAATCAAATCCTAGGAATTTGCCCAAGAGAAATTAAAACTTATGTCCACACAAAGACTTGGATGTGAACATTCAGAGCACTGCTTTTCATAATCACGAAAGAAAGTATAAACAATCCAATGTCTCTCAAAAGGTGAATGGGTAAACAAACTTTGGTATATCCACACAATGGAATACTCCTCAGCAATAAAAAGGAAAGAACCAGTGATACATGCAAGAACATGGAAAAATCTCAAATGCATAATGCTAAGTGAAAGAAGCCAGACTCAAAAGGCTATATAACATATGATTCCATTTACATGGCAGTTTTTAAAAAGCAAAACTTACAGGAACAAAAAGTAAAAGTAAAGGGGAAGGATGATTTCAAAGAAGGGTTACCAGATTTAGCAAATAAAAATACAGGACAGACCCAGTTAAATTTAAATTTCAGATAAATGATAAATAATCTTCAGTGTAAGTATAGCTCATGCAATATAATGGTTCTTAAACTGTGGTCCCAGGACCAGCACCTTTAGAGTTACCTGGGTACTTATTAGGCATGCAAATTCTCAGGCCCCATTCAGATCTACTAAAACAGAAACTCTGGGCATGGAACCAGCAATTTATGTTTTACAAGCCCTCCAGGTGATTCTCATGGTATGGTTTGAAAACCACTGTTCACTATACCTCTAACTGGCAAAAAATGAACCATAAGAAGCTAATATGAAGAGAAAGGGGCACATGAGCCTGTTTGATATATCAATTCACCATCATCAAATATTAACTGAACAGACAAAGGGGGTACAGTAGGTTCTCTGAGAAGGGACTACAGAAGTGATCCTCAACTGAGGGCAATTTCGCCCCTAGGAGACACTGGCAATGTCTGGAGACATTTTTAGTTGTCACAATTGGGAGGAGAGGCTACTGGCATCTGGTGGGTAGAGGCCAGGGATGCTGCTAAACATCATACAAAGCACAGAACAGCCCCCCAAAACAAATAATTATCCAGCCCAAAATGTCAATAGTGCTGAGGCTGAGAAAGCTGGACTTAATCAAAACATATTTTTTAACCCCAAAGGCTTTAAAATCAAAGACATTATTATGAACACGGAAATAAAAAGATTAAAAAGGTAGTGACAAATAAAATATAATTCAAGGTGTCTCATACTAAAAATACTAGAACTATTCTGAGGAGAATTTATAGAGACTAGTGATACAGAGCTAAAACAGCAATTTGGTGGTAGGAGGCACCTTTATGATGAAAATTACCAGGTTCCTTTATTTTTAGAAGTTATGTAAAAGAATAAATTGGAGATCACAAGTTTGAGAACCATATACAAATTAAACTGCATCTGTAGACACTGTATGACCATGAAACATACTGGCCCAGGAATCATGGAACTTGAGTTCTAGTTTTGTTTGGTATTAGGTAGCTGTGTAACTTAGCACAGGTCACTTCCTTATCTGGGCTTCAATCTGTTGATCTGTAAAATGAAGGGCTTAGACGACTTAAGTCATATCTAAGACCCCTTGCAGCTTTAATATACTATGTCTATGTCAAAAAAATGAGCAAAGGAAACATTCAAATACATTTTTTACAGGATATGAGGGGGCACAGTGTCATTTAGTTCCCTTTGGGGTAGTTTTGTGTTGACTTTGGTACTTTTGGCTTTTGTGTTTAGAAGGCGCTAAACAAAGTTTAGATTTTCTTATTTATTTATAACAATTATATTAACAATTCATGTTCATTGTAGAAAAATTAGAATATACAAATAAACCACTCTTTTCCACTAAGTAGGATTCTGAGACGAATTATAGCAGGAAT
>NW_006772158.1:176117-177355 GCF_000442215.2 Lipotes vexillifer
GTCTAACAAAAGTCAATTCTATTTCTGCAATTAAAAACAAGTGAACTCAAATCCCTACCACCTTTCTCAGTCCTGGGCTCTGCCCAGGGAGGCTTCTACACAGTCTTTTTTGGCAGTTTGTCTCTGGGAAATGGGGAGGCTCCCTTTCCCCCTGCTTTGCCCCAAGATAGCCAGCAGGATCTCCCTGATCTCCTGTTGTCCTCCCTCCCCAACAGACAGTTTCTATCCTCTTTGATAAAAGCTCAGAGTTTTTATGGATCAGGAGAAAATGCAGGCCCTGAGAAACCTATCCCTGCAGAAAGGTTCCCTTGGGCCATGCTTTGGGTTTTCTGCTCTTTATATTTTTATTTTACTCTCCATTTTTCTGCCCTCCCCTTGCCCTAAGTCTAAGCTCAGCAAAGATGAGTGCTCAGGGCAGCTCCTAGGCCTGGACAGCTCTCAGGGAGGAATGATATAAATGTTCAGCATGCCCGTGCCTAGCCCATCTAGTTTCATTCTTTAGTTACCCAGGCCATTAGCTTCGGGTTATCCCCTCTTATATCTGCAAACCCAATGCTTGGAGAAGCAGCATAGGGCTCTAACAGGTGATACCTCTCTCTTTCATTTCAGAATTTGCCAACTTAGGGGCCTGGCTCTGGAAGGCAGTTTTCTTAAAGGGGACTGCATCCTGGGTGACCCGAAGTCTCCAGACCTAGAGGGACAACTGTGCCCTCCCTTCTCTCCTTCATGTTCTCTGGCTGGATTGATTCAGCTGTAGAAACCATTTGGTCTGTTGCACTCCAACATACTGCTAGGTTCCTTCCAGAGTCACTGTATCACACTAGCTTCCTTTTGGAGGGAGAGTGATGTGGTTGAATACTCAGAGAGCAGAGGCAGTGGGTGTACATCTTTAGTTCCCCATCTTCCGGTTTCACCTCCGGTCTTCCCATTGCCCTAAACCTGAACGCATCATGCCAGGCCTCACTCATACAGGATGGTGTCAGCTCACTCCTCAGCAGTAATCTAGGGTGTGTGGGAAGCTTAGGGCTCTGGGGAAGAACAGAATCAAAGAGGGGAGTGATGTGGGTGGAGGCACCAGTTTTATATCACACCCCCTTTGTAAGCCGGTGAGCTGGGCTTCAGTTTTCCCCAGACCATGCACACTTTTAATTTATTTGCGAGAAACTAATTGTATTTTCACTGCAGTATCTTGTTATTTTTTATTTGTGATTTTTTTTTTTTTTTTTTTTTTTTGGGGA
>NW_006772158.1:177645-214940 GCF_000442215.2 Lipotes vexillifer
TGTGGCCTCTCCCGTTGCGGAGCACAGGCTCTGGATGCGCAGGCTCAGCGGCCATGGCTCACGCGCCCAGCCGCTCCGTGGCATGTGGGATCTTCCCGGACCGGGGCACAAACCTGCGTCCCCTGCATCGGCAGGTGGACTCTCAACCACTGCGCCACCAGGGAAGCCCTTTATTTGTGATTTAAGAAATGTGAAGAGAAAATACACAGACACATAATGGTTAACAGTGTTTCTTTCATTCCTTGTTCTAGAGCTAACCACTCTAAAACTGTTTGGTAATGTCACTTAATGTAATTAATTGTAATGTATTCTTTTAAATAAAATGATTTATTGATTAAATAACATTGAAGTGAAAATGTTTAGAAAATTAGTTATACTTTGTATGCACGCTCTTAGAGAAGACTACATCATTACTAAACATAGTAACTGTCATGCTATAAAAGAGAAAGAAACCTCACAATCCTTTCTCTGAGAACATATATTTTAGATCAACATGAGATTAAGAGTAATAAAAATTATATCAGCATCTATATACTTATAAAATATATATTGATAAATATACAAACATAACGTCCAGATTCCATCTTCAGATGTTTTTAAATTTTAAAAATGTATTATTTCTTATTTTTTAACAAAAAATAAGTTAATGGGCTGAAGAAAACTTATTTAGCTTCAAGGTTAGAAGTGTGATAGTCTTTATGTCGTACGTGTCAGTGTGTCTGCATCTGTCTCAGTGTTAGAAGTAATTTCCCAGAAGAATTCCAGTCAACAGCATTTGACTTCACTGATTTCCAAGGAGTAACTTACTTTAATGTGATGTACACCATTCAGTTTTCCAATGCGTTGTTCAATGGTCCAAACACAGGAACTACATGTCATCCCCTCAACAGAGATGGTGACAGAATTCACACTCATACTTGGATCCATTTTGATTTCTTCTTTATATTCCTATTAGAAACAATGAACTTGTTAATTTCAGCCATGGAAATAATCCTTCCTCTGACATGCACTCCAATGTTCACTGCAGCGCTGTTTACAATAGCCAAGACATGGAAACAACTTAAATGTCCATCAACAGAGGAATGGATAAAGAAGATGTAGTACATATATACAATGGAATACTACTCAGCCATAAAAAAGAATGAAATAATGCCATTTGCAGCAACATGGATAGACCTAGAGATTATCATACTAAGTGAAGTAAGTCAAACAGAGAAAGATAAATATCACATGATATTGCTTATATGCGGAATCTAAAAAATATGATACAAATGAACTTATTTACAAAACAGAAATAGACTCACAGACTTAGAGAATGAACTTATGGTTACCAGGAGGGAAGGGTGGGGGGAATAGATTGGAAGTTTGGGACTGACATGTACACAATACTATATTTAAAATAGATAACTGGGCTTCCCTGGTGACGCAGTGGTTGAGAGTCCGCCTGCCGATGCAGGGAAAATGGGTTCGTGCCCCGGTCTGGGAAGATCCCACATGCCACAGAGCAGCTAGGCCCGTGAGCCATGGCCGCTGAGCCTGAGCGTCTGGAGCCTGTGCTCCACAACGGGAGAGGCCACAACAGTGAGAGGCCCGCGTACCGCAAAAAAAAAAAAAAAAAAAGATAACCAAGAAGTACCTATTGTATAGCACAGGGAACTCTGCTCAAAACACTGTAATAACCTAAATGGGAAAACAGTTTGAAAAAGAATAGATACATGTATATGTATAACTCAATCACTTAGCTGTAGACCTGAAACTAATACAATGTTGTTAATCAACTAGGCTCCAATATAAATTAAAAACTTAAAAACCAAAAAACAACAAAAAACTTTAAGTTAAAAAAAAAAGAAATTATCCTTCCTCAACTTTCCCACCTCCCCAGCTGAAAATACCCTACTAATAAAATATGGCTAACATTCTTTTCTCTCACCTCATTTGACCCCCACCACAGGGCCTTTGGGTTAGCTATTCCCTTGATTTAGGACTTTCTTCTCTTAGATATCTGCTTAGCTAACTTACTCATCTCTTTCAAGTCTACTCAAATCTAACCTTACTAATGAGTCTTACAATGACCACCCTGTTGAAAATTGCATCCCACACCCCTTCCACACACAGATACTCTGATTCCCATTACCTTTGCTCTATTTTTTTTCTTATTTTCATAGAACTTATAACCTTCTAATAAACTCCATAATTTACTTACTATGTTTATTGCATATTACCTGTCTTCCTGTGGTGGTTTTAAAATATGTTCACAAATTCTTTGCTACTCCTTTCCTTCAAGAGGTGGAATTTAACTCCTTTCTCTTTCAGTGTGGCCTGGACTCAGTGACTTGCTTCCAAGTCAATAGTGGAAGTGACAAAGTGTGACTTCCAAGATTGGCCATAAAAGGCACTGCGAGAGGAGAAAAAAGTCACTGTGGCTTCCTCCTTGTCCTCTCTCTTGAATCACCCCATCTAGGGGAAGCTACCCACCATGGCATAAGGATACTCAAGCAGCCTTTTGGAGAGGTTCACATGGTGAGAAATTGAGGCCTCCTGTCAATAACCGGCAAAGACATAAGACATCCTACCAGGTGAGTTAACTGTCTTGAAAGCTGATCTTTCAGACTCAGTTGTCTTTAGATGCCTGTAGCCTCAGCTGACATATAGACTTACAACCTCACGACAGACCTTGAGCCAGAACCACCCAGCTAAACCACTCCCAAATTCATGACCCACAGAAACTGTGAGATAATAATTGTTAGTTGTTTTAAGCCACTAAATTTTGGAATAATTTGTTACACTGCAATACACTTCCCACTAAAATGAAAATTCCATGAAGGCAGGAATCTTTGTTTTTTTCACTGATAATTAGTTTGAATCACATGAAACTGCCATTTTATTGAGATATAATTGACATATAATATTGTATTAGCTTTAGGTATACAATATAATGATTTGATATATGTATATATTACAAAATTACCACCATAAGTTTAGTTAACATCCATCACTATACATAGTTACATTTTTTTTTCCTGTGATGAGAGCTTTTAAGATCTACTCTCTTAGCAGCCTTCAAATATACAATATTGTTAATTATAGTCACGCTGTACATTATATCCTCAGGAATTATTTACCTTATAACTGGAAGTTTATACTTTTTAACGACCTTCATCCATTTTGCCCACTCCCTACCCCCCACCTCTGGTAACCAACCCATCAATCTGTTCTCTGTGTCTATGAGTTCAGGTTTTTTCAGATTCCATGTATAAGTGAGCTCATACAGTATTTGTCTGTCTTTGTCTGACTTATTTCACTTAGCATAATGCCCTCAAGGTCCATCCATGTTGTCACAAGTGGCAGGATTTCCTTCATTTTTACGGCTGAAGAATGTGTATATGTATATCACACTTTCTTTATCTATTCATCCATCGATGGACATTGGTTATTTCCATGTCTTGGCTATTGTAAATAATGCTTCAATGAATACAGGGGTGCAAATATCTTTGAGATAGTGATTTCATTTCCCTTGGATAAATACCCAGAAGTAGAATTGCTGGATCACATGATAGTTCTGTTTTTTAATTTTTTTCAAGAAGCTCCATAATGTTTTCCATATCCATTTTTAAAATGTAAAAATCTTAGAAAAGTTGAAAGAAAAATTCATCCCTAGGTGCATCAGTCTCAGTCTTAACTTCAACTGGCATTAATTATGGAACAACGGTAACTTATAGTGTGATTTGATCTGAAATAGACTCATAATTATTAGTCTATTTTTGTTATTTACTTTTAAAGTTAGAGCTAAAGTTATTCCAAATGCAACACTTAACAATTCAGTTATGTCCACTGATTCTTCTTATGAAATTACTATTAAATTACTGTCTATTTTTACATAGAGAGACTTACAATATATATTCAATATAAAAGAATACATTTTGTCTAACTTTTGATTTTAATGACTTGAAACAGTCTTTATTCAAAGTCAAAAAAAATAATGATTCTAATGAACCACACTGCCAAAGATTTTCACATTCTGGTAATCTATGACTTACAATCTATATCTAAAAATAAGCTGCTGTTGCCCTGAGAAACTCTTCCTTCCTCTAGCCAGAGCAGCTGCTGTCAATAGGACAATATGTGAATCTTTGAATGAATGATAAGTGGAATAGGGAAGAAGGAGTAAAAAATGAAGTTCTCCATATTGCCTGAATTCTCCATTGCATGAAATTTTACAATCTAAAGAATATTATACTAATGAACAGCTTCCCTGTTTTCCAAATCTTTACTATGAAAATTTTCAACCACACATAAAAGGTGAATAATACAATGAACATCTATCTGTATACCCTCTGCATGAATTCAACAACTGTTAACATTTTGCTATACTTGCTCTATTTTTCCTAAACTATTTTTAAGTTTTAGAGATCATAATACCTCAGCATGCATATCCAAACAATAAGGACTCCTGTAAAACCACAATACTATGATCACAGCTAAGAAAATTAATCATTGTACATCCTTTAATATAAATTCTCTATTTAAATTGTCCTAAATGTCCCAAGAATATCCCTTACAGCTTTTATTTTTTTCCAAATCAGGATCCACACAAGGTTCACACTCTGCATTTGGTTGTGTCTCTTTTGTCTCATTTAATCTAAAACAGCCTCTCTCCTTTATCTCTTTTCCCCCAAGTAACTTTTTGAAGAATCTAGGTCAGTTGTCTTAATAGACATTGTATCCTCTTTTTAAAATACAAACTCCTCTTTGATAGGTTAAGGGGCTGATAGCTGGCATTATACCTCCTAATATCTAGGTATGATCAGTTACTACAATAGAACAGAAGCCCAAATGGGACAGGAAAGGCAGGTAATTGTGAGCAAAGGATCCTTGGGATGTAAAGAACCCACGGGCCTAGGTGAAAAGTCCAAGGCAAGGTACTTAAGGCAAGCATGAAGGCATTAGGGGCTCCAACTAGGGAGAGTGTCACTGGGAAGCAGTAATGAGTATGAAAAGGGAAGGTGATAATGTCTAAAACAAACAGATCCTATCAATATTTTGTCTACTGTTAGCCCTGTGCCTAAAAAAGGAGTTGCTTCCTCTTTCCTCTTGTAGCACATGGCTGCCTGCCTCAAGGTCAGAACATTCAGACTTAGTACCTATATGGCTCAAATATGTTATGGGTCAAAATGGGGCTTTTGAGGGTTGACTCAGGTACATTACCAAAATTGACTAAATTGTTTTATAAGAAACTGTCAAGTTCAAAAAACAGAATTGGTAACAAACTTTTGGAATACAATACACTCAGCAGATGAAGGCTAGTTTACCTGGTTAGGAATGTTAGGAATGTAAAATTGAAATACAGTTTTATTATCGGGTATGCTCAGACCAAAGTATTGGAGCATCTCTCAGGCTTACTGAGGAACTAAACGAGACTAGTTAAGCAGAAAGGCACTTTTTTTTTTTTTTTGCTGTACGCGGGCCTCTTACTGTTGTGGCCTCTCCCGTTGCGGAGCACAAGCTCTGGACGCGCAGGCCCAGTGGCCATGGCTCACGGGTCTAGCCACTCCGCAGCATGTGGGATCCTCCCGGACCGGGGCACGAACCTGTGTCCCCTGCATCAGCAGGCGGACTCTCAACCACTGCGCCACCAGGGAAGCCCCTGAAAGGCACTTTTAAAGTGAGTGGATAATTCACCCTGGAAATATGTATTAGGGAGGAAAGAAATTCTGAGCATGAATGAAAATTACATTAATACAGCCACTTTTCCCACTACATCCTAATTTAAGCATGTCAAATCAACTATGAATAATATGTATTTCTTCTGCCCTCATAATTCACCTGTATTTTTTCTTCAAAACTATACTTAAATTGGACCTTACACTCAAAACCTCAGAGGAATTCCATTCCCCTCACACTACTCTATTTTACACATATTATTTATATATATATTTTTTCTATATAAAATATAACACACACAGCTCTAATTGATTTTATAATATATGTATAACCATCTTTTGAATCTTAAATGTCTCAAAGATAGGTACAAAGTCAAGAAGAGTTTTTGTAACCTCCCACTGCATTTAGCAAAATGACTAAGAAAACAGAGTAAGAGCGTAAATAATTTCATACGGTGTGGAAAAAAATGTATGTTTATGGGAGATGACAATATCAAAGAAACAAATCTGGCAAGCAGCTATTAGCAATGAGGTGACTCTGAGAAAAAGAGTATCCAACAACACTGAGGGAAATAACTTCCAGTTATTAAAGTACTTTGAGCCACTCCCTAAACACAGATGGTAATCACCATCAGTAATAACATTTTCTAAGAGGAAGAACAGTATTATGACTAGATCATCATCTCTGATTTGGAAACAGAAACTGCATAAGTTGAGTACAAACAAACATGACACATATGAAGTCTGACTGCACAAAACCACTTCTTAAAGCTGATCAAAGAAGCTCAAACATTATTTTTATTTTTTATTTTTTTATTAGTATTTTAAATTTATTTATTTTATTAACTGATTTTTGGCTGTGTTGGGTCTTTGTTGCTGCATGCAGCCTCTCTCTAGTGGTGGTGAGCGGGGGCTACTCTTCTTTGCAGTGTGCAGGCTTCTCATTGCGGTGGCTTCTGTTGTAGCAGAGCACAGGCTCTAGGCGCTCAGGCTTCAGTAGTTGCAGCACGCAGGCTCAGCAGTTGTGGCTCACGGGCTCTAGAGCACAGGCTCAGTAGCTGTGGTGCTTGGGCTTAGTTGCTCCGTGGCACGTGGGATCTTCCCGGACCAGAGATTGAACACAAGTTCTCTGCATTGGCAGGCAGATTCTCAACCAGTGCCACAGGGAAGCCCTCAAACATTATTTTTAAATCACCCTAAAATAATGAGGCCTCATAATTTGAGAAAGGTTGCTGGATTCTTAATATATTATATGGAAAAATTTAATTCTTTTTTTGGATACAGCTCTACATGGATAATTTTTGATCACTACAGTAATCAAGAAAATGCAAATTAAAACCACAATGAATATCATTTACTCCCATCAGGTAAACAAAACTTTCAAAATCTGACAATACCAAGTGTTAATGAGAATGTGGAGCAACAGGATCTCCCGTATTCAGCTGGTGAGAACATAAATTAGTACAACCATTATGGAACCTGTTCGGTAATATCTGGCAGAGTTCAAGATATGCATATACTAGAACTCAACATTTCCACTCCTAGGCATATTACCCTAGAGAAAATCTCACATGTGTATAAGGACACATGAACAAGAATGCCCATTGCAAAAAAAAAAAACCAAAACAACAACAACAACAAAAACCCAACACTTTGGAAATAATCTAAAAGTCTATCAACTGGAAAATGAAAAAATAAGTGGGGATATATACATCATGGAGCATGACACAGTACTTAAAATGAATGAACTAAAATAGTGGTTCTCAGAGGACTGGTTCAAGATGGTGTAGTAGAAGGACATGCACTCACTCCCTCTTGCGAGAGCACCAGAATCACAACTAACTGAACAATCATCGACAGGAAGACACTGGAACTCACCAAAAAGGATACCCCACAGGCAAAGACAAAGGATAAGCCACAATGAGACAGTCGGAAGGGTGCAATCACAATAAAATCAAATCCCATAACTGCTGGGTGGTGACTCACAAACTGGAGAACACATCCCACAGAAGTCCACCCACTGGAGTAAAGGTTCTGAGCCCCACATCAGGCTTCCCAACCTGGGGGTCTGGCAATGGGAGGAGGAATTCCTAGACAATCAGGCTTTGAAGGCTAGCGGGATTTGATTGCAGGACTTTGACAGGACTGGGGGAAACAGACACTCCACTCTTGGAGGGCACACACAAAGTAGTGTGCACATTGGGACCCAGGGGAAGGAGCAGTGACCCCATAGGAGACTGAACCAGACCTACCTACTAGCACTAGAGAGTCTCCTGCAGAGGCAGGGGATGGTTGTGGCTCACCGTGAGGACAAGGACACCAGCAGCAGAAGTTCTGGGAAGTACTCCTTGGCGTGAGCCCTCACAGAGTCCAACATTAGTCCCACCAAAGAGCCCAGTAGGCTCCAGTGTTGGGTTGCCTCAGGCCAAACAACCAACAGGGAGGGAACCTAGACCCACCCATCAGCAGACAAACGGATTAAAGTCTTACCCAGCTCTGCCAACCAGAGCAACACCCAGCTCTACCAGGAAGCTTGCACAAGCCTCTCAGATGGACTCATCCACCAGAGGGCAGACAGCAGAAGCAAGAAGAACTACAATACTGCAGGTGTGGAACAAGACCACATTCACAGAAAGATAGACAAAATGAAAAGGCAGAGAGCTATGTACCAGTTGAAGGAACAAGGTAAAATTCCAGAAAAACAACTAAATGAAGTGGAGATAGGCAACCTTCCAGAAAAAGAATTCAGAATAATGATAGTGAAGATGATCCAGGACCTCCGAAAAAGAATGGAGGCAAAGATCAAGAAGATGCAAGAAATGTTTAACAAAGACCTAGAAGAATTAAAGAACAAACAAACAGATGAACAATACAATACCTGAAATGAACACTACACTAGAAGGAATCAATAGCAGAATAACTGAGGCAGAAGAACAGATAAGTGACCTGGAAGATAGAATGGTGGAATTCACTGCCGCAGAACAGAATAAAGACAAAAGAATGAAAAGAAATGAAGACAGCCTAAGAGACCTCTTGGACAACATTAAACGAAACAACATTTGCATTATAGGGGTCCCAGAAGAAGAAGAAGAGAGAGAAAGGACCCAAGAAAATATTTGAAGAGATTATAGTCAAAAATTTTCCTAACATGGAAAAGGAAAGAGCCACCCAAGTCCAGGAAGAACAGAGAGTACCAGGCAGGATAAACCCAAGGAGAAACACGCCAAGACACATAGTAATCAAACTGACAAAAAATAAAGACAAAGAAAAATTACTGAAAGCAACAAGAGAAAAATGACAACTAACATACCAGGGAATCCCATAAGGTTAACAGCTGATTTCTCAGCAGAAACTCCACAAACCAGAAAGGAGTGGCATGATATATTTAAAGTGATGAAAGGGGAAAACCTACAACCAAGATTACTCTACCCAGCAAGGATCTCATTCAGATTCAATGGAGAAATCAAAAGAGTTACAAACAAGTAAAAGCTAAGAGTATTCAGCACCACCAAACCAGCTCTACAACTAATGCTAAGGGAACTTCTCTAAGTGGTAAACACAAGAGAAGAAAAGGACTTACAAAACCAAACCCATAACAATTAAGAAAATAGTAAAAGGAACATACATATTGATAATTACCTTAAACGAGAATGGATTAAATGCTCCAGCCAAAAGACACAGGCTCACTGAATGGATACAAAAACAAGACCCATATATATGCTGTCTACAAGAGACCCACTTCAGACCTACAGACACATACAGACTGAAAGTGAGGGGATGGAAAATGATATTCCATGCAAATGGAAATCAAGAGAAAGCTGGAGTAGCAATACTCATATCAGATAAAATAGACTTTAAAATAGAGAATGTTACAAGAGACAAGAAGGACACTACGTAATAATCAAGGTATCGATCCAAGAAGAAGATATAACAATTATAAATATATATGCACCCAACATAGGAGCACCTCAATACATAAGGCAACCTCTAACAGCCATAAAATAAAATCAACAGTACACAAAAATAGTGGGGGACTTTAACACCTCACTTACACCAATGGAAAGATCATCCAGACAGAAAATTAATATGGAAACCGAAGCATTACATGACACATTAGACCAGATAGATTTAATTGATATTTATAGGACATTCCATCCAAAAACAACAGATTACAGTTTCTTCTCACATGCACACAGAACATTCTCCAGGATTGATCACATCTTGGGTCACAGACCAGGCCTCAGTAAATTTAAGAAAATTGAAATCATATCAAGCATCTTTTCCAAACACAATGCTATGAGATTAGAAATCCATTACAGGGAAAAATCATAAAAACACAAACACATGGAGGCTAAACAATATGTTACTAAATAACCAAGAGATCACTGAAGAAATCAAAGAGGAAATCGAAAAATACCCAGAGACAAATGACAATGAAAACACGACGATCCAAAACCTATGGGATGCAGCAAAAGCAGTTGTAAGAGGGAAGTTTATAGCAATACAAGCCTACCTCAAGAAACATGAAAAATCTCAAATAAACAAACTAAACTTACACCTAAAGGAAGTAGAGAAAGAAGAACAAACAAAACCCAAAGTTAGTAGAAGGAAAGAAATCATAAAGATCAGAGCAGAAATAAATGAAATAGAAACAAAACAATAGCAAAGATCAATAAAACTAAGAGATGGTTCTTTGAGAAGATAAACAAAACTGATAAACCTTTAGCCAGACTCATCAAGAAATAGAGGGAGAGGACACATATCAATAAAATTAGAAATGAAACAGGAGAAGCTACAACAAAAACCGCAGAAATACAAAGCATCCTAAGAGACTACTACAAGCAACTCTATGCCAATATAATGGACAACCTGGAAGAAACGGACAAATTCTCAGAAAGGTATAACCTTCCAAGACTGAACCAGGAAGAAATAGAAAATATGAACAGACCAATCACAAGTAATGGAATTGAAACTCTGATTAAAAATCTTCTAACAAACCAAAGTCCAGGACCAGATGACTTCACAGGTGAATTCAATCAAACATTTAGAGAAGAGTTAACACCCATCCTTCTCAAACTCTTCCAAAAAATTGCAGAGGAAGGAACATTCCCAAACTCATTCTATGAGGCCACCATCACCCTGATACCAAAACCAAAGATACTACAAAAACAAAAATTACAGACCAATATCACTGATGAATATAGATGAAAAAATCCTCAACAAAATACTAGCAAACAGGGGCTTCCCTGATAGCGCAGTGGTTGAGGATCCACCTGCCGATGCAGGGGACACAGGTTCGTGCCCTGGCCTAGGAGGATCCCACATGCCATGGAGCGGCTGGGACTATGGGCCATGGCCGCTGAGCCTGCGCATCTGGAGCCTGTGCTCCACAACGGGAGAGGCCACAGCAGTGAGAGGGCCGCGGACCGCAAAAAAAAAAAAAAAAAAAAAACTAGCAAACAGAATCCAACAACAGATTAAAAGGATCATACACCATGATCAAGTGGGATAAATCCAATGGATGCAAGGATTCTTCAATCTATGCAAATCAACCAATGAGATACACCATATTAACAAACTGAAGAACAAAAACCATATGATCATCTCAATAGATGCAAAAAAAGCTTTTGACAAAAGTCAACACCCATTTATGATAAAAACTCTCCAGAAAGTGGGCATAGAGAAACCTACCTCAACATAATAAAGGCCATATATGACAAACCCACAGCAAACATCACTCTCAATGGTGAAAAACTGAAAACATTTCCTCTAAGATTAGGAACAAAACAACGTCGTCCACTCTTGCAACTATTATTCAACATAGTTTTGGAAGTCCTAGCCATGGCAATCAGAGAAGAAAAAGAAATAAAAGGAATATAAATTGGAAAAGAAGAAGTAAAACTGTCACTGTTTGCAGATGACATGATATTATACATAGAAAATCCTAAAGATGCTACCAGAAAACTACTAGAGCTAAACAATGAATTTGGTAAAGTTGCAGGATACAAAATTAATGCACGGAAATCTCTTGCATTCCTATACACTAACAACTAAAGATCAGAAAGAGAAATTAAGGAAACAATCCCATCCACCATTGCAACAAAAAGAATAAAATACCTAGGAATAAACCTACCTAAAGACGTAAAACACCTGTACTCACAAAACTGTAAGACACTGACGAAAGAGATCAAAGATGACACAAACAGATGGAGAGATACACCATGTTTTTCGATTGGAAGAATCAATATTGTGAAAATGACTATACTATCCAAGGCAATCTACAGATTCAATGCAATCCCTATCAAATTACCAGTGGCAGTTTTTACAGAACTAGAACAAAAAATCTTAAAATTTGTATGGAGACACAAAAGACCCCGAATAGCCAAAGCAGTCTTGAAAGAAAAAAAACGGAGATGGAGGAATCAGATTCCCTGACTTCAGATGATACTACAAAAGCTACAGTAACCAAGACAATATGGTACTGGCACAAAAACCGAAATATGGATCAATGGAACAGGATAGAAAGCCCAGAGATAAACCCACGCACCTATGCTCAACTAATCTATGACAAAGGAGGCAGGGATATACAATGGAGAAAAGACAGTCTTTTCAATAAGTGGTGCTGGGAAAACTGGACAACTACGTGTAAAAGAATGAAATTAGAACACTCCCTAACACCATACACAAAAATAAACTCAAAATGGATTAGAGACCTAAATGTAAGATCCGACACTATAAAACTCTCTGAGGAAAACATAGGAAGAACACTCTTTGACATAAATCGCAGCAAGATCTTTTTGGATCCACCTCCTAGAGTAATGGAAGTAAAAACAAAAATAAACAAATGGGACCTAATGAAACTTCAAAGCTTTTGCACAGCAAAGGAAACCATAAACAAGATGAAAAGACAACCCTCAGTAAGGGAGAAAATATTTGCAAACAAATAAACAGACAAAGGATCAATCTCCAAAATATATAAACAGCTCATGCAGCTCAATATTAAAAAACAAACAACTCAATCTAAAACTGGGCAGAAGACCTAAATAGACATTTCTCCAAAGAAGAGATACAGATGGCCAAGAAGCACATTAAAAGCTGCTCAACATCACTAATTATTAGAGAAATTCAAATCAAAACTACAATGAGGTATCACCTCACACCAGTTAGAATGGGCATCATCAGAAAATCTACAAACAACAAATGCTGGAGAGGGTGTGGAGAAAAGGGAACCCCCTTGCACTATTGGTGGGAATGTAAATTGACACAGCCACTATGGAGAACAGTATGGAGGTTCCTTAAAAAACTAAAAATAGAATTACCATATGACCCAGCAATCCCACTACCGGGCATATACCCAGAGAAAACCATAATTCAAAAAGACACATACACCCCTATGTTCATTGCAGCACTATTTACAATAACCAGGTCATGGAAGCAACCTAAATGCCCATCGATAGACGAATGGATAAAGAAGATGTGGTGCATATATACAATGGAATATTACTCGGCCATAAAAAGGAACAAAATTGGGTCATTTGTAGAGACGTGGATGGATCTAGAGACGGTCATACAGAGTGAAGTAAGTCAGAAAGAGAAAAGCAAATATCATATATTAACGCATATATGTGGAACCTAGAAAAATGATACAGATGAACCAGTTTGCAGGGCAGAAATAGAGACAGAGACGTACAGAACAAACATGTGGACACCATGGGGGAAAAGTGGTGGGAGGGGGTGATGGTGGTGGGATGAATTGGGAGATTGGGGTTGACATATATACACAAATATGTATAAAACAGAAAACTAATAAGAACCTGCTGCATAAAAAAATAAAATTTTAAAAAATAAATAAAATTGTGGTTCTTACTGGGAGGGGAGATTTCACCATGAAAGGGACATCAGGCAACGTCTGGAAACATTTTTGGTTATCACAACTGGGGTGGGGGGTGGAGGGGAAAGTGCTACTGGAATATCACTAAACATCCTATAATGGACAACAAAGCTCCTCACAACAAAGAATATCTGGCCCCAAATGTCAACAAAACAGAGGTTGAGAAACTCCAAACTAGGGCTACAGGCAGCAACGTGGATAAATCTCACAAACATAGTTGAGGAAATAAAAAGTTTCAGAAGGATACAAAATTCTAACAATGTAAAACAATACCATATGTTTTTTTTGTATGCACACATATGTAGTAGTAAAATAAAATTTAAAAATATAAAATATATATAAATATATAAATATATATAAATATATAAAATATAAAAATATGCATGGGAATAATAAACTCCAAATTCAGGAGTTTGGGGAGGGAGGGAAGGATGCAACTGGAACATAAAGAGAAACTTCAACTATATATGTAATGTTTAATTTCTTAGGCTGAGTAGTGGATGCACACATATGTTACAGGGTTCCCTATACTCTTTGTAGACCTTAGTTATTTCACTGTAAGAATTTTTAAAAGGAAAATAAACGAATGAACCTGGAGGACATTATGCTAAGTGAAATAAGCCAGACATAGAAAGACAAAAACTGCATGATCTCACTTATATGTGGAATCTAAAGTTGAACTCTTAGAGACTAGAAGGGTGGTTATCAGGGTCTGGGGAGTGGGGGAAATGGGGAAATGTTGGTTAAAGGGTACAGAGTTTCAATTATGCAGGATGAATAAACTCTGGAAATCTAATGTACGCATGATGACTACAGTTAATAATTGTTTACTTAAAACTTGCTCCAAGAGATGTTAATTGTCCTCAACAGCAACAAAAAATGGTAACTATGTAAGGTGATGGATATGTTCATGAGTTTGATTGCAGTAATCATATCACAATGTATATGTACATCAAAATATCACGTTTTACAACTTAAATATATACTATTTCTATTTGTCAATTATACCTCGATAGAGATGGAGGAAAAAAGATTTTTAAGAAACACAGTCCACTTTAGGGGGAAATAAAGAAGAAAAATATATAGGGAATGTGCAGAAATTAAGAGACAAGTTACCAAAATTGAAATAATTCAATAAGTGAGACCAATGATAAACTCAAACATATAAACAGACAAAAATCACCCAGTCTATTACACGAGGGCTATAAAAACACCCCTGTTTTGTCAAGCAAATTAATAATTTCTAGCTATGCAAACACTCAACTAGTTGCCTTCAGAGTATATATATTTCCAAATCAATTTAATTTTTTAAAGTTTTAAATTTTTTAGTTTTTTCCTACCCATTTGCTTTTATTTAAAATCTACCACCTCTGAATTGAAAACAAAAGGAGAAAGCATTAGCTTCTTTATTATTTTACATAAAACATCTCGTTTAAATTGTGTGAACCTTTAAAATGAACACTGATCTTATTCCTTAACTTGTTTTCAAAATACTGAATGTCTAACCTCTTTCATCACACAACTGTCACTATACAAACAGAAGACTAAGATTTCAGATGAAACAGCTGGAGTAGACTAGTGTATGTTTCAAAACATAATTGTTCTTTTCATTTGACCATTCCCAAAAGATTAGGAGTCAGTACTTCAGACATATTAGTAAGGTCAAAAAAGACCAGAACACTCAAATTAGGAAAAGGCAATGTGCTTTGCTGGCCATTTTTGTGACTCCTTGACTAATCACCGCTTCTTACAAAAGAGCTGCCCTTGTGATAACTACAGATATTTCAGATTCCTATAGCATTTCGTATACATAATTTCACAACAATCCTGCAATATAAATAAGGTACTTGCCTCCTTTCAAAATTAAGGAAGCTAACACTCAGACTTACCTCTGCTCATACAGCCAATTCAAGCTGAAGTCTAGAGCTAACAATAGCCTCAAAGGGATTGACTTAATAGGGCAATGTTTGCAAAACGTATAAAAGAAAACCAGCCGGGGCTTCCCTGGTGGTGCAGTGGTTGAGAGTCCGCCTGTCGATGCAGGGGACACGGGTTCGTGCCCCGGTCTGGGAAGATCCCACATGCCGCGGAGTGGCTAGGCCCGTGAGCCATGACCTCTGAGCCTGCGCTCTGCAACGGGAGAGGCCGCAACAGTGAGAGGCCCGCGTACCACAAAAAAAAAAAAAAAAAGAATAGACAGATCCTTTGCAATGGAACAGAAAGTCCCAGAAACAGACATATATGTGTATATAAGAATTTAGTTGCATAGCACAGGGAGATCAGCTCGGTGCTTTGTGACCACCTAGAAGGGTGGGATAGGGAGGGTGGGAGGGAGACACAAGAGGGAGGAGATATGGGGATATATGTGTACATATAGCTGATTCACTTTGTTATAAAGCAGAAACTAACACACCATTGTAAAGCAATTATACTCCAATAAAGATGTTAAAAAAAGAATTTAGTATATAATAAGGGAAGTATTTCAAATCAGTGGGGAAATAAATAAGTGGTGCTGCCATAATGTGCTAACCATGTGAGGTAAACACATTTAAATCCCATCTTACTCCAAAATTAATTCTAAATGAGTTAAAGACTGAAATGTAAAAAAAAAAAGTTTAATGCTATAAAAGTGGATAATTAACAAAAACAGCAACAACAAAACTTGGGATGGAGAAGGCCTTTCTAAGCCTAAGCCAAAAGCAGAAACGATAAAGGAAAAGATCTTTAAATTAAATTTTTATGCATTTTTAAAATGTCATGTGCCATAAAAAACCCACGTAAGCAAATTACAAAAATATATATGCATATGGAGTTTCCTTCTGGTGTGACGAGATGTTCTGGAATTAGATAGTAGTAATGGTTGCACAAGTCTGCGAATACAGTAAAAACCCCTGAATTACATAAAATTATACTGAATTTTATGACATGTAAATTATATCTCAAAAAAGTCCATATATGTAACATATATGTCAATTGACAAAATAAGAAATCCAAAATTCCAATAAACATAAAAATTTACATTTAAAGTTATAAATTAAAATGATTAAAATACAATGTTTTCCACCTACTAGATTAGTAAAACGTGTCTATTACCACATAGCTTAAAACAACAAAACAGGAAACAACCTACATTTTTTACAGTAGGGCACTGGTTAAATAAACTCCAGTAGATCCACACTTTTACAGATAGCTGTCATATTTTTTGGCTACTCAGCATCCAAACACACAGCTTAGGTTAAGGAAATCCCCTGCTGTGAGTGAGCATCTTGGTAATAGGCAGTAGGACCCACCCCCACTACTGAAGCCAAAGTGGAAGGAGGAGGTATTCCCTTTCCCTTCATCCTTCAAGGTGAGATGCTAAGTGATTCTAGATCTGGCTGGGCAGATACCTCTGCCCAGGGTTTTGAATTCTGAGAAAGTGACACAAATACACAGTGAGAGTTAAAGAGAATTTGCAGCAGCTTCAGCAACAGAGTCAAGATGCCAGCAGTGGTGGTGGCAAAAGTCCTGAGAAAGCCAGTGCCACTGGAGAGGTCCTCACCAGACTGTACATGGGGGGTATGACCTTGGCTGTTTTAGCCTCTCTGGGTTCCTGCCCATTTTTCCAAGCCTGGCTGACCATCTTTCCTGTTGACTCTATAAACAATCTTCATAGCCTACCAACAAATTCCTTGTCTGGTTAAGTGAGTAAAACTGCTTTATGTTGTTTGCAAGCAAAAACTCAGCATAATACATGTATAATAAATACCATGTGGCCATTAAAAACAATGATGTAGATCTCCATTTACTCATGGGGAAAATATTCAGGATACATTAAGTAAGAAAAAGCAAATTTTCACTCTGCAAAAAGTTCTCTAAACCCACCACCAATGGGTTAACTAATGGTCTCCATTCTATCACCCAAATATTCAGATGCCCACAGCATGCTTAAGTGCACTCTTTGTCCCACCAGTAGTGTGTTGACATACTTAGTTTCATCTGTGTTTGCTCCCAAGCCTGTTTTTTTTTTAATATTTTTTTAACATCTTTATTGGGGTATAATTGCTTTACAATGGTGTGTTAGTTTCTGCTTTATAACAGAGTGAGTCAGTTATACATATATATATGTTCCCATATCTCTTCCCTCTTTGTCTTCCTCCCTCCCACCCTCCCTATCCCACCCCTCCAGACAGCCACAAAGAACCGAGCCGGTTTCCCTGTGCCATGCGGCTGCTTCCCACTGGCTATCTACCTTACGTTTGTTAGTATATATATGTCCATGTCTCTCTCTCGCCCTAACACAGCTCACCCTTCCCCCTCCCCATATCCTCAAGTCTGTTCTCCAGTAGGTCTCTGTCTTTATTCCTGTTTTACCCCTAGGTTCTTCATAACATTTTTTTTTCTTAAATTCCATATATATGTGTTAGCATACGGTATTTGTCCTTCTCTTTCTGACTTACTTCACTCTGTATGACAGACTCTAGATCTATCCACCTCATTACAAATAGCTCAATTTCGTTTCTTTTTATGGCTGAGTAATATTCCATTGTATATATGTGCCACATCTTCTTTATCCATTCATCCGACGACGGGCACTTAGGTTGTTTCCATCTCCGGGCTATTGTAAATAGAGCTGCAATGAACATTTTGGTACATGACTCTTTCTGAATTCTGGTTTCCTCAGGGTATATACCTAGTAGTGGGATTGCTGGGTCATATGGTAGTTCTATTTGTAGTTTTTTAAGGAACCTCCATACTGTTCTCCATAGTGGCTGAACCAATTCACATTCCCACCAGCAGTGCAAGAGTGTTCCCTTTTCTCCACACCCTCTCCAGCATTTATTGTTTCTAGATTTTTTGATGATGGCCATTCTGACTGGTGTGAGATGATATCTCATTGTAGTTTTGATTTGCATTTCTCTAATGATTAATGATGTTGAGCATTCTTTCATGTGTTTGTTGGCAGTCTGTATATCTTCTTTGGAGAAATGTCTATTTAGGTCTTCTGCCCATTTTTGGATTGGGTTGTTTATTTTTTTGTTATTGAGCTGCATGAGCTGCCTGTAAATTTTAGAGATTAATCCTTTGTCAGTTGATTCATTTGCAAATATTTTCTCCCATTCTGAGGGCTGTCTTTTGGTCTTGTTTATGGTTTCCTTTGCTGTGCAAAAGCTTTGAAGTTTCATTAGGTCCCATTTGTTTATTTTTGTTTTTATCTCCATTACTCTAGGAGATGGGTCAAGAAGGATCTTGCTGTGATTTATGTCATAGAGTGTTCTGCCTATGTTTTCCTCTAAGAGTTTGATAGTTTCTGGCCTTACATTTAGGTCTTTAATCCATTTTGAGCTTATTTTTGTGTATGGTGTTAGGGAGTGATCTAATCTCATACTTTTACATGTACCTGTCCAATTTTCCCAGCACCACTTATTGAAGAGGCTGTCCTTTCTCCACTGTATATTCCTGCCACCTTTATCAAAGATAAGGTGACCATATGTGCATGGGTTTATCTCTGGGCTTTCTATCCTATTCCATTGATCTATCTTTCTGTTTGTGTGCCAGTACCATACTGTTTTGATTACTGTACCTTTGTTTTATAGTCTGAATTCAGGGAGACTGATTCCTCCAGTTCCATTTTTCTTTCTCAAGATTGCTCTGGCTATTCGGGGTCTTTTGTGTTTCCATACAAATTGTGAAATTTTTTGTTCTAGTTCTGTGAAAAATGCCAGTGGTAGTTTGATAGGGATTGCATTGAATCTATAGATTGCTTTGGGAAGTAGAGTCATTTTCACAATGTTGATTCTTCCAATCCAAGAACATGGTATATCTCTCCATCTGTTTGTATCATCTTTAATTTCTTTCATCAGTGTCTTATAATTTTCTGCATACAGGTCTTTTGTCTCCTTAGGTAGGTTTATTCCTAGATATTTTATTCTTTTTGTTGCAATGGTAAATGGGAGTGTTTTCTTGATTTCACTTTCAGATTTTTCATCATTAGTATATAGGAATGCCAGAGATTTCTGTGCATTAATTTTGTATCCTGCTACTTTACCATATTCATTGATTAGCTCTAGTAGTTTTCTGGTAGCATCTTTAGGATTCTCTATGCCCAATGAACTTCTTTTAATCGTGTGATTTAATTAAATATTATGTAAACTGATGAAACATGAGTATAAAAGAGAGTTACTATTTCTGTGAAAACAAAGGTGAATGCTTTAGAAAGATTCAATAAAGGTGAGCAGTAAACTGCTGAAATAGCTGCACATAAGCAACTTTAACAGAATGGGGGGAGAGAAATCATAAAAATCTAAAAATTCTATTCTCTACTTTCATGAAAGCAAACTAGAAATTGGAAATCTGGAAGCCTGGAATGAAACAATATGGATGTGGTTTATACAAGAAAGAAAAGGAGGAATTTCAAAGGACCCATATACAAGGAAAAGGCCTTGGCCCTACATATAAATATTGGAGAATGAATGAATATATGTTCTAGGTTTTTACAAAATGAATAGGCTACATAGAGTTATTATGGCTCCTTTCTTCAACTGACCAACCACTGGATGGTTCAGGAGAGTTTCTACCATGTTTCCATCTTCTACAAAGGAAGACTCTAGAATATACCACAGAACAAAGAGGAAAAAATACCTGATTTCATTTTGTTTTAAAGGGCCCTGATAATTTACATTTTCAGCCTTGACTAAAACCTGTCATAAGCCAACTTTTATAAATAGTTGGATTGAGAATGTGTATCCCTAACAAGGACATCACTGAAATTTACACTTTAAAAAATTTTCTTCCCTTCATTGAATTTCCTGTTTGTCCTATAAAGCCATGAAATGTTGCAATGGCCTATTACAATGGTTATGTCCAATACTTTATGCTATTTTTTAAGTTGTTTCCATTCAGAATCCTCAGTGGAATTCAGAGATGATTCTCCTCACATAGTTTTATAGGACATTTCTTCTTCCTCTAAAAGTATTTATGGGCTTAGGAAGACTATTATTTCCTGAGAAAGGCAGGTACTTTGTAAAAGTTTGCGTGTGGGGGTGTGTGTGTAAAATACACATAACATAAAATTGATCATTTTAACTATTTTTTTAATTATAGTTGACTTACAGTATTACATTAGATTCAGGTATACAACATAGTAATTCAGTATTTTCATAGAATAGATCCATAAAAAATTGTCATAAAATATTGACTGTGTTCCCTGTGCTGTGCATTACATCTTTGTAACCTATTTATTTTATAGCTAGTAGTTTGTACCTCTTAATCCCCTTCAGCTATTTTGCCCCTCATCCCACCCTTTTCCCCTCTGGTAAACACTAGTTTGTTCTCTATATCTGTGCATCTGTTTCTGTTCTATTTGTTCATGTGCTTTATTTTTTGGATTCCACATATAAGTAAAAATATATATTTGTCTTTCTCTCTGAGTTATTTCACTAAGCATAATACCCAGGTCCATATATATATATGGTCTCTCTCTCTCTCTCTCTCTCTCTCTCTCTCTATATATATATATATATATATATATATATATATATATATATATCTTTTAATATTGGTGTTTTCATTTTCTTTGGATAAACACCTAGAAGTGGCACTGCTGGACCACATGGTAGTCCTGTTTTTAATGTTCTGAGGAACTTTTATATTGTTTTCCATAGTGGCTGTACCAATTTACATTTCCACCAGCAGTGCACAAGGGTTCCCTTTTCTCCACATCCTAGCCAATACTTGTTATTTCTTGTCTTTTTGATGATAGCCATTATGACAGGTGTGAGGTGGTATCTCACTGTGGTTTTGATATGCATTTCCCTGATGGTTAGTGATGCTGAGCATCTTTTCATATGTCTGTTGGCCACCTGTATGTCTTCTTTGGGAAAAATGACTATTCAAGTCCTCTGCCCATTTTTTAATTCAATTGATTGTTTAAAATATTGATTTGTATGAGTTCTTTATATATTTTGTATTTGACCCCTTATCAGACATATTGTTTGCAAATGTCTTCTCCCATTCAAGGTTGTCTCTTCATTTTGTTGATGGTTTCCTTCTCTGTGCAAAAGCTTTTAAGTTTGATTAGCTCCCATCTTTAAATTTTTGCTTTGTTTCCCTTGCCTGAGAAGAGAGATACAAAAACTATTCATAAGACCAATGTCAAAGAGAATACTGCCTATACTTTCTTTTAGGAGTTTTATGGTTTTAGATCTTACATTTAGGTCTTTAATCCATTTTGAGTTTATTTTTGTATATGGTGTGAGGAAATGTTCGAGTTTCACTCTCCTTTATGTAGCTGTCCAGTTTTCCCAACACCATTTACTGAAGAAACTATCTTTTCCCCATTGTATATTCCTGCCTCCTTTGCCATAGATTAACTGACCATGTTACTGGATTTATTTCTGGGTTCTCTATTCTGTTCCATTGATCTGCTTGTCTGTTTTGTGCCAGTACCATACTGTTTGGATTACTGTAGCTTTGTAGTATAGTCTGAAGTCAGGGAGCCTGATTCCTCCAGCTCCGTTTTTCTTTCTCAAGATTGCTTTGACTATTTGGGGTCTTTTGCGGTTCCATAAAATTGTGAATTTTTTGGTTCTAGTTCTGTGAAAAATGCCAGTGGTAGTTTGATAGGGATTGCATTGAATTTGTAGATTGCTTTGGGTATTAGAGTCATTTTCACAATGTTGATTCTTCCAATCCAAGAACATGGTATGTCTCTTCATCTATTTGTGTCTTCTTTAATCATTATGTAGTGTCCTTCCTTGTCTCTTGTAACATTCTTTATTTTAAAGTCTATTTCATCTGATACGAGTATTGCTACTCCAGATTTCTTTTGATTTCCATTTGCATGGAATATCTTTTTCATCGCCTCATTTTCAGTCTGTGTGTCCCTAGGTCCCTTGTAGACAGCATATATATGGGTCTTGTTTTTGTATCCCTTCAGCGAGCCTGTGTCTTTTGATTGGAGCATTTAATCCGTTCACGTTTAAGGTAATTATCAATATGTCTGTTCCTATTACCATTTTCTTAATCGTTTTCAGTTTGTTTTTGTAGGTCCTTTTCTTCTCTTGTGTCTCCCACTTAGAGAAGTTCCTTTAGCATTTGTTGTAGAGCTGATTTGGTGGTGCTGAATTCTCTTAGCTTTTGCTTTTCTGTAAAGCTTTTGATTTCTCCATCCATTCTGAATGAGATCCTTGCTGGGTAGAGTAATCTTGGTTGTAGGTTCTTCCCTTTCATCACTTTAAATATGTCATGCCACTCCCTTCTAGCTTGTAGAGTTTCTGCTGAGAAATCAGCTGTTAACCTTATGGGAGTTCCCTTGTATGTTATTTTGTCATTTTTCCATTGCTGCTTTCAATAATTTTTCTTTGTCTATAATTTTTGCCAATCTGATTACTATATGTATGGTTTCAAAAAATATTACAGTGCTACAGTAATCAAAACAATGCAGTGAGCAGAAGCAAGAAGAACTACAATCCTGCAGCCTGTGCAACAATAACCACATTCACAGAAAGACAGACAAGATGAAAACGCAGAGGGCTATGTACCAGATGAAGTAACAAGATAAAACCCCAGAAAAACAACTAAATGAAGTGGAGATAGGCAACGTTCCAGAAAAAGAATTCAGAATAATGATAGTGAAGATGATCCAGGACCTCCGAAAAAGAATAGAGCCAAAGATCGAGAAGATGCAAGAAATGTTTAACAAAAACTTAGAAGAATTAAAGAACAAACAAACAGAGATGAACAATACAATAACTGAAATGAAAAATTCACTAGAAGGAATCAAGAGCAGAATAAATGAGGCAGAAGAACAGATAAGTGACCTGGAAGACAGAATGGTGGAATTCACTGCTGCAGAACAGAATAAAGAAAAAAGAATGAAAAGAAATGAAGACAGCTTAAGACACCTCTGGGACAACATTAAATGCAACAACATTTGCATTATAGGAGTCCCAGAAGGAGAAGAGAGAGAGAAAGGACCCAAGAAAATATTTGAAGAGATTATAGTCAAAAAATTCCCTAACATGGGAAAGGAAATAGCCACCCAAGTCCAGGAAGCGCAGACAGTCCCATACAGGATAAACCCAAGGAGAAACACACCGAGACACATAGTAATCAGATTGGCAAAAATTATAGACAAAGAAAAATTATTGAAAGCAGCAATGGAAAAATGACAAAATAACATACAAGGGAACTCCCATAAGGTTAACAGCTGATTTCTCAGCAGAAACTCTACAAGCTAGAAGGGAGTGGCATGACATATTTAAAGTGATGAAAGGGAAGAACCTACAACCAAGATTACTCTACCCAGCAAGGATCTCATTCAGAATGGATGGAGAAATCAAAAGCTTTACAGAAAAGCAAAAGCTAAGAGAATTCAGCACCACCAAATCAGCTCTACAACAAATGCTAAAGGAACTTCTCTAAGTGGGAGACACAAGAGAAGAAAAGGACCTACAAAAACAAACTGAAAACGATTAAGAAAATGGTAATAGGAACAGACATATTGATAATTACCTTAAACGTGAACGGATTAAATGCTCCAATCAAAAGACACAGGCTCGCTGAAGGGATACAAAAACAAGACCCATATATATGCTGTCTACAAGGGACCTAGGGACACACAGACTGAAAATGAGGCGATGAAAAAGATATTCCATGCAAATGGAAATCAAAAGAAATCTGGAGTAGCAATACTCGTATCAGATGAAATAGACTTTAAAATAAAGAATGTTACAAGGGACAAGGAAGGACACTACATAATGATCAAGGGATCAATCCAAGAAGAAGATATAACAGTTATAAACATATAGGCACCCAACATAGGAGCACCTCAATTCATAAGACAACTGCTAACAGCTATAACAGAGGAAATCTACAGTAACACAGTAATAGTGGGGGACTTTAACACCCCACTTACACCAATGGACAGATCATCCAGACAGAAAATTAATAAGTAAACACAAGATTTAAATGACACCATAGACCAGAGAGATTTAATTGATATTTATAGGACATTCCATCCAAAAACAACAGATTACACTTTCTTCTCAAGTGCACACGGAAGATTCTCCAGGATAGATCACATCTTGGGTCACAAATCAAGCTCAGGAAATTTAAGAAAACTGAAATCATATAAAGCAACTTTTCCGACCACAACGCCATGAGATTAGAAATCAATTACAGGAGAAAAAACGTAAAAAACACAAACACATGGAGGCTAAACAATACATTACTAAGTAAGCAAGAGATCACTGAAGAAATCAAAGAGGAAATCAAAAAATACCTAGAGACAAATGACAATGAAAACATGATAATCCAAAACCTATGGGATGCAGCAAAAGCAGTTCTAAGAGGGAAGTTTATAGCTATACAAGCCTACCTCAAGAAACAAGAAAAATCTCAAATAAACAATCTAAACTTACACCTAAAGGAACTAGAAAGAACAAACAAAACTCAAAGTTAGCAGAAGGAAAGAAATCATAAAGATCAGAGCAGAAATAAATGAAATAGAAAGAAAACAATAGCAAACATCAATAAAACTAAAAGATGGTTCTTTGAGAAGATAAACAAAATTGATAGACCATTAGCCAGACTCATTAAGAAAAAGAGGGAGGGGGCTCATATCAATAAAATTAGACTGAAAAAGGAGAAATTACAACAGACAGCACAGAAATACAAAGCATCCTTAGAGACTACTACAAGCAACTCTATGCCAATATAATGGACAACCTGGAAGAAATGGACAAATTCTTAGAAAGGTATAACCTTCCAAGACTGAACCAGGAAGAAAGAGAAAATATGAACAGACCAATCACAAGTAATGAAACTGAAACTGTGATTAAAAATCTTCCAACAAACAAAAGTCCAGGACCAGATTGCTTCACAGGTGAATTCTATCAAGTATTTAGAGAAGAACTAACACCCATCCTTCTTAAATTCTTCCAAAAAATTGCAGAGGAAGGAACACTCCCAAACTCATTCTATGAGGCCACCATCAGCCTGATACCCAAATCAGACAAAGATACTACAAAAAAAGAAAATTACAGACCAATGTCACTGATGAATATAGATGCAAAAATCCTCAACAAAATACTAGCAAACAGAATCCAACAACACATTAAAAGGGTCATACACCATGATCAAGTTGGATTTATCCCAGTGATGGAAGGATTCTT
This sequence comes from Lipotes vexillifer, assembly GCF_000442215.2. Classification (NCBI taxonomy): domain Eukaryota; kingdom Metazoa; phylum Chordata; class Mammalia; order Artiodactyla; family Lipotidae; genus Lipotes; species Lipotes vexillifer. Next base: position 203,352 of record NW_006772158.1, read on the forward strand.
CAATATATGCAAATCAATCAATGTGATAAACCATATTAACAAACTGAAGAAGGAAAACCATATGATCAGCTCAACAGATGCAGAAAAAGCTTTTGACAAAACTCAACACCCAAAGCAGAAACTAACACACCATTGTAAAGCAATTATACCCCAATAAAGATGTTAAAAAAAAAAAACCTCAACACCCATTTAGGATAAAAACTCTCCAGAAAGTGGGCATAGAAGGAACCTACCTCAACATAATAAAGGCCATATACAACAAACCCACAGCAAACATCATTCTCAATGGTGAAAAACTGAAACCATTTCCTTTAAGATCAGGAACAAGACAAAGATGACCCCTCTTGCCACTATTATTCAACACAGTTTTGGAAGTCCTAGCCACAGCAATCAGAGAAGAAAAAAATAAAAGGAATACAAATTGGAAAAGAAGAAGTAAAACTGTCACTGTTTGCAAATGACATGATACTATACACAGAGAATCCTAAGGATGCCACCAGAAAACTCCTAGAGCTAATCAATGAATTTGGTAAAGTAGCAGAATACAAAATTAATGCACAGAAATCTCTTGCATTACTATACACTAATGATGAAAAATCTGAAAGAGAAATTAAGGAAACACTCCCATTTACCACTGCAACACAAAGAACAAAATACCTAGGAATAAACCTACCTAGGGAGACAAAAGACCTGTATGCAGAAAACTATAAGACATTGATGAAAGTAATTAAAGATAATACAAACCGATGGAGAGATATACCATGTTCTTCGATTGGAAGAATCAATACTGTGAAAATGACTATACTACCCAAAGCAATATACAGATTCAATGCAATCTCTATTATCAATGGCATTTTTTACAAAACTAGCACAAAACATCTTAAAATTTGTATGGAAACACAAAAGACCCTGAATAGCCAAAGCAGTCTTGCAGGAAAAAAACAGAGCTGGAGGAATCAGACTCCCTGACTTGAGACAATACTACAAAGCTACAGTAATCTAGACAATATGGTACTGGCACAAAAACAGAAATATATATCAATGGAACAGGACAGAACGCCCAGAGATAAACCCATGTACCTATGGTCAACTAATCTATGACAAAGGAGGCAGGGATATACAATGGAGAAAAGACAGTCTCTTCAGTAAGTGGTCCTGGGAAAACTGGACAGCTACATGTAAAAGAATGAAATTAGAACACTCCCTAACACCATACACAAAAATAAACTGAAAATGGATTAGAGACCTAAATGTAAGACCGGACACTATAAAACTCTTAGAGGAAAACATAGGAAGAACACTCTTTGACATAAATCACAGCAAGTTCTTTTTTGATCCACCTCCTAGAGTAACAGAAATAAAAACAGAAATAAACAAATGGGACCTAATGAAACTTCAAAGCTTTTGCACAGCAAAGGAAACCATAAACAAGATGAAAAGACAACCCTCAGTAAGGGAGAAAATATTTGCAAACAAATAAACAGACAAAGGATCAATCTGCAAAATATATAAACAGCTCATGCAGCTCAATATTAAAAAACAAACAACCCAATCCAAAAATGGGCAGAAGACCTAAATAGACATTTCTCCAAACAAGAGATACAGATGGCCAAGAAGCACATGAAAAGCTGCTCAACATAACTAAGTATTAGAGAAATGTAAATCAAAACTACAATGTGGTATCACCTCATATCACACCAGTTAGAATGGGCATCATCAGAAAATCTACAAACAACAAATGCTGGAGAGGGTGTGGAGAAAAGGGAACCCTCTTGCACTGTTGGTGGGAATGTAAATTGACACAGCCACTATGGAGAACAGTATGGAGGTTCCTTAAAAAACTAAAAATAGAATTACCATATGACCCAGCAATCCCACTACTGGGCATATATGCAGAGAAAATCATAATTCAAAAACACACATGCACCCCAGTGTTCACTGTAGCACTATTTACAATAGCCAGGTCATGAAAGCAACCTAAATGTCCATTGACAGACGAATGGATAAAGAAGATGTGATACATATATACAAGGGAATATTATTCAGCCATAAAAAGGAACGAAATTGGATCATTTGTAGAGACGTGGATGAATCTAGAGACTGTCATACAGAGTGAAGTAAGTCAGAAAAAGAAAAACAAATATCATATATTAACGCATGTATGTGGAACCTAGAAAAATGGCACAGATGAACTGGTTTGCTGGGCAGAAATTGCAACACAGATGTAGAGAAGAAACGTACAGACACCAATGGGAGAAAGCAGCGAGTGCGGGGTGGGTGGTGGAGGTGTGATGAACTGGGAGATTGGGATTGACATATATACACTAATATGTATAAAATGGATAATAAGAACCTGCTGTATAAAAAAATAAATTAAATTAAATTAAAAAATTGAAAAAAAGTGTGGTACTGTAATAAAGATGGACATATAGACCAATGGAATAGAATAGAAGCCCAGAAATAAACCCTCTCATATAAGGTCAAATGATCTCCAACAAGGGTGTCAAGACCACTCAATGGGGAAAGGACAGTCTCTTCAACAAATGTGCTGGGAAAACTGGATATCTACATGCATAAGAATAAAGTCGCTTACATCATACCTTAAAATTAACTAAAGATGGATTGAAAGACCTAAACTTAAGAGCAAAAACTATAAAACTCTTAAGAGAAAACACAGTAGAAAAGTTCCATGACATGGATTTTGCAATGATTTCTTGGATATGACAGCAAAAGCACAAATAACAAAAGGAAAAATAGGTAAACTGGACTTCATCAAAATGAAAAACTTTTATGCATCAAAGGATGCTATCAAGAGAGTGAAAAGACAACCCACAGAATGAGAGAAATATTTACAAAATATTTATCTGATAAGAGATTGAATATCCAGAATATATAAACAAAGGGTACAACTCAACAACAAAAAATCTAGTTGAAAAATGGGCAGAGGACTTGAACAGACATTTTTCCAAAGAAGATAAAGGGCCAACAAATACATGAAAAGATTTCAACATCACTAGCCATTAGGGAAATGTAAATCAAAACCCCAAGGAGATACCACATCATATCTATTGAGGATGACTATAATATAAATAAATGAATAAATAAAACATAGAAAATAACAAGCATTGGTGAAGATGTGGAGAAACTGGAACACTTGTTGGTAGGAATGTAAAATGGTACACTCACTGTAGAAAAGTTTGGCAGTTCCCCAAAAAGTTAAACATAGAATTACCGTATGATCCAGCAATTCTACTTCTAGGTATATACCCAAAAGAATAGAAAGCAAGGACTCAAACAGATAATTGTATAACCAAGTATTCTTTTTAATGTTTAGCAATATGGCAGGTAAAAATGTTTTATTTTTTATGTGTTTCTTAGATTATTAAATGAGGTTGATGATCTTTTCATACATTTCTTAACCACTCCTTTTTCTTCTCTTGTGTAATGATTATTTGACATTTTTCTGTGTTTGTGTGTGGGTGGGAGGATATTCTAAAGGAAAAAAAAGCACTTTGAAAGTTCTTGAAACATGCTGACAAATTTTAATAGCTAATATTTATGCTTTTATAATAAAGCTGATTCACTCAGCATTTACTTAATTTTTACTCTACACAGGCATTAAACTAGAGGATGTGGGAAGAAAAAACCCATGTCTTTTGGGATTTATAAAACAAAACTATTTTCTTATCAATACATGCAAGTATAAGTGATTACTTCATCATTTTTGACAAATATGTCTATGATTGAAATGCAAAATCTAAAGGATAAAAGCTTTAACATATATGGGGCTTCCCTGGTGGCGCAGTGGTTGAGAGTCTGCCTGCCGATACAGGGGACACGGGTTCGTGCCCCAGTCCGGGAAGATCCCACATGCCGTGGAGCGGCTGGGCCCGTGAGCCATGGCCGCTGAGCCTGCACGTCCGGAGCCTGTGCTCCACAACGGGAGAGGCCACAACAGTGAGAGGCCTGCATACCGCAAAACAAAAAAAAAAAGCTTTAACATATATGAACATATGGGGGTTGGAACTACCCATCAACATATCTTGAGGTTACAAGAGTATAACTCATCATCAAAAAGACAAGAGATAATAAATCTTGGCAAGGACGTAGAGAAAAGGGAACCCTTGTGCATTGCTGGTAAGAATGTAAACTGGTACAGCCACTATATGAAAACAGTATGGAAGTTCCTCAAAAAATTTAAAATAGAATTACCATATGATCTAGCAATTCCACTTCTGGGTATATATCCAGAGGAAATGAAATCACTATGTCAAAGAGAGATCTGCACTTCCATGTTCATTGCAGCATTATTTATAATAGCCAAGTCATGGAAACAACTTAAGTGTCTATCAACAGATAAATGAATAAAGAAAATGTGAGATGTATACACACACACACACACACACACACACACACACATATATGATGAAATACTATTCAGCCACAAAAAAGAAGGAAATCCTGTCATTTGTGACAACATGAATGGACCTTGGGGGCATTATGCTAAGTGAAATAAGTCAGACAGAGGAACACAAATACTGTACGTGGAATCTTAAAAAAAAAAAAACTCAGAAAAAGAGATAAGAGTTGTGGTTACCAGAAGCAGGGGGTAAGGGGTAGGGAAATTGAATGAAGGTTGTCAAAATGTACAACTTCCAATTATAAGATAAATAAGTACTAGGGATGCAATGTACAATACGATGACTATAGTTAACACTGCTGTATGATATATTTGAAAGTTGCTAAGAGTCAATCCTAAAACTTCTCACCACAAGGAAAAAAATTTCTTTTTCTTTTTTTCTTGTATCTATAAGAGGTGATGGATGTTAATTACACTTATTGTAGTAATCATTTTGCAATGTATGTAAGTCAGCTCATTATGCTGTCTACCTTAAACTTATACAATGTTGTATGTCAATGATACCTCAATAAACCTTTAAGAAAAAAAGACTCTTAACTGCAGTCCATCTTACTATACCTGTAAAGTTATTTTAAATCACACCTCTTGATGGACAGTAAACATCAGAATTAAATCTATATCTGTTCTTTTGAAAAAATATAATTTGTAGCCTTAGAAATATAACAATATAGCATCTTAATAGAAGTCTTAATAAAGGTCAGCAAATAAAATCACTCATGTGAAGGCAGTGTTGTACTGTAATCACTGGAGAGAGAAGAATCTGCCCAGTTTTTGAAGTTTCATTGAAGATAACATATCCTAGTGACTCACATCTTATCATTTCAGTGTTGACCTACTGAGATAATTTGGCAAATTACACTTCTGCTTCCATATGACTCTGTGATTTATTGTGTAATTCTGATCAATTTAGTGCTTCTGCCTACAGGGACTTTGGCCTATAAGCACAAAATAAATAGAGTTCTTATGGCAGGTTGATGTTAAATAGTAGTGAGCTAATCAGTCAGGTTAAAAAAGATTTATAAAGTCAAAAAAATTAGCCCACTATCAGGAAGAACATAATTATCCAAAAAGCTAAGTCATTCTCACTGACAGACTTGAGAGGCGGCCTGTTCAGGGAGATAACAGGTGAGAGAGCAGCCTAGGAAAGAGACACTTGGTTTATTAGCCCAACACATGCTGAAATCTACAAGTTGGGATTTCTTTATATACACCTGAAAAGATGACCAATTCATACAAAATTCATACATTCATTACTTTATTCCAAGAATATGCAAGAAAAGAGGGAATAAAGATTACATGCTTTCTTCTAATATGTACATTTTTTTTCTTGCTGAACGATTATAGTGTATGCTTACAACCTTTTTTATGTAACCTACAATTTAGTTGTTAAATGAAAAGATGTTTAAACTAGCTAAAAATACAAATTTGGCGAATACAAATTAGATATAAACTAAAAGAGTGACATCATTTTTTTTGCTTATCATGGTGGCAAAAACTTAAAAGACCAATGTATCTATTCAATATGGTCAAGGATGCAGAAAAACATTTTACCATCCTATCAATCAAGTGTAAATCACTATGGCCTTTTTTTGGAGGGCAATTCTGCAATGCCTATCAAGATATCACATGTATATATAACCCTTAACCCAGCAATTTTACTTAAAAGACTGTAAGCTATGAAAATGTTTACACAGATGTTTAAAGGTGTAGGGTAAGCATACTTAAAAGAGTTAAAACTTGGAGACTCTCTAAACATTCATAAAGAGAATAAGCTAAATCTGTATACACTGACATGGAAGCACATGCATGAAGAGAAAAGCACATGCATGAAGAGAAAAAGGGACAAACGATTAAAAGTGATGACCCTTTGGGGGGATGAATTTCTTTTTTTACTTTATATCCTTCTGTATTATTATAATTTCATTAAAATAAGCATGTATTACTTTAGTATTCAGAAAAAAATAATAAAGAAAAAGCTACAATTGGCCAAACATACTGTCTTTGCTTGAACTGGATGCATCTATTTTTTTCCAGAGCCTTAGACATCTGCAGATAGCTTTTTCCCAAACACAAGAGGAAGCAGGTCACATACAGTTCCTGTTTTAAAGACAAGCAAAGGTTAAGTAAGGGTGATGAAGAAAAAGGAGATTGCAGAAAATAAAGGAAGTGAGGAAAACGGGAGTACAAGAGGGCTGATAGAGAAGTGTGGGAAAAGGAATTCTTTTAGTGCTGGGCGTGAAAATAATGAACAGAATATAATTCTTTAATCTTAAATTAGAAAGAGAAGCAAAAAAGAAAAACTGAGATATAGGTTTCTTCAATCACAGAAGGAGAGTTTAAAATAAACAGCAAAAACAACAACAAATGTCACTACAATCAGTTTTAAAAGACTAGAAAAATCCAACTGTGATCAGGAAATTATACGCACTCTCAGAAAAACAGGAACAAACTAGTTCCCAAACTGGTTGAGAATCTTTGGGATAACAAGGAAAACAAACAGCACGTTCTAATAATCTGACTTTAGGAATGGATTTGGGACAAAGGAATTTGTAAAATTTCCATAAGCAAAATGAATTAAGTTTTCTTCAAACCTAATAGTATAGAAAGTCTATCAAATTAGAAATGAGACGCATATAAATTACTTATAAAACCCTATGAATGAGCAGTTACAGAGGGTTGCATATTAAATGAAAATTTCGACATTAGGAGATAATATGGTAGTTTGATTTTGAGAGAATCTCTTTCTTTTTTTAGGCTCAACAACAACATATAACACCAATAAATCTGCCTTGGGCAAAATAACTTTAGAGGTTATACTGCCTTGATAATTAAAACATTACAGTCATTTCAACCTGCCTAAAAATGGTAAAACTGATAATCACTTTTCTGACCATTCTTTCTACTCAAAAGGCTGAAAGACCTGGATCTCTACCCTGTCACATCATTTCCATCCTGAGACTTATAGGTTGACATTGTTCCCAGAGAAACAAATTCTCTTAGTGCAATATACTCAATTAGTAAGCAAAGGAATATAGTAATTTATTCTAATATTCTCATAACCTTTAAGGTATCTAATATAAAGATATTTTGTATTTAGATCAGAGAGCATGTGATGCTAGTTCTCATGTCCAGTCAACAGAACTTTTTTTTTTTTTTTAAGCGGTACGCGGTCCTCTCACTGTTGTGGCCTCTGCCGCTGCGGAGCACCGGCTCCGGACGCGCAGTCTCAGCGGCCATGGCTCACGGGCCCAGCCGCTCCGCGGCATGTGGGATCCTCCCGGCCCGGGGCACGAACCCGTGTCCCCTGCATTGGCAGGCAGACTCTCAACCACTGCGCCACCAGGGAAGCCCTAGTCAACAGAACTTTTAACACAACTGGAAAGAAGTGAAAATAACTTATTCCTGAATTATATCATAAGGATACAAATGAAAACTTTATTATTATTTTAGGAATCACACAGAACACACAGACATGTGGTGAACACTAGACCTGAAGTCAGGAAACCTGTGGCCAAGAATAAATTACCTACATGAATTTGGGGAAGTCATTTAATTGCTCTCAGAGCCACAGTTTTTGCTCCAATGGTTCCCACACTTCAATGTACTTAAGAATTATCTAGGGGAGAATTTTTACATTCTGGATTTGCAAGCTCTACACCCAAAGATCTTATTCATTAGGAGAGAAATGATATCAAAGAATCTGCATTTTTAACAAATACCTCTGAAGATTCTAATGCAGTAAAGACAGAGACTATATACATTGATAAACATAGCCCTAAATAATATAGGAATGAATAGCTACTTAACCTATAACACAGAGTTGTTATTTGGATCTAATGAAAAAAGCAAGTAAAATAAGCAGAGATGTTTATATAAATTTATACATTTTATAGAAAATTTATATGTATTAGGTGATATGTTTGCTTTCCTGAAATTCCACTCTAGCTACAGAGTTTATTAAGGTTGAGTTACTACAGACAGGTATCAGTGAGTTTAATAAGACTGACAGTTAAATATATCAAAATCAATTGCTTATACACCGACAATAATCAACTAGAAAATAGAATGGTAAAACATCCCATTCATATAGCACTCTACATCTCCCTGAAAAAAATATTTTAAATACTCAGTAATAAACTTAATAAGAAATGTGTAGGAAGATATTGTTAAAAGAGGTTAATTCTACCCAAATTAGTCTATAAATTTAATAGAGTCGGTAGAATTTTGAGGTAGGGAGAACCTGACACAATGATCCTAAGGTTCACATGAAAAAATAAATATTTGAGGACACACAAATTTTGAAAGAGTGATAAGGAGGGTGTCTATATATACACAACTCTCTATATCACTATACATAAAATAGTGACAGCATTTCAAGTAGGTGAGGAAACAGTGGTTCACTTAACAAATGGCTTTGGGACAACCAGTTACTCATTTTGAAAAAAAAAATAAAGTTAGTTCCCTGTATAATATACTTAAACAAATTCTATATGAATTAAGGATTTAAATATAAAGTATGGGGACTTCACTGGTGGCACAGTGGTTAAGAATCGCCTGCCAGTGCAGGGGACATGGGTTTAATCTCTGGTCCGGGAAGATCCCACAATGCCGCGGAGCGGCTGAGCCCGTGCACCATAACTACTGAGCCTGTGCCCTGGAGCCCACGAGCCACAACTACTGAGCCTGCATGCCACAACTATTGAAGCCTGCACGCCTAGAGCCCATGCTCCGCAACGAAGAATGGCACCTGCTCGCCACAGCTAGAGAAGGCCCACGCACAGCAACGAAGACCCAATGCAGCCAAAAATGAAGCTAAACTAATTAATTAATTTAAAATATATATAAAATACAAAAGGTACTGGAAGAAAGCATAAGCAATAATGAGTATAATTTCGGGATAGAGAAGGCCTTTCTAAGCATGATACATAAAAAAATCAAAAGCTTATGTATAGGGAAAAATACAAACAGATAAAAGATTAAAAAAACTGTAAAAGAGGACTAGCAATATATATGACAGGCAAAGGTCTCTTCCATATCTGTAATAAAAAGGTGAACACCCAAAAGAAAAATGCACAATGGAAATAAACAGGCAACTCACAAACAAAGAAATAGAAATGGTCAAAAAAGTCTCACTAGTCATGGGACATAAACATAAAAGGGCAATCACAGACTGACAAAGCTTAAAAGGAATCTTAACAGTGTCTGTTGTAAGTGTGGTTAGACTGACACTCCTACACTGCTAGTGGAAGCATGAAATGATATTTTTCTGGAGGACAATTTGGTAGTATATATCAAAAGTCTCTAAAAGTACTGAACACTTTTATATGCTGTTAGTGAAAGTATAAATGTGTACAACTTTTCTGGAGGGCAGTTTGGCACTATTTACCAAAATTTAGAACGTACAGGCCCTTTGATCTAGCAATTCCACTTCTAGGAATTTTATCTAGAAGACAGGCTCATAAATACACATATACAAGGATATTCACTGAAGCACTGTTTATTATAGCACAGAACTGAAAACAACCTAAATGCTAATCAAAAAGGAACTAATTAAATAAACCACAGCATATCCACAAAATGAAACATCATATAACCATTTTATAAAATAAGGTAGGTCTATATTTCTTCATACAAGATGTACAAGATATGTTCAATGAAAATTGCAAGGTGCAAAATAGTATATGTATAGTATAATCCCATGTGTGTAAAGAGAAATAAAAAGAGATAGGTATTACATAGGCTTGAAAATGCACTGAAAATTTCTAGAAGAATACGCAAGAAAGTGCTAATACTTTCTCTGAGGAGGGGTTGGGATTCTGAGCATTGTAATTTTTGTACCTTGTGACTTTTTATTACTATGAACATATATATTACTTTTGCTATAAAAAAATAAGCTTAAAACAACTACCACTCCCTGACCCAGCAGTACTGCTTTCAGGAATATATTGTAAGGAAATAAATGGAGAGACAATCAAAGATATAAACACAAGAATATTCATCACAAAAAAGTGGATACAAGTTAAATGACTCAAAAAATGAGGATTGGTAAAATAAATGATGACCCATGTATTCAATGGAATACTATACAGCTATGAAATTTAAATTTTCTGACATACAAAGACAGTCAATATACTGAATAAGTCTTTTTTTTGTTTTCGAAGGAGACAGACAAAAGTGTGTATGTTTGCATAGGAAAAAGTTTGGAAGACTATATAAAGTTATCTTGGAGAGTAGTAATTCTGACAGTGTTATGATGTTTTGCTGTACTTTATGAGGTTTTCTACAGTGAATATGTTGTTTACTGAAAGAGAGTGACTGGCAACCCATGTGGGATCAAACCCATAAATCCTAGGAATTAGAAAATTCAGCTTGCTGCCCATGTATATTCCTCAAAAAAGTTCAAATTCCACTTTGGTTAATCCAATCCTGTTAGAATCCTGGGATACATCTAGTTCTAGCAAGCTGTTTCACAAGGGTCATATGATACCTGATGTTTATGAGAAGATTTAAGTTTATTAGAAAAAGAGGCACCAAAACTGAATGAGCCTTCTGAAAATGTATGTTAAAATCTTGTTCTCTATAACATTTAAAATTTCAGGATACTTTTGAAAGAAAAGTACTTATCTCTTGTTAGCACCTTCCATCTTCGGCTGCCTAGAGTACAAGATAAATGCTTTTTTGTAAGAGTCCAAGAAGCTCAAGTAGATATTGTGCTCACAAAATTTATCATTAACTTGCACAAACTGTCTACTGAATGACCTAGCAGTAGTAAAACTTTTTCTGGTATGACCAGCAAATTCCAGTAAAGTGAAAAGGTTTTTTGGTTTGTTTTGTTTTGTTAATATATGATTCCCCATTTTTAACTGAAAAGGGCATTTCTATGACTTTCCATATGATACGAGAGTTAATAAAGTTACATTTACTTTCATTAATTGAATTGCACTTTATATGCTACCAAGTTGATAATATAGGTCTTAAAAGGATAATTAGTTCCCTTTATTTCTGCCCGTGAAAGCTGACAGATCAGAACAAATATTAACACTAACCAACAGCATGTCTATTAATCTGGTGAGAGCAGGCAAGAAAGGGTGGGGGTGGGAGGGAGAGAACCATCCCATTACTTCCAAACTTCCCTCGTGCTGCTCCTTTATAAACTAACACTTCCCTAC
>NW_006772158.1:214986-234760 GCF_000442215.2 Lipotes vexillifer
CACCCCCACACGCCCAAACCCTGGCACCCACTTATCTCCGTCCCTTCCTATAGTTTTGCTTTTTCAGATTGTCATATAAATGGAATCATACATTATGTAGCCTTTTTAAGTCTGGCTTCTTTCACTTAGCTAAATGCATTTTAAGATTCACCTATGTTATTGCATGAATCAACAGGTAGTTCCTTTTTTTGTCATAAATTAATATTCCACAGTGTGGATATACAACAATCTGTTTATCCATCAGTTGAAATAACTGGGTTGTTTCCAACTTGGAGTGATTAACGCTGAATAATGCTGCTATAAATATTCATGTAACAGGTTTTTGTATGAACATAAGTTTTATTTCTCTTGGATAGATACCTAGAAGTAAGATTGCTGAGTAATATGGTAAAAATATGTTTAATTTTGTAGGAAACTAATAAACTGTCTTCCAAAGTGGCTATACCATTTTTCATTCTCACCAGCAATGTATGAAAGTTCTAATTGCTCTGTCTTGCTAACATTTGGTATTGCCGGTTTTTTGTTTTGACATTCTAATAGGTGTATCATAGTATCTAATTGTGATTTTTTTCTTTTTTACTTTACTTCTCAGAGCATTTTTAGATTCAGAGCAAAACTGAATGAAAAGTAAAGAGATTTCCCAATTACTCCTTTCGCCCCCACATACAACCTCCCCCACTATCAACATCCTGAATCAGATTGGTACATTGGTTACAATCACCACTGTGGTTTTTTTTTTTTTTTTTTTTTTTTCTTGCGTTATGCGGGCCTCTCACTGTTGTGGCCTCTCCCATTTGCGGAGCACAGGCTCCGGACGCGCAGGCTCAGTGGCCATGGCTCACGGGCCCAGCCGCTCCGCGGCATGTGGGATCCTCCCGAAACGGGGCACGAACCCGCGTCTCCTGCATCGGCAGGCGGACTCTCAAGCACTGCGCCACCAGGGAAGCCCCACCACTGTGGTTTTAATTTGCATTTCTCTAATGGTTTTAATTTGCACCTGCCTAATTTGCATTTCCTTTATTTGCTATTTGTGTATCTTCTAGGTGAAGTGTCTATTCAGATCTTTTGCCCACTGGATTGTTTACTTTCTCATTGTTGATATTTAAGGGTTTTAAAATTTTATTCTGGATATAATTTTTTGCAAATATTTTATGCCAGTCTGTGACTTGACTTTTCATTTTGTTTCACAGAAGTTTTTGATTTTAATAAAGTCCATGTACCCATTTTTTCATTTATGGATTATGCTTTGGGGATAATACAGGTTTTTAATCACATTTCTTTGTTTATGTCTTTCCTTATATAGAGTAACATTTCTCCTAACTAGCAGCCTCGGACATAAAGCTGAGAACGAATAAAAGCTGCCATCAATTCTGTTTAATGGGTACAGAGCTTTAGCTTGGGAAGATAAAAAAAGTTCCAGAGATGGATGGTGGTGATGGTTGGTTGCATAACAATGTGAATGTACTTAATGTCACCAAACTGTACACTTAAAAATGGTAAGTTTTCGGCTTCCCTGGTGGCGCAGTGGTTGAGAGTCCGCCTGCCGATGCAGGGGAGGCGGGTTCGTGCCCTGGTCTGGGAGGATCCCGCGTGCCGCGGAGCGGCTGGGCCCGTGAGCCATGGCCGCTGGGCCTGCGCGTCCGGAGCCTGTGCTTCGCAACGGGAGAGGCCACAACAGTGAGAGGCCCGCATACCGCAAAAAAAAAAAAAAAAATGGTAAGTTTTGTTATATAATTTTACCATAATAAAAAGAAAAAACTGCCATCGAGCAACAATATGTCAGGAAAGTCTCTGTTCTAAAGCTCACGGACACTGTTTGTCAGCGGTGAAACCAAGGTAATGGAGCCAAAGCTTCACTTTGGACCCATGGATGATGAATGAGGGTCCATTTCCAAGATGAGAGGTAGCCAGCCAAAAGGGACATTGCCCAGAATTTTATAGAAAGGTTTTCTCATTTAGTCTTCATACTTATAAGGAAGAAACTATACTATGCTTCTTTCACAATTAAGGGAACTGAGGCTTGGAGGGCAAAGTTGCCTGTTCAAGTTCATGTTTGAGTCAGTAAATCAAGGAGTGAAGATGAGAGAAAACCACCAGACAATCTGACCTGAGAGCTCTCACTCCAGACCATTCCCTTACACTGTTTCCAAATCCATGAAGAAAAACTCTCTCTATTCAGTTTTTATTTTGAGATATATAAAATTTTAGGAAATTACAAATAATATAACAAACATTCCTTAGGGATTGTTAAATGTAATTTCCTTAGATTGATTTCCCAACGTACATTGAACAAAGATAAGCTATATGCTATCTTTTACTTTGCAGTGGAGTGGGTAACAGCTCTACACCTCAAGTCAAATGGCTTGGTGTCAAACCCTGGCTCTGGCTTTGTGCTGAAATAACTTATGCATATTAATTCATGTGAATAAAATTTCCAATCTGGGGTGATAAAATCATATAGCACTAGAAGCTTATTCACTCAAAATGTGTTACTTATCCTGTCTCAAAGCTCCAAAATATGCATAAGCCTCTTTGATATTGTGAAGACCCAGTAATGCTTAGAATAGTATTTTGAATCTCTATAAACTTAGCTATTCTTGTTTATTAAAAAAAGTTACCAAGGGCTTCCCTGGTGGCGCAGTGCTTGAGAGTCCGCCTGCCGATGCAGGAGACGCGGGTTCGTGCCCCGTTTCGGGAAGATCCCACATGCCGCGGAGCGGCTGGGCCCGTGAGCCATGGCTGCTGAGCCTGCGCGTCCGGAGCCTGTGCTCCGCAAATGGGAGAGGCCACAACAGTGAGAGGCCCGCATAACGCAAGGAAAAAAAAAAAAAAAAAAAAAAGTTACCAAAAAAAAAAGAGTTACCTTGGACATATCACTTCTTCTATAAAATGGTAAGTATTTAAGAACAAGAGCTCTGGAATCAGGCTACCTTAGTTTTAATCCTAGCTCTGCTACTTGCCACATTTTAAGCCCTGGGCCTGTCACTTTGTCTCTTTAAGCTTCAGTTTTCCATGGCTGAAAATATGAATAATTATAACATTACTATGAGGTTAAAATGAGGCAATCTATGCAAATTGCTTAGTATAGTCCCATGCACAGTAAGCCATCAGTGCGTATGAACTGCTATTGTTTTTTATTAGCAATATTAAAATGTGTAAGTAGCATTAGGAATCAAATCATGGCAAGAGCAGCAAATCTGCAGACACCAATACTCTAAGTAATCGGTTCTTAGAGAACTGTAACTTATCTCATCTGATGCTCATAAACATAGACCACTTCGTCAAAAGCTACCCTCTGCCAGTCCCTCTGGATCACAATCTTCTTGTTTTATATTTCATCATACCACTTATTGCTATTTGATATCTATTTTCTCTGTTTACTTATTTACTGTCTTCTCCTTCCAAAATGAAAGCTCCATGAGAGTAGGGAGGCATAACGGTTGAAAAGACAGACTCGAGAGCCAGACTGACTGGATATGATTCCAATCTCTGTGGCTTCCTAGCTGTGTGACCTCGGGCATATTACTGAAGCTCTCTGCCTCAGTTTCCTTATCTGTAAGACAGGGATAGTAATAGCATTTGTTTCATTGGGTCATTATGAGAATTAAATGACTTTATATAAAGCACTTAGCAAAACCTAGCACACAATAAGCACTCAGTAAATGCTACTATTATTATCGACCTACTTCATTGCTGTCGCTCCAGCAGCTTGAACTTGGCACAGAGCAGGCACCCAATAAACATTTACTGAATAAATGAATTAGAAGAGCTCAATGCTGAGCCAGCCTTATAGCTCAAAAGTGTTCCTAAAAGAAAGAGTTAAGGATGAGGGAGAGAGACTAGGGTAAGGTACCTTCTGTGGGGTCAAAGCCTCTGTTCAGAACCTATCTTCCACCCTAAGTAAAAAAGGCCACTGGTCACCATGGAATATCATCTAAATTCTAGAACTACCTTTGGCAGCTAGGGAAGTCCCTGGTACCACCTCTTTCCGCAGCTAACATTTATTGAGTGGTTACTATGAGTAGTACTTTGCATGTATTAACTAATTGAACCCTTACAACAACCTTGAGGTAAACACTACAATTACCCCCATCTTACAGATGGGAACACAGAGGCACAAATAGGTTAAGTAACTTTAGCAAGGTCACGTAGCTAGTAAGTAGCTAAGCCTGAATTCAAACTCAAGAAGTCTAGTTCTAGAGCCCATGCTTTTAGCAGCTAGCTGTCTTTTTCACTGTAGAACACTGACATGTTAGTGTCTGGAATTCTTTTCTCTAGGGTCATTTGTTTTTCAAGAGAAGAATTCTCCAATCTCCTGCCTGGGAAGCATATACCATGACACTATGTTTGGAGCAAGGTGAGGGGAAGGGGCTGACCATTCAGTCTGCAGCCTTCCACTCAATCACCCTGTTCTCAACCCTGTGTTTCAGTGCCCTCCACTCTGCCCATCATCTGAGAGCTCAGAGCCTTTCAGGTTCACTTAAGCCAGAGACTCTGTGACTTTTTGCAGCACAAAATGGAAGAGACATGAGGGGTCCAACCCCATTCTGTCAGTCTTTAAAATATTTCCCTTATTTTTAGCCCTGGATCACCTCCTTACCTTTTAGGAAAAACCACCTACCTTCAAGTTCTAAGCCTCTCATGAGTACTGTGTGATAAAAGAACTCACTTCTCATTGATATCCTTCTGCAGGCAGGGTCCCCCCTTCCTCTGCTTCCTACCTTCCAATGATGTGTTCAAACCACACCTGTGCTGATGTCCCTCTCCTGTTCTATTTGTCCTTGCAGGTTTAAGCCTTTTAAAAGTTGTTTACTGGGCTTCCCTGGTGGCACAGTGGTTGAGAGTCCGCCTGCCGATGCAGGGGACACGGGTTCGTGCCCCGGTCTGGGAAGATCCCGCATGCCGTGGAGCGGCTAGGCCCGTGAGCCATGGCCGCTGGGCCTGCGCGTCCGGAGCCTGTGCTTCGCAACGGGAGAGGCCACAGCAGTGAGAGGCCCGCATACCGCAAAAAAAAAGAAAAAAAGTTGTTTACTGACATATTAGTGGAGTTTGAGAAGGACAAGAGCTAAACATGTGTAGTCAGCTGACCATGTTTAGCCCCATGTATTACTTTTATAATGATATTTAAAGGGTAGACTTCAGCTATCTGGAAAATTAACTTCTGCAAAATGCCTCATTTCTCAACGATGATCAATAAAAGGTACTATAGATCACAAAAGACCATGGGTTGCACTTGGAGGCTCAATATCATGGGATCCCCAGAGGCTCACCTAAAACTTCTCTACCTAATATAGAAGATCCTGTTAAACCCCCGAAAGTTGTTACATTTTAATTCCAAAACCAAAAATCTATAACTCTAGAGGCATTTGTTAAGATCACTTTACAGAGATGGAAAAAAAAAAAAAGCTCTATTACTTTCTACAAATGTATATAGTGAGCCAAGGTTTTCCTTTGGTTCTCTGAGACCGAAAAGTTTTGAGACAAAGGAGTCTGGAGATAAAGGCAAAAAGGGATCTAGAGTTGAAACTGGCGAGACATTATGAGTAGAATATTCCAGAAATCCAAAGGAATAAGTTTCTAAGTGCAGCCTCCACTGCTGAGTGATACAATGACAATATGTATGATGTCTTTGAAAGCCTGGATATTATAGACTCTTCTATAAGCAGAACAAGGGCTTTGACATTGATAATGGGGTTTTTGTTTGTTTGGTTTTAACCAAAATATATATTTTTTAATTTTTATACAAATTTTAAAGGTCACTTTCCAATTACAGTTATTACAAAATATTGGCTATATTCCTCATGTTGTACAATACTTCCCTGAGCAGATCTTATACCCAATAGTTTGTACCTCTCACTCCCCCACCGTTATATTGCCCCTCCCGCTCACTGGTAACCACTAGTTCGTTCTCTGTGTCTGTGAGTCTGTTTCTGTTTTTTTTAATATTTACTAGTTTTTTGTATTTTTTAGATTCCACATATAAGTGATATCATGCAGTAACTGTCTTTCTCTGATGTATTTCACTTAGTATAATGCCCTCCAAGTCCATCCATGTTGTGGCAAATGGCAAAATTTCATTCTTTTTATGGCTGAGTAATGTTCCATTGTATATATATACCACAGCTGCTTTATCCATTGATGATGGTTCTTTACTGAGATATTTTTTCTCTGGACTACCCTCCCTCTTAACTAACAGACTGCATTCAGAAAATTGTGCAGCAGAGTTAGAGGTATAGCTAATGACTCCAAAGGACAAATGCCTCCCACAGAGATGAAGTCTATAACTCTGTCTTCATTAACACTATTTAATCAGCCAAACCAAAAAGGTACCAAGTAGATTTATACCACCAACCCCATACATGCCAGCATTCAACTCATGTTGGAGAATACTGTAATACTCAGCATATGTGGTATAACTTGGTGACCCACTTTGCTGATTAAGCAAAGATATCTCCCCTATCAGGTAAGAATATAATCAATTGTGCCAGTACTTTTTTTTTAAAGCAGCTAATATGTTGATAGAAAAAGTATTTTGTCTTAATTTTTATAGTTGAAACATTCATGTGGTATAACTAAAACCTAAAAAAAATACATATCTATTTTTCAGAATATTTTGACTTTTCCTAATGTCATTTCTCATAAATTTTGTTTTTATCAAATCAAGGTCCAAAGAACAATTTTCATCATGAAGTAATCAAATACTCCATAAAGATAGCCCAGATTTATATCCCCATCCACACCCAACTTCTCAATTCCTTTAATGCCCTGTTTTACAGACTCTGGTTAACAAAGGTGAAAATATGATAACGCACCTCTTGTTCAAAGTTGAATCACTATCAGAATAGATAAGGATGAAAAATTATGTACTGGAAATGTATGGGAGTTCAGTTTATAAAAAGGAACTAACAATTCAAAATTGCCAAGGACAACTGTTTAGCCAGGTTTTTTTGTTTTGTTTTGTTTTGTTTTGCAGTACGCGGGCCTCTCACTGTTGTGGCCTCTCCCGCTGCCGAGCACAGGCTCCAGACGCGCAGGCCCAGCAGCCATGGCCCACAGGGCCAGTCGCTCCGTGGCATGTGGGATCCTCCCGGACTGGGGCACGAACCCGCGTCCCCCGCATCAGCAGGTGGACCCCCAACCACTGCGGCACCAGGGAAGCCCTAGCCAGGTATTTTTATATACATGAATGAGAACAAATTCAGAGAAGGCCTACATCACTTCACATCCTTAAGAGTTTTTAACTGGCAATTTTCAAGTGCTTTGTTATCACAAGCAGAAACCCTAATACTGATGGCTATATCAAATCCACTGAATTGCTGAGAAAAACTGTTATTTTAAACTCAATGTACAGCTGTTGAACAGAAATCAAGACAAACAGCCATCAACAATAGTTACTATTTTTAGAATTTGAAGTGCAAATTCATAACGATTGTCAAGAAGCTTTTTTCTTTCAGAATTCATTCCTTAGTTCTGTGATTCTGTGCTTTGTTAGGAAGCACTAGGATGAACTTTGTCATCTCACAAAACAAAGATTCTAAAATAGGCTGAGAAATTCAAGAAATAATCCCATTGACCACTGCATCAAAAAGAATAAAATACCTAGGAATAAACCTACCTAAGGAGACAAAAGACCTATAACCCCAAAACTATAAGATGCTGATGAAAGAAGTCGAACATGACACAAAGAGATGAAAAGGTATACCATGTTCTTGGATAGGAAGAAGCAATATTATCAAAATGACTATACTACCCAAGGCAATCTACAGATTCAACGCAATCCCTATCAAATTACCAATGGCATTTTTCACAGAAATAGAACAAAAAAAATCTTAAATTTATAATGGAGACACAAAAACCCCGAATAGCCAAAGCAATCGTGAGAAAAAACAGAGCTGGAGGAATAAGGCTCCTTGACTTCAGACTACACTACAAATCTCCAGTCATCAAAACAGTATGGTACTGGCACAAAAACAGAAATATAGGTCAATGGAACAGGATAGAAAGCCCAGATGTAAACCCACTCACCTATGGTCACCTAATCTATGACAAAGGAGGCAATGACTATACAATGGAGAAAAGACAGTCTCTTCAATAAATGGTGCTGGGAAAACTGGACAGCTACATGTAAAAAACATGAAATTAGAACATTCTTTAACACCATACACAAAAATAAACTCAAAATGGATTAAAGACCTAAATATAAGACCAGATACCATAAAGCTCTTAGAGGAAAACATAGGCAGAATACTCTTTGACATATATCATAGCAATATCTTTTTCAATCCATCTCCTAGAGTAAGTGAAATAAAAACAAAAGCAAACAAATGGGACTTAATCAAACTCAAAAGCTTTTGCACAGCAAAGGAAACCATAAACAAAATGAAAAGACAACCCACAGGGACTTCCCTGGTGGTTCAGTGGTTAAGAATCCGCCTTCCAACGCAGGGGATGTGGGTTTGATCCCTGGTCGGGGAACTAAGATCCCACATGCTGTGGGGCAACTAAGCCCACATGCCACAACTACTGAGCCCGCATGCTCTAGAGCCCGTGCACCACAACTACAGAGCCCACACACCACAACTAGAGAGCCCACGTGCCACAACTACTGAGCCTGTGTGCTCTGGAACCTGTACACCACAACTAGAGAGAAGCCCATGCACCTAATGAAGAGCCCACATGCCATAATGAAAGATCCTGCATGTCGAAATGAAGATCTCGTATGCCACAACTAAGACCCGATGCAGCCAAATAAATAAATAAATATTTTAAAAAAGAAAAAAAGACAACCCACAGAAAGGGCCAAAATATTTGCAAATGATGCTGCAGAAAAGGGATTAATCTCCAAAACTTACAAACAGCTCAGGAAGCTCAATATCAAAAAAACAAACAATCCAATCAAAAAATGAGCAGAAGACCTAAATAGACTTTTCTCCAAAAAAGACATATGGATGGCTAAGAGGCACATGAAAAGATGTTCAACATCACTAATTATTATTAGAGAAATGCAAATCAAAACTAAAAGGAGGTATCACTTCACACCAGTCAGAAGGGCCATCATCAAAAAGTCTACAAACAATAAATGCTGGAGAGGGTGTGGAGAAACCTTCCTACGTTGTTGGTGGGAATGTAAATTGGTACAGCCACTATGGAGAACAGTATGGAGGTTCCTTAAAAAACTAAAAATAGAGCTACCATATGATCCTGCAATCCCACTCCTGGGCATATATCTGAAGAAAAACATGGTTCAAAAGGATACATACATGCCAATGTTCTTTGCAGTGCTGTTTACAATAGCCTAGACATGGAAACAACCTAAATGTCCATCGACAGAGCAATGGATAAAGAAGATGTGGTACACATAATAAGAATGAAATAATGCCATTTGCAGCAACATGGATGGACCTAGAGATTGTCATACTGAGTGAAGTCAGAGAAAGAGAAATATTGTATGATATCGCTTATATGCAGAATCTGAAAAGAAATGATACAAATGAACTTATTTACAAAACAGAAACAGACTCACAGACTTAGAGAATGAACTTATGGCTACCGGGCGGAAGGGTTGAAGGATGGAATAGATTGGGAGTTTGGGACTGACATGTACACACTGCTATATTAAAAATAGATAACCAACAAGGACCTACTGTACAGCACAGGGAACTCTGCTTAATACTATGTAATAATCTAAATAGGAAAGGAATTTGAAAAAGAATAGATACATGTATATGTATAACTGAATCACTTTGTTGTACACCTGAAACTAACACAACATTTTTTTTTTTTTTTTGCGGTACGCGGGCCTCTCACTGTTGCGGCCTCTCCTGTTGCGGAGCAAGGCTCCAGACGCGCAGGCTCAGCGGCCATGGCTCACGGGCCCAGGCGCTCTGCGGCATGTGGGATCTTCCCGGACCCGGGCACAAACCCGCGTCGCCTGCATTGGCAGGTGGACTCTCAACCACTGCGCCACCAGGAAAGCCCTAACACAACATTTTTAATCAACTCTACTCCAATATAAAATAAAATTTTTTAAATAATAATAATTAATTGAGCGATTTATGTTCAAAAAATAAAATAAAATAGGCTGAAATCTTTAGAAAGTTGGTTCTGGTAGACTAAAAAAATATTCTTTACTACAAAGAGCTATTTTTTCCCCATTTTAAACATGCAGTTTTCAGAAAGTGGATGCTTCCCTTCAGTTAGTTAATAATTTAAAGGGGGTTCACCTTCTTAATTCTTAAAAAGCCATGTGGAGTCAAGCTATAACTAAATCCTAAATTTTGGTTTAGTGTATGCTGTTGGGTCTTTGAAATAAATTATTAAAGCACTCCTTCTCTTGCCTTACCTGCCCTTTTTTTCTACTTCTGATCAAGGGTTCATGTGCACAAACACACACATGCATATACATAAGACAGACTGAACTTACTAACATCTTTCAGCTAAAAACATTCTGACAACACCTCCTTTTGAAAAAGGTATGGCTATGAATGTGGGACATTAAAGTTGAACACAGCACAGAGAAAAGTGAACAGATCAAATTAGGAAAAGTATAAGTATCTATGTTCAAAGATGATACTGCCATACTTTGGTGCGAAACAAATATCTGGCTAGATACTCGCAAATCAGTCTCTTCAACATGCACATCCAATACTGAGTTTGATGGAAACGGCTGGATTAATCTGAAAAGCTTCATATCATAATTATAAGCCAAGTTCCTAAAAAGTGGGTAGAACTTGGGCAATATAAAAAGACATATAGGGAGAACTAAAGCACCAGTTGAATAGAGAGGAAAAAGTCTTACATGGGAGCAGGAAAGCAGGTTTGCCAAGTCAGAATCGAGGGTGCAGGTAGGATTATAGCAGGAAATAACAATAACATAACTTTACATTCATATAGCTCATTTCTGTTCACAAAGAAATCTTTCAAAAATTATTTCATTGGAGGGACTCCCCTGGTGGTCCAGTGGTTAAGAATCAGCCTTCCAATGCGGGGGATGCAGGTTCAATCCCTGGTCGGGGAACTAAGATGCCACATGCCACAGGGCAACTAAGCCCACGCACTGCAACTACTGAGCCCGCGTGCCACTACTAGAGAGCCCATGTGCCAAAACAACAGAGCCCACGTGTTCTGGAACCCATGCACCACAACTAGAGAGAAGCCTGTGCACCACAACAAAGAGCCCGCATGTTGCAACTAAGATCTGATGCAGCAAAAAAAATTTATATATACATATATATGAGTAGATTTTTTTAAGACAACAGGTATATTCATTAGGCAATTCATTAACTGGACATACATCTTTGGCATCAGACAGACTTGGACTTGAATCCAAATTCTGTTATTTATTAGCTCTGTGACCTCCAGCAAATTGTTTGATCTCTCTGACGCTCAGTTTCCTCATCAGAAAAATACAGATAACTCTTACTCATGGGACTGTTAAAAGGAGTATATCAGAAAACATATGTAAAGTTCTTGTCACATAATTCCATCTCCTCTTAACCTTACAAACATTGCTAAGTGCCCAGCATCTTTTTAGGTTCTGTGCTAGGCCCAGCTGGGGATACAAAGGTGAATGAATATGACATGGGCTCTGCTTTCAAGGGGCTCAGAGATGAAGGAAGGGAGTTCAGTGAAGACTTCACAGAAGAGATGCTTTAATTGTGTCTTTCTCCTTCCTTTAAAATATAAGGGACTTCCCTGGTGGTCTAGTGGGTAAGACTCCGCATTCACAATGCAGGGAGCCTCAGTTCGATCCCTGGTCAGGGAACTAGATCCTGCATGCATGCCACAACTAAGAGTTCACATGCCACAACTAAGAGTCCGCATGCCTCAACTAAGAAGTCCACATGCCACAACTAAGAGTCCATGTGTCACAACTAAGACTAGGCGTAGCCAAAATAAATAAATATTTTTTTTAAAAAAATAAGAAATAAATATCAACTGGATAAAAAGAGAAAATATAGACAAGCAAATATAAAAATAAACAATAAATCAGTCCACCAACAAGAAACAACTAATGATAAATTTCTGAGGTAGGGATATATACGTGTGTGTACGTGTAAGTTTAGGAGGCTATGTGTATGTATGTATAAGCACACATTTTAAATAAAAATGATATGCTATTCTGTTTTATAACATGCTCCTTTTCATTCAACACTGATGAAAGAAATGTCCACATATCTAGGTATGGGGTAGTCATTCTGGCTTATATATGATTTAACTCGAATTTTATGCTAACTAAAACAGCCTGTTTGTGGCCTATCAAACATACACTGTACATCTGCTTTGATTATTAAAGAAAAGAGCACACTGACCGGAAGTAAAGAATGTCCACGTTAAAAATAAAGATTAAATGCCTCCCTTCCTGGACATCAATGTTGGTACTCATTCAATGATAAGCCTCCTTTTCAGGTGCCAATGCCATACTGACTAGTTTTGTACATGCTGATCTGTTCTGGTGTTTTGGTTTTTTGGGGTTTTTTTTTTAAACCTTGAAGGAATGTATCCCTGATTTGTTTGATGTTCTTTATTCTGACAAGATATAAAACCATGCTGAAAATGATGCTTCTCTGGAGCAGTTCCTCAGAGTTATCTGAGAGGCTGTCTCTGGGCTATAGCCCTCAGTTTGGATCAAATAAAACTCTATTCCTATTATAGAATGTTTATTGATTATTGATCAACAACACTATAATGAACAGTTTTCTATGTCAGTAAATATTAATATATAATAATACCTAATACTTTTTACTATTTTAATCTTCACAACCCAACAAGATATGTACTATTATTACCTCCATTTTACAGATAATGAAATTGAGACACAGAGAGGGAAAGAAACGTTCCCAGGGTCACACAGCTATTAAGGGACACAATCAAAATTCAAAGCCAAGCATAGTCTAGAGTCTGTGCTTTTAATCACCAATATATATGCCGCAATTTTAAAAAGCTGAATACACTGTGGAAAACATTATCGAGGTGGCTCAAAAAACGAAAACTAGAACTACCATATGACCCAGCACTTCCATTACTGGGTATATATCTACTAAGAACAAAAACACATTTGAAAAGTTATATGCACCCCAAAGTTCACAGCACCATTATTTTACAATTGCCAAGATATGAAAGCAACCTAAGTGTCCATCAACAGAGGAATGGATAAAGATGTGGTGTACACACACACACACACACACACACACACACACACACACACAATGGAACATTACTCAGACATACAAAAAAATGAAATTTTGACACAATGGAATTACTCAGACATACAAAAAAATGAAATTTTGTCATTTGCAACAACATGGATGGACTTGGTGAAATAGTCAGAGAAAGACAAATACTGTATTATATCACTTATATATGGAATCTGAAAAATACAACAAACTAGTGAATATAACAAAACAGAAAGAGACTCACAGATATAGAGAACAAACTAGTGGTTACCAGTGGGGAGAGGGAAGGGGGGAGGGACAACACACAGGTAGGGGATTAAGAGCTACAAACTACTATGTATGAAATAAATAAGCTACAAGGATATATTGTACAACTCAAGGAATATAGCCAGTACTTTATAATAACCATAAATGGAGTATAACCTTTAAAAATTGTGAATCACTATACAGTACACACTGCTCTTAGGGCTCTATATGTATTAAGTCATTGAAATCCCACCGTTATTGCTGCCATTTTGGAAATCTGAAGGAACTGAGGCACAAAAGGAAAGAGACCAGCTCAGGGTCATATAAGCAGTAAACAGAGGAGCTGGGGTTCTAACCCAGGCAGTGTGGGCCTGAGGCCCTACTCTTAACCCTATATTATACTGCCTCCCCAAAACAGTAGATCACAATAAAATGGTGATGTTATGCCTTGAAAATATCAAGAGAATAATATCCAATAATCCAAAAAATGTAACCAGCAATGTCCCAATTTATGCTTGCTTATTACCTTTAATTATATGTTCTCTTAGTACAGTTTAACTTCTAAGCATGTTGTAAATATCAAAGTCTGGCCAAGTTTAAAGATGTGTTTATTGTAAAGATGAAAAAACACATAGTCCATTTCTTTTCCTGGAAGACTCTGAGAATACAAATAAGACTAACACCATTTTAAGTATTAGGTCATTTAGCTTATCCTTAAAAAATGTAATTAGCTAAAAACAAAACTATGGTCTTTACTTTTGAACTTCGTTTGTAAGTACCAAGGAAATTTTGAGGTAATGATACTTTAATTTTTAATCATCAAATCAATTTGCTCATTCATACTTTCAAATAAGATAAATGAGTGTTTCCCTCTTTAGGACAAACAAGGAACTTAATTCCAATAGACCTAATTTTGCTCAAATGCCTGTTTTTTTTTGTTTTTGGTTTTTTGCGGTCCGCGGGCCTCTCACTGTTGTGGCCTCTCCCATTGCGGAGCACAGGCTCCAGACGCGCAGGTTCAGCGGCCATGGCTCACGGCCCCAGCCGCTCTGCGGCATGTGGGGTCTTCCCGGACCAGGGCACGAACCCATGTCCCCTGCATCAGCAGGCGGACTCTCAACCACTGCGCCACCAGGGAAGCCCTATGTATTTTTTTACAAAAATACAGTTCCTTTATGTTAGATAAGAGCATAGATTCTAAAGCCAGACTGACTGGCTTTAAATCTCAGTTTAGCCACTTGCTAGGTCTAGGAATAAAATTTGGCCCTATGAAAGAATATGTCAACACTTACCAAACTGCAAACAACAGACAAAGAACCAGATTTATTTTTTTTCATACCAGACAAAGGAACAGTTCTGGTCTCCTTTACTTATGTGCACCCCCCTCCAAAAAATGTAAGATTCAAAATCCCATGACTGGGATTCAAAATCCCATGACTTACCAGTTGCCCTAAAGTTAAGAAACAGGAATTAACAGGTTAGTTTTATAATACAGTGGACAAACTCTTAAGCAATCTTTTCTTTTATTGAGGTATAGTTGATTTAAATATTATATTGGTTTCAGGTGTTACAATTTTTAAAGGTTATATTCCCTTATAGTTATTATGAAATACTGGCTATATTCCTTGAGTTGTACAAAATACCCTTGTAGCTTATTTATTTCATACATAGTACTTTGTAGCTCTTAATCTCATACCCCTATCTTGCCTCTCCCCTCTTTCCTCTTCTCACTGGTAACCACCAGTTTGTTCTCTACGTCTGTGAGTCTGTTTCTGTTTTGTTATATTCACTAGTTTGTTAAATTTTTTAGATTCCACATATAAGTGATATCATACAGTATTTGTCTTTCTCTGTCTGACTTATTTCACTTAGCGTAATACCCTCCAAGTCCATCCATGTTGTTGTGAATGGCAAAATTTTCATTCTTTTTTATGGCTGAGTAATATTCCATTGTACGTGTGTGTGTGTGTGTGTGTGTGTGTGTGTGTGTGTGTATGAGTGTATGTGTATATATCTATATCTAGATAAAGCAGCTGTCTGTATGTATCTATAGAAATATAGATACATACAGACAGCTGCTTTAAACAGTCATCTGTTGATGGACACTTAGGTTGCTTCAATATCTCAGCAATTGTAAATAATGCTGTTATGAACATTGCAGTACATGTATCTTTTGGTTTTTTTCAGGTGTATACCCAGGAGTAGAATTGCTGGGTCATATGGTAGTTCTATTTTTAGTTTTTGGAGAATCCTCCATACTGTTCTCCACAGTGGCTGCACAAATTTACATTCCCACCAACAGTGTATGAGGGTTCCCTTTTCTCCACATCCTCATTAGGCAATATGAATCATACCCTGACACTCAAAGTCAAATATTAATTTATTCCTTTATCCATCATCATATGATGAATTTAAGGCTTTAAAACTCTCTGAAGGCTAGGAGGGTTTTTATGACTAAAATTAATCCTGTTATCACCTAGCTAGAAACAGATAAGTAAGACAAAATACTTCGCTTTTGATGCACTATACTTAATGACATATGACACCAATCTGATTGTTAATACATAAAAAAGTACTTACATTTGTGATTAGTACTTAATACCAAGATACTGTGGCTATAAATTTGAACTAAAAAGTGATATTTAGAACTAACAGTAAAATGGTATAGTAAAATAAGAGAAAGCATTTATTGGCCAAAATGAAATTAGCTAATTTTATTAATTATAATAAAATTATAATTATATATTAAATATATAATTATATTTATATATTATATTTATTATATATTGTATATAATTATAATTATATTAAACATAATTATAATTAATATAAAATTCAATTAATTGAAATAATAATTTAATATTAATAGTGTTTTGATATTATTAATATATTTACCAATAATCAATACACTTTCTATTTTAATTTAATACTATTAGATTAATGATTAATTTAATAATTCAATTAGAATTCTTAGAGCAAATAACTTTATCATCATAAAAAAATTAGACACCTTTTTCCCCTACCATTTTCAGTGTAAGGATCAACAAAGGAAACTACGCATGGAAACAAAAAAAAGAAATTACGCGTGGAACTCTGTAACAACTAAGCTCTCTAAGCTTTTGTTAGCTCAAGGATCAACTCTTTTTTTTTTAATTTATTTTTTGGCTGTTTTGGGTCTTCGTTGCTGCGTGCAGGCTTTCTCAAGTTGTGGCAAGCGGGGGCTACTCTTCGTTGCAGTGCAGGGGCTTCTCACTGCGGTGGATTCTCTTGTTGCAGAACAAGGGCTCTAAGTGCGCGCACTTCAGTAGTTGCAGCCCGTGGGCTCAGTAGTTGCGGCACGCGGGCTCTAGGGCACACGGGCTTCAGTAGTTGTGGTTCACAGGCTCTAGAGCACAGGCTCAGTAGTTTTGGCACACCAGCTCAGCTGCTCTGCGGCATGTGGGATATTCCCCGACCAGGGATCGAACCCGTGTTCCCTGCATTGGCAGGCGGATTCTTAACCACTCTGCCACCAGGGGAGTCCAAGGATCAACTCTTAAGTATCCTCATGACCCCAGAGATCAGATACAAATTTATCCTAAGTAGTCCTGAGAATTTTGTTTAGCAGGCTCTCTGCTGTGGAATTCTTCCTCTCTGTTCTTCAACCTCTGTTTCAGGTCTTAACAGAAGCCCTTTTAATGCCCTCCTCTCCTCAGTGGTGGGCAGCACGCTTCAGGTGAACGTTCAAGAGATCAGAAACCATTTCTCCAAAATTACAAGAAATATACAGTGTTCTGCAAACTCAGGTGGGAGTAGTGGAAGGAAGTAATTCCAATATTATTCGCTCCCTATCTGCTTTGGTTGTGACATCAAATGCACAAGCAGATCGGGAGCAATTACTAGAGCATAAAACAAAACACTTGAACTTTTTTACAAACAAAATCAACTAAGGTAAATGGTCGGCCTAAAACAATTTCCCTAAGATGTGGAATAACCCATTTATTCCAATTAGTAAATGGTTAAATGTTCTCCTGATTATAGGTCTGGAAAACTGGACTTCTACACTAGAGAATTATAAAGTAAAAATAGGTAAAAAAAATTTAATCCTTCAGCCATACCTGTATAATTATAAATATAGATGGAAAACACAGGCCAAAGCACAGCTAATTGGCTCATTTCATCCTCATTTCCTTCAAGGATAGAAGTATCTGTGAAAACTGATGCAATCTACCAATATCCCACACAAATATGAGCCCACAAAGATGAGGAAATCAATTTTCTTTTTTCTTTTTAAATTTATTTTTGGCTGCGTTTGGTCTTCGTTGCTGCACGCCTGCTTTCTCTAGTTGCAGCAAGCAGGGGCTATTCTTCATTGTGGTGCGCCAGCTTCTCATTGCGGTGGCTTCTCTTGTTGCAGAACACAGGCTTTAGGTGCACGGGCTTCAGTAGTTGTGGCACGCAGGCTCAGTAGTTGTGGCTCACGGGCTGTAGAGCACAGGCTCCGTAGTTGTGGCTCACAGGCTTAGTTGCTCTTTGGCATGTGGGATCTTCCCGGACCAGGGCTCGAACCTGTGTCCCCTGCATTGGCAGGCAGATTCTTAACCACTGCACTACCAGGGAAGTCCCAGGAAATCCATTTTCTAATAGTGCTGGAGAAACTAGAAACATATTTATGAAACCATAAACATCCTACCCTTTCACTTTAATGGAACACATTCTAAAAGTATTGTGACACTATTTCTGCCATACTATCTCAGCAAGTAAGTAAGCAAGTTATATCACGTGAAATCAACCTGAATACTATGATTTATAAATGAAACACACGGTTGCTGGGACAATAGACTGAACTGAAATAGGCCAACTGTCGCCTGCCTCTCCCACTCCCCACCCTCACTGTGATTTATGTCCTAAGAAAGATTTCTGTTTAAAAACAAAACTGTAAAACCTTTAAAAGCTGAACTTCCCTTTAACAAAGATAAGTAGAAGGAATTTTGAGACAAAACTCCCAAATATTATTCTCATTTATGCCAGTGCCTGTATCATGTCAGACAAACCTCTCCTCACAATTTACTTTCCCAACTGGCAAAAGAAAATTATTTTCACTCACTGGGATGTCAAAAGTCTTGATTAAAGTTTGCCAAGCATTTTTAAACATGTAGATAAGAGCAGTTATAATGAGGAATTTATGAAAAGGAATGTGTTGCCTTAGATCCCTCCCAGAAGTAAAGGTTGTGGTATGTTAGTTAGGGTTATTTTTGCTTTCTCTCTCACTCTCACTTTCAAACAAATTTTACCACTTCTGCATGCATTTTTCAAAGAAAAACAACCTTCTGCATTAGAGACCAGGGGTGTTAACCTGTCCTTTGGAGGAATTAGTGTTTAATCTAACGCTACCTAAAGGTCAAGAATCAAGATCTTTCTAAGACTATGACTGTAAAAAAATAGTTCCTATCAGGTTAAGAAGGCCAGTAGAGAAATCATTTTGTAGGAGACAAGGAAACACAGAAATTCCTTGGGGAAAAACTGGAACGCCTTCTGACTTCACACAGTGTTGTTATTCATTCCCAGCAATTTTTTAAAAAAAGATTCCACAGGAATAAAGACAGAGACTTACTAGAGAATGGACTTGAGGATATGGGGAGGAGGAAGGGTAAGCTGTGACAAAGCGAGAGAGAGGCATGGACATATATACACTACCAAACTGTAAGGTAGATAGCTAGTGGGAAGCAGCCACATAGCACAGGGAGATCAGCTTGGTGCTTTGTGACCGCCTGGAGGGGTGGGATAGGGAGGGTGGGAGGGAGGGAGACGCAAGCGGGAAGAGATATGGGAACATATGTATATATATAACTGATTCATTTTGTTGTGAAGCTGAAACTAACATACCATTGTAAAGCAATTATACTCCAATAAAGATGTTAAAATGAAAAAAAAAGAATAAAAAAAAGATTCCAAATTATATTTAAGACACAACACTCAGTCAGAATTAAAATATAGCAAGCTTTACTTTTTCTCTTTTACATTTGAGTTTACATCAGAATTAAATCTCACACATTAACACTGCTTTTGTCACTTCATGGGTTTTCTTCCTATATATAAGCTTTTTTATTGGCTGGAGGGTAGTCAGATATGGTTGTAAGCTTACCAGTTTTGAATTCTATATTTTTTTTCTTTTAAGCAGTGACATTTTGGAAGATGTGGCTGTGTTAAAGATGTTCATGTACAATGTATTGCTGGATGCATCTTTCCAGCCCCCCAAGCCTTTGCTCACATTATTTCATGTACCTGGGCTGTCGTCCCCTACCTCCATTCCTGCAAAGCTAAATCCTATCCATTTTTCAAGGCCCAGCTCAAAAGCTCCCTTCCCTACACTC
>NW_006772158.1:234770-300323 GCF_000442215.2 Lipotes vexillifer
TTTCTGTTTCTAATATACATTACTGAGATTAAAAGGGTGTATCTGTCTTTCCTACTACATTGTGAGACCCTTCAGTACAAAAAGGAAAAAAACCCTCTCATGTCATGACTGTAGAAACAAGAAAGTTTGAAAGATTAAAAAATAAAATCTCAGTTCAAAATATCCTTTAAAAAGGATGAGATAAGCAATGTAGTTATTCAGTAAGTGGGGCTGCTAGAATCCATTGTCTTCATAACTGAACTCAACTTGAATGCAAACTCTCTTGAGGCTAGGGACTTCATCTTATTTCGTGTATACCCCCCTACCGCCCCCCACACCTCAATATCACCTAATTCATTGTTCTCCACATCTTAAGTCACAATACAAAGTCATACCACTGTAGATGAAGAGGGTGTAATTAAAACAAAAACCAGATGCTGAATAATATTAACCTACGAAACGATGAAAGAGATGCCAGTGCTTAGGATAAATAACTTCAACGTCTACAAGAAAAAGTGTCAAAGACAAAGATGCCACAGGGTGCAACAAGGATGGAGAGTAACTTTACTGGGAAGGGGTCAGAATAAACAAAATGAAATGGAAACAAGAGTGCTCTCTCAGTTTACTTCATGCTCCCAGAGCGAGACAAGAAGCAAAATATCTAATTTCTTTACGTTATTTCATTAATAATGGTGATCAGTCCATGTGACCTCCAAAACCGGGCACAGACCTTCTTCTACCTTCAATTATTTAGGTAACATGGGCTATGGATGATCAGGACACTTCCTCAGGAGGGGACAAGAAAGCGACAGGGGTCAGGACCCAATCTTCCCTCCTCTATCCCCTGTTAGGGGAGGTAAAACAAGAGTGTAGTGAATACCTGGGTTGTGATGCAATGAGAGTTTGGAAACTCCCCCAGATTAAAATCACCTTCTCGCCACACTCGGTAGTACAGACTGACAGTACAGAACACCCCTCCCGTAGAAGGGGACGACGGGAAGACGACATAGGACTTACCTGTTTTTTCTGTCCTGTGGTTAAACCTCCGGAGCTACGCAGCCGGTGGCGGCGACAAATCCAGGCGCGTAGGCTCCGATCTCACACACCAGGAGAAGTCACAGTAGCCGCGGCGGCGATGGCGGCGACGGCGGCGGCAACCGCAACGGCCGCGGCGTCGCCAACTCCTCCCTCCGCTTCTTCCCGGAGCCGCCCGGCCGCTGCTTTTACCCCACTTCCCCCCCCCCCACTTCCGGGTGATGCCCTGGCCGGAAGCAGCCGGCGAGGCGGTGGGGGAGGCGTCACGTGAAAGGGGAAACGCCCAGACTAGAGTCAAGCTTCTCCGTCTCCCTGCTGCGCCTGGCTTGACACACAGCCGCCAGCGAAAATCTTCCTTTTTGGCGCTGTAGAGAGTCCTCTTCCCCGCTCACCAAAGACAAAACAAACCACCCCCCACCAAAACCTGCAGTTTGCTAACCTGAAGCCAAGAAGTACCTTAGACCTACTTATAATCTTCTTCTGGATAGTTCAGCCTCTCATAGCATGACATTAACGTGCTCCTTTTAGACTGTGTAGCCTGACTCCAGATGAATTTACCCATATCCCTCAATTGAAAAATGATCTCTGCGCGCTCTCCGATGAGGTCGTGGGAAACCGCGCTCATTCGCGCAAAATGGAATTCGCTTTGCTTCACTTCCGTGTTTCTCCAACAGAAAGGTGAACAGATGTGCATCAAAAGTTTAAAAAAAATCGGTGGCTGAGGCTTGGAGGAGTGACATTAGATTCTGAGTGAGAATACCACTTAGGTAAACTTGGAAGGCCCAGAAGGCTAAACCTTTTCTGCAAAACAGATGCGGGGTACACTGAGCGGTCTGTACCAACTCAGCATTCAGCCGAAAAATCTTGTCAGTGGATTCTGCCCTGCTGTCCACCGTGTCAATGCAGCCAGTCAAGCTGGGCGGCGGAGCCTTGGGTTTTGCTTTCCCGAAGAATTGGTTCGTCTTAGGCGGCCAAGGAGAAAACCCAAACACTGGAGCAAAACCAGAAACGGAAGCAGAGCACACCATTTACTTTTGAGGAAACTAGTGAACTTACATGATTGTTAGCATTCAAGGAAAAGCTACTTTATTCCCTGGCAGATTGTACAGCAGATGTCTAGAACTTATTCATCTTGCATAACTGAAACCTTATACCCATTGGTCAGCAATTCCCCATTTCCTCCTACCCTCTGCCCCTGGAAACCACCATTCTGTTCTCTGCTTCTATGAGTTTGACTATTTTAGATACCTCATCTAAGTGGAACCATGCAGTATATGTCATTCTATGACTAGCTTATTTCAGTTAGCATAATGTTCTAAAAGTTCATCTATGTTGCCACATACTGCGGGATTTCCTTCTTTTTTAAGGCTGAATAACATTGCACTGTATGTATATGCGTATTCGTTAGCCATTTGTCTGATGGACATTTATGTGCTTTCCACATCCTGGCTGTTATGAATAGTGCTGCAGTGATCATGTGAATGCTAATGTCTCTTCAGTTCTTTTGGATAAGTACCCAGAAGTGGGATTGCTGAATCATATGGTAGTTCTATTTTTAATTTCTTGAAGAACTTCCATACTGTTTCCCTTAGCAGCTGCACCAACAGTGTATAAGAGTACCAATTTCTCCACATCTTTGCCAACACTTGCTTTTTTGTTGTTGTTGTTCATAACCATTCTAACATGTTTGAGGTGATATTGTGGTTTTGATTTGCATTTACCTGATGATTAGTGATGCTGATTATCTTTTTTTTCACATCTTTATTAGAGTATAATTGCTTTACAATGGTGTGTTAGTTTCTGCTTTATAACAAAGTGAATCAGTTATACATATACATATGTTCCCATATCTCTTCCCTCTTGCGTCTCCCTCCCTCCCACCCTCCCTATCCCACCCCTCCAGGTGGTCACAAAGCACCAAGCTGATCTCCCTGTGCTATATGGCTGCTTCCCACTAGCTATCTACCTTATGTTTGGTAGTGTATATATGTCCATGCCTCTCTCTCGCTTTGTCACAGCTTACCCTTCCCCCTCCCCATATCCTCAAGTCCATTCTCTAGTAGGTCTGTCTTTATTCCTGTCTTACCCCTAGGTTCTTCATGACATTTTTTTCTTAAATTCCATATATATATGTTTGCCATTTGTGTATCTTTAAGAAATATCTAATCAAGTCCTTAGCCCATTTTTTTAAAATTTATTTATTTTTGGCTGCATTGGGTCTTTGTTGCTGTGCGCAGGCTTTCTCTAGATGTGGCAAGCGGGGGCTACTCTTTGTTGAGGTGCACAGGCTTCTCATTGCGATGGCTTCTCTTGTTGTGGAGCACAGGCTCTAGGTGCACGGGCTCAGTAGTTGTGGCACATGGGCTTAGTTGCTCCACTGCATGTGGGATCTCCCCGGACGAGGGCTCAAACCCGTGTCCCCTACATTGGCAGGTGGATTCCTAACCACTGTGCCACCAGGGAAGCCCCCTTAGCCCATTTTTAAATTGAGTTATTACTTTTACTGTGGAGTTGTGGGAATTCTTTATATTTTTGGGAGCATAACCCCTTATCAGATATATAGTTTGCAAATATTTTCTCCTATTCCTTAGATTGCCTTTTCACTCTGTTGTTTCCTTTGGTGTGTGGAAACCTTTTAGTTTGATGGAGTCCCACTTGTTTATTTTTGCTTTTGTTACCTATGCTTTTGGTGTCATATCCATGAAATCATTGTCAAGACCAATGTCATGAAGTTTTTCCCCTATGTTTTCTTCTAGGAGTTTTATAGTTTCAAGTCTTACATTTAAGTCTTTAATCCATTTTGAGTTGATTTGTGTGTGTGCTGTAAGATAAAGGCCCAATTTCATTCTTTTGTATGTGGCTACCTAGTTTTCCAACATCATTTGTTAAAGAGACTATCCATTCCCCATTGTGTATTTTTGGCACCCTAATTCAGTAGAGTTGCAGGATAAAAAAATCAATAGCATAAAAAAATAAAGCACTTAGACCTAAAAAAATTGTACAGATGAACTGGTTTGCAGAGCAGAAATAGAGACACAGATGTAGAGAACAAACGTATGGACACCAAGGGGGGAAAGTGGTGGGGGGGCGGTGGTGGGATGAATTGGGAGATTGGGATTGACATATATACACTAATATGGATAAAATAGATAATTAATAAGAACCTGCTGTATGAAAAAATAAAATAAAATTCAAAAATAAAAATAAATTTTTTAAAAATAAAACACTTAGGAATAAACTTAACTAAGGAGGTGAAAGACCTTGTACACTGAAAACTATAAGACACTGATGAAAGAAATTGAAGATACAAATAAATGGAAAGCTATCCCCCACAAAATAATGATCTCAATTTTTTTTTAATTCATGTTTTTAAATTCATAATCTTTATGTATGAGTGTATTTGAGTTGGGGCAGGGATCTCACCTCACACTACCTTCACATCGCCATTGAAAGCTCTCAAACACTTCCCCATTTATTTATTCATTTGTCCATGATCTTAAAAACTTACAGGATTCCAAGGATGCAAAGAATATTAGAGCATCTATCATCCTGAGTTTAGACAGAATTGAGATCCCTAAAATGTAGCAATACAATGCAATAAATAAGCAGTACAGAAAGCATTTCAGAAAAAAAGTGTATTTTTTATTCCTGTTCCAATTTGTCATTTTAAAAAGCAGCAAAATCCTAGAATTTTTAAAACTGTAAACATTAACAGTAAGAGGGAGGGGCTCCACCTCACTAATTTTGAAGTAAGATGTGGTCTTTTCATACTTCCTTTCATTAAATATCTGTCGTAGATTTTGGGGGAAAATAATCATAGGATTATTTATATTTTCAACCCAGTTACCATGGAGTATCAAGTCAAATAACGTTGCAGAACTCAGTAAGCAAAGTGCAAATATTATTGTAAAACTGTAAAAGTCTTGGGAAAGTGGCACACAGTATGCATATTTACATGTTTAATAATTTTCATTCTACCTGTTTGAAATCCCTAATAAGCCTTGACAGGCAACACTGCCCATAGATTTAAATTTTAGGCCTACAATTAAGTATTTCAGAAAGAATTATTCTTTGCCACTTTACACCCATCCACATAAAAATTCACTTCAGGACTCCTTACCTTCCTGGACATTTAATTGTAGTTGTCAATCAATGTGCATAGCCTTAACTATTAAGATATAAATTCAGCCCCAAATTTAAAATCTTAACTCACATCACATGAAATTAAGATGGGTTTTAAGTGGGCTTCCAATTATCAGCAAGTTGTTTTCTAACTTCAACATTAACAGTGTTAAGCTTTCAAAGAAATTCACTGAAAGGCAGAAACCAGAAATAAAGCTTTATCAGAAGAATATCAAATCTACTGGGCTCTCTAGGTTTTAGGTAAAGTTTATCATTATGAGCGGCAAGATCCTCTACATTCTTATTCACTGGGCCTTTCCCTGACTTTAAAACACTTCAGGGTGAGAGAGTGGCATTGACATATATACACTACCAAATGTAAAACAGATAGCTAGTGGGAAGCAGCCACATCACACAGGAGATCAGCTCGGTGGGATAGGGAGGGTGGGAGGGAGATGCAAGAGGGAAGGGATATGGGGATATATGTATACATGTAGCTGATTCACTTTGCTGTACAGCAGAAACTAACACAACAGTGTAAATTAATTGTACTCCAATAAAGATGTAAAAAAAAAAGAAAAGAAAACACTTCAGGGACCTCCCTGGTGGTGGAGCGGATAAGACTGAGCTCCCAATGCAGGGGGCCTGGGTTCAATCCCTGGTCAGGGAACTAGATCCCACATGCATGCTGCAACTAAGAGTTCACATGCCACAATTAAGGAGTCCATGTGCTGCAACTAAGGAGCCAGCAAGCCGTAACTAAGGAGTTGGCGAACCTCAACTAAGGAGCCTGTGAGCCACAACTAAGAAGCCCGCCTGCCACAACTAAGACAACTAAGACCTGGTGCAACCAAATAAATAAATAAATAAATATTTTTTAAAAAATAGAAACTGGATAATTAACAAAAAATAAACCAGGCTTCCCTGGTGGCCCAGTGGTTGAGAGTCCACCTGCTGATGCAGGGGACACGGGTTCGTGCCCCAGTCCGGGAGGATCCCACATGCCGCGGAGCAGCTGGGCCCGTGAGCCATGGCTGCTAAGCCTGCGCGTCCGAAGCCTGTGCTCCACAACGGGAGAGGCCACAACAGTGAAAGGCCCGCGTACCGCAAAAAATAAATAAATAAAAATAAATAAACCACTTCGTATCTCTAAATGAATCATCCCTAATCTCCCGTATCAATGCATGAGCATACCAACACTTTTTAAATTACTACTATATTAAACTGAGCTTTCAAATAGAAGGGAATGTCTTCAAGAAGTACGCCAGGTTTCCTGGCACTGAGCAGATAGTAGGTTCCCCCCAAATGCTTATGAAGTGCTTATTAATATCACCAATAAAATTAATAGTCAGGCGGGTGAGAACACAACATCTGTGCCTCTACAACTACCACGATACCTAGTTCTAAGTAAGTTTAATGCATTTAAAAGAACAGAACACATGCACTAAAATAGTTTGAGTCAAATTAAGAATGGCAGTTACAACATTCACCCTTTTTAAAAAATACTTCATAACTCCCCCAATAAATAACATTTGAAGGATTGGCAATGCTTCTAAATTAAGTCACTTATCTAAATTCTTCAAACATTCATATTTTTACAGGGAGACTAATTTGACAACCTTCCCACAGGATGAAAACTTTGAGTACACTAAGCAAGCTGCAAGGTCAGAATATTGTGATGACACAAAATAACTTCGACTTAAACCACAGCTTCATTTCTGGTAGTGGCCATGGTAGTTTAATAACTACTCATCAGGCAAGATTAATAATAAAACTAAGTTTTTTAAGTATTTTCAAAGATGCTGACTACCACCACGATTTTATCACACAAGGCAACACGTATGCTGACAAACAGACATTTAAAAAAGTCGTACTGGGACTTCCCTGGTGGAGCAATGGTTACAAATCTGCCTGCCAATGCAGGGGACACAGGTTCGAGCCCTGGTCTGGAAAGATCCCACATGACGCGGAACAACTAAGCCTGTGCGCCACAGCTACTGAGCTTGCGCTCTAGAGCCCGCAAGCCACAACTATTGAGCCCATGTGCCACAACTACTGAAGCCCTCACGCCTAGAGCCTGTGCTCTGCAACAAGAGTGTAGCGACCGCAATGAGAAGCCCGTGCACAGCAACGAGCACTGCAACGAAGAGTAGCTCCCGCTCGCCGCAACTAGAGAAAGCCCACGTGCAGCAACAAAGACCCCAAAACAGCTAAAAAATAAATTTATTTTTTTAAAAAGTCATACTATTTTTTTTTTTTTTTGCGGTATGCGGGCCTCTCACTGTTGTGGCCTCTCCCGCTGCGGAGCACAGGCTCTGGACGCGCAGGCTCAGCGGCCATGGCTCACGGGCCTAGCCGCTCCACAGTATGTGGGATCTTCCCGGACCGGGGCATGAACCCGTGTCCCCTGCATCAGCAGGCAGACTCTCAACCACTGCACCACCAGGGAAGCCCCCATACTATTTATTTTTGCCTATCAGAATAGCTGACAATTACTACTTATCTGACAAAAGTGGTATAAATCATACTGAAAATTACCTCCAGTCATTAGAAATTCTCAGTGCCAACTCAGGAACAAAAACAGAAGGTTGAAACTTCCTTAAAGACATGTTTATTTTGCTTAATCATGTTGGAGGGTTACGTGCATTTGAATACTTTAGTCCTCTTTTAACATTCTAAATATGATATAAAGTGTTCAAATTTTACCAAATAGTGTCACTACCATGTAGTTACTAATCTTGCAAACTACTGTGTTGCAATGACATTCAAATCCTTATTCCTACTTTAAAAAGTCATGAAATTACTGGCTTTGGTACATTAATGAGAAAACAGGACATATTGCCATAAGAGCAATTCTAGTATTTCACCTATTGAGTAAACATTCTTCAAATGTTTGGTTAAGTTTAAATCCTTATCTACATCAGGAAAATTTGGAGAGTCCTAAAAGCCACTTACCTGATAACCTACAGTATCAGGTAAGTGAATTTTAGAAATCTCAAATTTAGCCAATATAGATAGGTTACTCAACTGAAATTTCATTTTCTGCTTGAGCACTATTAAAAAGCCACTACTTGAAGCTTACTTCAGAGCCTTTGGTTGAGGAAATAAAGAAGCACATGGTGTAGATACTGTGTTTTCTTCAGTTAATATCTTGCACATAAAATCCAATGTCATAATGAATTCAGGATAATCCACTAATCCAAAAACTGGTATAGTTACAGAAAGCCAACAGCAGAGGTCACTAGTAGTTAGATAAGTAAAACAGATCCTTTCTTTAATAACCTCATAAACATCTCAAATAAATATGCTGAAAAATATAGAGCTCGGGCTTCCCTGGTGGCGCAGTGGTTGAGTCTGCCTGCCGATGCAGGGGACACGGGTTTGTGCCCCGGTCTGGGAAGATCCCACATGCTGCAGAGCGGCTAGGCCCGTGAGCCATGGCTGCTGAGCCTGTGCGCTCTGCAGCGGGAGAGGCCACAACAGTGAGAGGCCTGCGTACCGCAAAAAAAAAATAGAGCTCTAAGATAAATGTACCAAGGGAGCCAAGGAGCTAGCTAGTCTTCAGACATCCTAGGAGTTCATTTGATAGGACCACTCTTCCTATGGGTCTGGTGACACCCTAAGTTATCTTGGCAGGAGTACAAAGGACTTAACGCCAATTCCAAATACAAACATATATGAGAGGCTGAAAGTAGTAGGTATAACCAAGATATGGACACCAAATTTTAAACTCATAGATGCCCTAAAATAACTCTGTGATCAGTTATTCATAAACTGTAATTTCAGCCTATTAAAAAGTTGACTCCTAGGTGACAGCCAAACTTTCCTTTCACAGTACCTAATAGAGAAAAGCTATTCAAGAAGTTGTACAGTGTTTTGACTTTAATATTAACACAAAGGTTAAATAAATAAAAATGATCAAGCTTGGTTTCATTTACAAAAGAAACAAACCTACAATGAGGTTTTCAAATGTACTTTATTTCTTCAATCACGCCATAATGGGTACATAATGCTTTTACTTGGCATCAATTATGAGTTGATTTTGAAACAATTCAGTATTAAACCAGCTGGGATGATCACTGTTCTCTCCATTCCTTTGGGGTGACTTTGCCAACAGGGGACAGGTTCCATTCTATTCCAATTTGTGTTGCTGTCTGTAAGAATTAAAATGCTGTCAGTTATATGTTTAAACCAGAGCCCACTCTCCCTTGGAGAGTATTTCCTAAAGTGGCAAATGTATTCTGCACTATAGATTAAAAACACACAAAGTCACCTGGGATACAGTGCCCTCCAGGTAGGCCAAACCTAACTGCTGTCCTAATTCTCTAGAGCAGTGCTGTTCAATAGAACTTCCAGAGATGAAGGAAATGTTCTATATCTGCACTGCCTAATACAGTTAGCCACTACCTACATACAGCTATTGAGCAACTAAGATGTAGCTAGCCTCTGAACTCAGCAACTACATTTTAAATTTCATTTAATTAATTCAAATTTGTATATCACATTTCTATACTATTTCTATACTACATCCTCAAAAACATTGTTGCACTCAACCACTACTACCTAAATACTGCCAAAGAGGACTTTTATAATATCCCTTCTTCAAGTAGCACTTCACTTCCAAAAGTGCCCCCGATCACACATTTGTTCATCTGTTTACCCTTCCAATTAAGTACACACACTTATTTTAATAATATATCTGATTTCAGGAAGATCAAAATAAGAATGAAAAAGGCCTATTAATAAAGTCTTTGATTATTAAGGCAAGGGTTGTTTCATATCTTTTAAAATCAGTTTATATATTTATTATAACTTCAAGACTCCTATTTTTAACCAGCAAGTACACTGACTGGTAAGTAGATTGGTAAATGAAGATGTAAAAAACTAAAATATTAAAAGCAAGTCACTTTATATGTCATCCATCAGAAATGCTGTACTCAGTTCTTCTATAGAAGAAAAGTTGATTAAGCAAAGAAAGTTGACGAAGATGGTGGAAACCCTGGAAATCACATATCAAAAAAATGATCAACAGAACCAAGAATGTTTAATATGAAAGAGAAGATCCAGGAGACATGATAGGAATCTTCTAATATCTAACAGCTGATACATGGAAATGTGATCAGAATTTCTGTATTGCAATGAAATGATGGGTAAAATATGAAGGAGGCAGAGTTTAACTCAACATAAGATCTTTTCAACCAGCTACACAATATGGAAAAGACTGCCTTTTGATCCACTAAGCAACTTGTTATTGGAAATATTAAGAACAAATGATGGATGAATGCTCAACATTGAGGAAGAAATTCCTGCACTAGGTGGGTAATTACGTTAGAAAATCTCTAAAGCCCCTAACTAGAAATGTATACTGTGTGAAAACATTTTGAATACATGAGATAAATGGGAATAAAAAACATCTAAAACAGGTTATCAATCAACAGTACTTACATATGCCCATACAGCAACACAGAAAGTGGCTCCACTTGCTAATACAGCATTACCATATTTGTCATGGAAATCAGGTGCCTGCTTCTGGTGGCTCTGCCTTGCCATTGTTTGCGGAATGCTTCGAACTTAAAGGGGGAAAAAAAAAGAATATGGGAGCATATCTATCAATTATCAGGAAAAGAGAACATGTGTAATTGATATTGCCACTCACAAAAGCCAAGGAAGTTAACTCTACAGTATTATGCAGTATAATAAAATGTTAAAACATATTGCAGCTAAAAGCAAAGTAGCATACTTTGAAATGCTTCACAAATAGGATTGACAGATGGATAAATATGTGATATAACAAATACAGCAAAATGTTAGTTGTAGAATCTATGTGGTGGGTATGTGGGTATTCATTATACAATTCTTCCAACTTTTCGATATGTCTGGAACTTTCCACAATAAAATGTTGAGGGGAAAAACCAAGAAAAAATGATGTCAGTAACATCCACGACAAACTGGTATTTGTATAACCTCTGAACTTAGCTCCTACTTCATTAATTTGAGTATTTATGACTTTGATTTTCACTAAAGTTTACTCAGCAGTGCTCAACAACTTACAACATAAAGGGGTAAATAAACTCAAAACCATTAAAGCACCCTAAATGTTTATGACCTTAAAATTACCCCAAAACCTCCAAAAACTAGAGTAATCTTAACTATTTAAAAAAGTGACTAATGAATATAGCACCATGCTAAAAGAAATGGGGTATATGGAAATGTGTAAGACACAGACCCTGTTCTTGGGTAACTTCCACTCTAGGGGAGGCTATTAGATACAAAGACACAAACCATTATAATACAAGGAAGTACAATGTTACCTAAGCACTTTGAATAGCAGGTAGGATTTGGTTGTGTAGCCAGGCTATTAGAGACAAAGACACAAACCACTGTAATACAAGGAAGCAGAATGTTAGCTAAGCACTTTTGAATAGCAGGTAGGATTTGGTTATGTAGGCATGGGAAAGGCGAATCTGAAAAAAGCAGAGACAGAAAACCCAGTGTCCTAGAAAACAAATTACGTTTGAAGGACAAGGTAAATAAATTAGTAACAGGAGGTAAAATTAGAAAGTTTCATGGAGGACCACTTTTTTGGTAGAGGTAAAAGCTGTTGAGCAGAACGACAACATGAAAGCTTTGCTATTACTGCTATTTTAGTAGAAAGAGTTTCAAACTGCCTCTGGAGGTACTTGGGGGGCTTGGGAAAGAGCCAAGACTGGAAAATGCATATTTCCAGCTGCTTTTTTCTTCCTCTCCAATCTAAGTAGCAGGTCCTTATTGTTTTACAGCCTCAAAAGGTATGTAATGAAAAACGTATTAAAGAAACAGCAATGTTGCCCATTCACTAGCACTTATGAATATAATGGGTCATCTGATACAATGGGTTATTTGATATAATGTGATACAATGGGTTATTTCAGGATAGTTATTTGACCATTTAATGGTTTCTTCACTTAAGTGCCTTAGCTTTTTTTCACCTTTAGTTACACTTGGGATGAGCAAATTTACAAACATTTCCCAATATAATCCGCTCTAGAGCAGTTAAAAAGTGAGCATGTGAATTCCACATTGAAAATAACAACCCCCAAACTCCTTTCCTGAGGTACAAGGCCCTACCTGCTCAAAAAGCAAAGAAAATAAGATTACCAAGCAAGCAATTCTGGAATACCTCATGACCTCAACAACTCAGGTCACCCAAGTGGATTTCTTTGGACCTCTTCTCTGTGACAAGAAATGGTTCAGTTACCACCTATTGGTAATCTCATATAATCCTCAACAACTCTACGAGGTAGGTATTATTTACTAAGCCCCTATTTTACAAAGGAGGAAAATGAAGTTGAGAGAGGTTAAATCATTTGCCCAAAGTGGAAGAGATAATAGACGTGGCTTTTGGAATATGAAAAACCGGTCAGACAACTATTTTTTGGTTATTGTCAAAGGTGCTTGAGTGTTTAGAACACAATCTAGTAATACTTCTAATGACTCCATAAACAGAAAATAAAAAGATGGCTAAAGAAGCTAAATGGTAGTTGTTTAAGGTCACTTTCATTGTAAAATTACGTTACTCAAGGTCACCTTCAGTGCAAATCAAGTAT
This sequence comes from Lipotes vexillifer, assembly GCF_000442215.2. Lineage (NCBI taxonomy): Eukaryota > Metazoa > Chordata > Mammalia > Artiodactyla > Lipotidae > Lipotes > Lipotes vexillifer. The sequence continues at coordinate 247,493 of NW_006772158.1, forward strand.
GGAAATGACTTTTATCTCTCCAATCTAGTGCATTCTCAGTACATAATGCTGGTCTCAAAATTTCCCTGTACCTGCCTAACTTTTAGGTAAGAAAAAAATGACCACAATTATTTAGTTAATAATCCACAAATAACATAAAAGCTGCAGTGCTACCATTTAGGTTGTCTCCCTGCAATGAAACCAAGAATTGGAGAAGAGGCTCTTCCATTTGCGGGTAAACGTGTCCCCAAAGCTAAAGTTTACGGAATTACTTAAGGAACGAGAAGTGTTCACCAAGTGTCTCCCTTGAAATCGCAGGCTACCGAATAATTAAAAAAAAAAAAAGCAGGGCTGGGTTATGACTCTAGTAACAAAAGAGAGCTGGGAACCCAAACAGAAACGCTGAGCGATTAGGCTAATGCTAAGGACATTTTCCCAATTACTTGGGGTGAGGTGGGAGACAGAGCATTTAGAATAATAAAGTCGAGATGCACATGGAAGGAAGGGGCACGAAAGACCACGAGGACAATGGATAAAGGCAGTTGGAAAAGATCTGCTCACAATTTTTGCTCACCTCCGAGACGACTTAGTGCGTTTTTGGCCAAGGGAAACATCGTGAAGCTGAAGACAGAACGGCGGCAACTGCAGCTGCTGACTTCTTGCAATTTCACCTCTAGTACCCTTGCAAAGCGACCTGAGAAACAAAATGGCTTCCTGATGAGCTCGTTAAAGAGATTTGATGAATCTCGCGAGACCTGTAAAAAACCTATAGAATTTGTCCTCTTTACAGCACGGAAGGATAAATGCCTTGTGGGAAACGAAGTTTTACACTTTGTAAATGACATACCAGGATATTTACGTAACAATGAGAGAATCCCTGGCCTCGAAGCCAGGTTTAGGGATCTATAGAGGAGAGCTGAGACATTGATCTCAGACTGAGACATCAAAGGCACCAGCTTCAAGATAGTGTTTTAGAGGCTTGAGCTTGTATCTCGCTCCACACTAGCAGTACTTTCTGTTCCCTCCAAACTTTCTTCCTTTCTTTAATTTTTTTCCTATTACTACCTACTAATTCGTTTAACTTTTAATTTTGAAATGATTTCAAGTTATGAGGAAACTTGCAAGAACAGTAAAAAGAATTATTAATATATAGATAAATATGTGATAAAGCAAATTTAACAAATTGTTGATTGTAGAATCTTGGCGGTGTGCGTTCAGAGTACAATTCTTTCACTTTGTCTGTATATTTGGATATTTTCATAAGAAAATATTGGAGGAGGGAGACTTCCTGTACACCCATTACCAAGGTACACCACTTGGTAATATTTTGCCACGTTTTCTTTGTGTGTGTGATTAAATACATGTACATAAAAGATGTATATATAAATGCATCTCTTTTTCTGAACCATTTGAGAATAACTTGCATACGTCATGTTTTTACCTGTTAATACTTCAGGGTTCATTTCCTAAGAGTAAGCTATTCTTTTACATAACCACAGTACAGTTATTAAATTCAGAAATTTTAATATTGAGACAGTACAGCTCATATTCCAATTTCACCAATTACCCCAATATCTCTATCCAGAATTCAATCCAGTTCCCTGTATTGAATTTAATTATGTCTTTTTTGAAAACATCTTTATTGGAGTATAATTGCTCCACAATGGTGTGTTAGCTTCTGCTTTATAACGAAGTGAAACAGCTATACATGTACACACATCTTCATGTCTCCTCCCTCTTGCGTCTCCCTCCCACCCTCTCTATCCCACCCCTCTAGGTGCTCACAAACCACCGAGCTGATATGATCTCCCTGTGCTATGCGGCTGCTTCCCACTAGCTATCGGTTTTACATTTGGTAGTGTATATATGTCCATGCCACTCTCTCACTTCGTCCCAGCTTACCCTTTCTCCTCCCCGTGTCCTCAAGTCCATTCTCTACGTCTGCGTCTTTATTCCTATCCTGCCCCTAGGTTCTTCAGAACCTTTTTGTTTTTTTAGATTCCATATATATGTGTTAGCATAAGGTATTTGTTTTTCTCTTTCAGACTTACTTCACTCTGTATGACAGACTCTAGGTCCATCCACCTCATTACAAATAAGTTATGTCTTTAGTCTCCTATAAAATCAAACAGTTCCTCGGCCTTTCTTTGTCTTTCACGGCACTAATTTTTTTCTTACTGAGGTAAACTTTATACTCTCAAGCTTACATATGAAGGAAGTGAGGTGCAGAATCAAGATTAGGCAATCGGGGCTTCCCTGGTGGCACAGTGGTTGAGAGTCCGCTTGCCGATGCAGGGGACACAGGTTCTTGCCCCGGTCAGATCCCACATGCCGCGGAGCAGCTGGGTCCGTGAGCCATGGCTGCTGAGCCTGTGCGTCCGGAGCCTGTGCTCCGCAATGGGAGAGAGGCCACAGCAGTGAGAGGCCCGCGTACAGCAAAAAAAAAAAAAAAAGATTAGGCAATCGTAAGTGACAACTGGTAACGGACCTTCTGACTCCACAGGTCTGTGCTCTGTAATATATTTGAAGAGTACAGGCCAGTTATTTTGTAAAAGTTCCCTCAAATTTTCTGTGCTTGAGGTTTTCTCGTAATTAGATTCAGTTAATGCACTTCTAACAGGAATACTACATGACAGATGTGTCTTCTTAGGGCATCTTATCAGGAAGCCTATAATATTAGCTTGTCCCATTATTGATAATGCCAACTTTAATCATTTGATCAAAAGGGTGACCTCCAAGTTCCTATAGTATAAAGTTACTGTTTTTCCCTTTGTCATTAATAAGTAACGTGAGGAATACATTCAGACTATGTATATATCCTGTTCTTTATCAAATTTCCACCCACTAGTTTTTGCATCCATTGATGATTTTTGCCTAAAAGAATTATTAGTATGAAAGTTGCAAAATGGTGGTTTTCTAACTCTATCATTCCTTCCATATTTAATACTGAGTGTTCTACTATAAAGAGGAGTTTTATCTTCTCCCCTATTTATTTGTTCACTATCAGTGTGGATCCATGGATTCCATAGGTTATAATCCATTGCTATCATGATTTATTTTAATGCTCAATAGTCTCAGATGTGGTCAGTAGGATTCCCTTCAAGCTGGCTTATATGTCTTTTTTTGACATCGCCATCATTTTTTTTGAGCACATCTTTATTTTCTGACACAAGGCTCATCTTGTACTTTCCCTGCCCCAGCACTGGAATCAACCATTTTCCTAAGGAGCCCCAATTTCTTTCAGGGATGGCATTTAGCAACCTAGATTTGGCACTAGGTTTGCTCATTGATATTGGAGTGTCATTGCTTCTACTCCTTCCTGTGAATAGAGCTAGGAATATATATCATGAATGATACATTTATACAAATACTTCCAATTCCAGTCCAACCCCCAAAAGTTCTTTTTTACTTTCCCTCATTTCATATTTGTATCTACCTTCTTACACAGTGAGAATCCTGGCTCTCAACATCAGTGTTTTTACATATTACATTATACACAATATTTTCAGAACTGCTTTGCTCATATCACTATGAAAAACAAATCTACCTAGTAGAGTTTAAGATTTGCTTGTAGTTGTGTTTTTTTCTTTAGACTAATGGTATGTAATCAAGGTACTGTGTTCATAAATTTTTCAGATTAGTTATTTTTTTTTAGTGTGGTTGTTTTTCATTTGAAATAGAGTTGTGCTCCCTTTTTTCTGTTTGTATTCAATTTCAGTTTTTTAACCCATTCTTACTGATGTGATTTTTAAATGTTTAACTTAGTTTTTAAATTGTGGTAAAATATACATAACATAAAATTTACCATTTTAACCATTTTAAAGTGTATAGTTCAGTGGTATTAAGTACATTCACATTGTTGTACAACTATCACCACCATACATCTCCAGAACTTTTTTCATCTTGCAAAACCATATGATTTGCTTTTATATTTTATTTTTTAAATATTAACATTATTTCAAAAGTCAAAACTATACAAACTGGTGTACTTAGAGAAGTGTCATTCCCTCTCATAACTTTTCTACTCCATTTCCTCCACCTTCTGTAGGTAACCAATTTCATTAGTTTCTGATTTAAGCTTTCTGTTTCCTTTTGCAAAATGGGCAAACATATATATTTTCTTATTTCCTCTTCTATTTTACACAAATGTAGCATACTATGTATATACTTTTGCACTTGGTTTTTTCACTTTAACAATAGATCTTGAAAATGCATATCATTTACAGAGCTCTTCCTCATTCCTTTTCTTTACAGCTGTGAAATACTCCACGTTATTTATGTACCATAGTATATTCAATCATTCTCCTATATTTGAACATTTAGGTGGTTTTGAGAATATTTCAATTACAAATAGTGCTGAAATGAACAAATTTGTGAGCATATATTTTCTTATTATTGGAGTAGATTCCTAGAAGTGGGATTGCTGAATCAAAGGATAAATGCATTAGATATTAAGTTATCCTCCATTTTTCATTCCCACCAGCAATGTATGAGGGTGCCTGTTTCCCCACAGGCTCAATGACATCATGTATTGAATTTTTGCCAAAATGATAGGTGAGATTTTTGTGTACTTAAAAAACTTACCTTAATTTTTTATTTGTTAAATTTACATGCAGTAAAATTCACTCTTTTTTAGTGTAGTCTTCTGAGTTTTGACAAATGCAAACAGTGTGTAACCACCCCAATAGTTAAGGAGGGAAAGGCTGTATCCTCACAAAACATCTTCTTGTGTGGCCCCTTTGTAGTTAGTCCCTCTCCCCACCTCCAGCCCCTGATAGTCACTGATCTGTTCTCTACCTTTCTAGAATGTCATATAAATGGAATCATATGGCATGTCTCAGTGTTCTTTTTAAAAAATTTTCTTACTATGAGTGTCTGTAAACGTTTTAATTTTTTATATAACTCTAGATCACATCTCTTCAGAAGCAGCTATTTTCCCTTCCATACCCATCTCTTGTCTCTCCAACTTAATGAAATTATTTTCCTCTCCGTGCATTTCTCAGCAGGGCCTAAAAGAATGGTCATATGATATTCCACAGCGTCAAAATAAATCCAACTTACATGCAATTGGTTTTGTTGGTGTTTTTCCTCTTGAGTATATTATTATTCTCTATTATCCCAGTTTTACAACCCACAATGATAAACAGAACTGGGCCAAATAAGTGGAAAGTTCTGCTATGTAGGATTTTTATTATTTTTTTAGATAAGGGAACTAGATATTTAAGAAAACCGATTATGACACAAAAACTTTAAAAAGACAGAAGTGCTTTCTTACAACCTTAGTGCTGCATCCATCCCTCAAACAAAAGAATGGCAAGTAAAAAAAAAAAATTTGCTGTCTATAACAGAAATTAAAGTCCTTGTTGGTGCCTACCTAATAAACCTAAAGGTTTGCCATGAACAAACACTTCAGAATATAACTTTTGATGTCTGTTGTGTTCAGCACATGTGGCACAGTTCCTGGGACACACAAGGTATTCAACAAGCTCTTGTTCATTCACTTTTTAAAATATCCCTCAGTAATATTGTTTTTGCTTTCCTGCTTTTACCTATTTTTTGGCTGTGTTGGGTCTTCCTTGCTGTGTGCGGGCTTTCGATAGTTGCGGTGAGCCTGGGCTACTCTTCGCTGCGGTGCGCGGGCTTCTCATTGTCCTGGCTTCTCTTGTTGCAGGGCACGGGCTCTACGTGCGCAGGCTTCAATAGTTGTGGCTTGCGGGCTCTAGAGCTCAGCCGCAGTAGTTGTGGCACACGGGCTTAGTTGCTCCACGGCATGTGGGATCTTCCCCGGCCAGGGCTCGAACCCGTGTTCCCTGCAGTGGCAGGCGGATTTTTAACCATTGTGCCACCAGGGAAGCCCCAACTTTCTTTTTTTTTTTTATTTGAAATACTTTGGTGGCCAAATAAGGGACTTGGATAGCTCCTATCAATCACGTGGCTAGGTCCAATTTTTCTAGAATATTACACGAAAGAGGTGTTCAAAGAGTTCTAAAGAGTCTCCGGGTAAAAGTTTCTGTTGTAACAACCCTAAGCCAGCTTGGACGCTGAAAAGCCGCGATGCTTCACAACTGCGCACGCGTATTTGCAGGGCCGCTAAGCCCGCCATCTTTACGTTTAATGAAAGGGGCGGTCCCTCATCCTTAGCGGACCAATGTAAAGCCTCCAGATTGTCACTTTTCTATTGGCTAACAGAGGCCAATTAGAAGTGAAACGTCTTTTAGCGGGCGTCTGCCTGTACAGCGCCCTGACGTAATGTGAGGGGACTACGGGCAAGGCTGAGCTGGACCAATGAGGGGGCGCGAGGGGGCTGGTTTGCCTGTTCTCACGCCCAACCCTCAGACCCAGCCCCAGGAAAGTTTCCCTTCTAGGAAGGAGAGAAGCGAACATGGCAGCGCGTTGGTGGCTTTGGTGTGTCTCTGCGACCGTGGCGGTGGCACTGCTGGTCGTTTCCGGGGTTCCCTCAGCCTCTGCCCAGAGAAAGAAGGAGGTGAGGACGCTGTTTCCAGCAACACGGGCTTCTCCCAACGAGTGGGGCGTGAGAGGGTCTGTTTTGTCCTTCCCGATCCCTTTTCCCCGCCGATTCTGTACCTTTGGTGGCTCCAATTCCGCCGTTTTTGGAATTGTGGGGTTCGCGAGAGAAGAAACTGTAATACCTTGTCTTCTGGGACTGTAGAGTCTGAGAGTGGGGTGGGGTAGGTGACAAGCTGACTTCTATAGGCCTGCGGATGTACATAGCTACGAGTTTTGACACTTCTTTGAGTATGGGCCCCATCAGGTGGTGGCGGGAAGTTCGACTTTAGGTCCAAGGGGTGGAATATCTGAGTCTTTCTTCTGTCAGTAGATGTAACTCCCTTTTAGACGTGTGAGAACTATATATTTTGTAGCATTTTCACTTCAGGAATGAGAGGAGTAAACAGAAGAGCGGAGCTATGCCAAATTTATTTCATTGTCCAAATAATTGATTCAAAGCAAGTTACCAGAGTGAAGCTCTTAAACCATTTTCAATGATTTACCAAATATCAAGAGCGCCAGGCACTGTTGTGAGGAGCTTAGTGTATATAAGTGAACAAAACTAAGATTCCTCCTCGTGGAATTTACTGACTTTGGCAAGTGGAGGAGATACAGTATTCTTTACTCACCATTAAGCAATCCAAGCTGAGGAATTTTAACATTGTTGTTTTGAAACATGTGTAGAGCCGTATGCTCTTAGAGCTTTACAGATTACTAGCAATTCTTTATGCTCTCTAATTTTATAAATGAGGAAACCCAAGTCCTAAACTTACACAGTTAACTGTTGCAGAACGAGGACTGAAATCCTAGGTCATTCAGTCTTATGCTATTTCCTGTACATTCTGTGCCTCCTTCTAGTACACGATACCTGTACAGGCACTTTTAAAATGCCATTTAAACATCTCTGATGCTTGTCAACTTGAGCTGAATTTAAGAGAACCTACCTTCTCTGTTTTTGAATATGTGTACTATTCCATAAGAAAAAAATAAGCTAGCATATTAAAACGAGTTAATTAATAGATTGGCAAAAAGTAAAATTAAAAATATACAATTTTCAAAGTAATGGTGAAATGAGCAGGCTTATACGCTGGAACTAGAAATCTATGTGCTTTTTTAGGAGGGTTCCAAGCCATTTTTACGTGGAAAACAAGATGTAGAGCAATACATAGTTTTATATTCTAGAGGCCTTTTATGTTAATATATATATATATAAGTGTGTATATATATATATATATATATATATATGTATATATATATATAGAAACCTTTGTAAGGATATACAACAGTGGATATCTCTGGGTAGTTGGGATTGTTCATTAGGGGAACACTAACTTTTTACCTTATATGTTGGTATTGTCTAAATTTCTACAACCACCATTTTTTAATAAAACAGTGAAAAATGTTAAAAACTAGTATTTCTACCAGTTAAATTATTTATTCATTTAACATCTCACTAAACTAGAAGCAGAAGAGCCTAGCAGGGGATAGATTACTTTCAAAAGGAATTAGCAATGAATTATGTACTTGATTTTTTATTTTTTAAACATCTTTATTGGAGTATAATTGCTTTACAATGGTGTGTTAGTTTCTGCTTTATACCAAAGTGAATCAGTTATACATATACATATGTCCCCATATCTCTTCCCTCTTGCATCTCCCTTCCTCCCACCCTCCCTATCCCACCCCTCTAGGTGGTCACAAAGCACTGAGCCGATCTCCCTGTGCTATGTGGCTGTTTCCCACTAGCTATCTATTTTACGTTTGGTAGTGTATATATGTCCAGGCCACTCTCTCACTTTGTCCCAGCTTACCCTTCCCCCTCCCTGTGTCCTCAAGTCCATTCTCTAGGAGGTCTGTGTCTTTGTTCCCGTCTTGCCCCTAGGTTCTTCATGACCTTTTTGTTTTTTTTAGATTCCATATATATGTGTTAGCATACAGTATTTGTTTTTCTCTTTCTGACTTACTTCACTCTGTATGACAGACTCTAGGTCCATCCACCTCAGTACAGATAACTCAATTTCGTTTCTTTTTATGGCTGAGTAATATTCCATTATATATATGTGCCACATCTTCTTTATCTGTTCATCTGTTGATGGACACTTAGGTTGCTTCCATGTCCTGGCTATTGTAAATAGTGCTGCAGTGAACATTGTGGTACATGAGTCTTTTTGAATTATGGTTTTCTCAGGGTATATGCCCAGTAGTGGGATTGCTGGGTCATATGGTAGTTCTATTTTTAGTTTTTTAAGGAACCTCCATACTGTTCTCCATGGTGGCTGTATCAATTTACATTCCCGCTAACAGTGCAAGAGGGTTCCCTTTTCTCCACACCCTCTCTAGCAATTATTGTTTGTAAATTTTTTGATGATGGCCATTCTGACCAGTGTGAGATGATATCTCATTGTAGTTTTGATTTGTATTTCTCTAATGATTAATGATGTTTTATGTACTTTAAAATTGTTAACACGGTGGATTTTATGTTACGTGAATTTTATCTCAATAAAAAAATGTTTTTAAGGAATCAGATTCTAACTCCCTTCCCATCATGCCACTGTTCAATACCATTATCGCTCTTGCAAATCTCTTGCCATAACTGCCTAATTGGTCATCCTTGAACTCATCCTTCATAGTGTTGCCAGAGATGCTAAGGTAAAAAACTGACAACCGAAAGGTTAAAATAACCTATTTTGCAGTGTAAAAGGACTCCTGTAGTCTGTCCCTGGTCTGCTTTTTCCAGGCGCATCTCAATTCAAGCTCCGCCCTCTACTGGCCGCATGGCTTTCGGGATCTTAGTTCTCCCACCAGGGATTGAACCCTTGCCCAGGCAGTGAGAGTGCTGAGTCCTAACCACTGGACTGCCAGGGAATTCCTGCCTTGATCTTTCTATACTCTCTTGCAAGTATCTATACTTGCTGGAGTATCTCCCTTCTTCTCCCTCACCCCACTCCCTCATTCACCTGAGGGTTCCTACTTTTCAACTCTTAGCTCAAACATTACCTTCCTTCTCAGCTAAGATTTTCCTGGTTCCCCTAGGTGAATTGAGATGAATTCAGCACATTGTATTGTCATTGTTTATATACCAGTCTTTCCCATTAGACTGTGAGCATCTTGAATACAGACACTTTTGTTTAACTGAGGTATAGTTGATTTACAATATTATATGAGTTTCAAGTGTACAACATGGCAATTCACCATTTTTAAAGATTATGCTCCATTTATAGTTATTATAAAATATTGGTTATGAATACAGACACTTAAATTAATTTTTTCACATCTAGCAGTATCAATAAACATCTAATTAGTTAATTAACTGTGTACATATAAAGTCAGGAATCTGTTCTTTCACTTGAGGGTTTGTTTAGGTTTCACAATCTAAAATTGGATTTTCTCATCAGTAAACAAGGAATAAATATAGGCTGGTAAAGTTGGTTTCGTTTTTATACCTTTCCCCTGTTTTGGACTTTTTAATAAAGAGATTACTGTGATACTACTTAGAGACAGTTTAAAAATATAGACGTTCTGTTGCAAAATGCTTACAATTTTTGAAAACATTATTTTTAAAAAATCCCAGGTCTATCCACCATAGTAGATTTGGCTTTAAATGGTAGGATAATGTATGATCTTATAATCTAAGTATTATGTTTAAAAAGACACCTCTCCTGTATAACTGAGTCACTTTGCTGTACAGCAGTAATTAGCACAACTTTGTAAATCAACTACACTTCAATTAAAAAAAAATAGAGGGCTTCCCTGGAGGCGCAGTGGTTAAGAATCTGCCTGCCAATGCAGGGGACACAAGTTTGAGCTCTGGTCCTGGAAGATCCCACATGCCATGGAGCAACTAAGCCTGTGGACCACAGCTACTGAGCCTGAGCTCTAGAGCCTGAGAGCCGCAACTACTGAGCCTGCGTGCCTAGAGCCCGTGCTCTGCAACAAGAGAAACCACCAAAATGAGAAGCCCAAGCACTGCAACAGAGAGTAGCCCCTGCTCGCCACAACTAGAGAAAGCCTGCATGCAGCAATGAAAACCCAATGCAGCCAAAAATAAATAAATAAAATAAATAAATTTATTTAAAAAAATAGAGAAGAACAACAAAAAAAGACACCTCTCCTAAATGAATATAATTAAAAATCACTCAAGTTCTTCATAGTTGTCTGTTGTTAAATGAAATGCTACCCTACTTATCGGATTACTTACACTCATAACAGTGTAAGTAATTGGAACATTGACTTATTCTCTAATATTTATTCAATGCCTTCTACATGTCATGCACTATGGTTTACATGCATTATCTCTAATCCTCACAATAACCCTGCAGAGTATTAGCCCTTTTTGAAAGGTGAGGAAACTGACACTGAGCAAGAGAGACGTTGGGAGTTTGCCTAAAGAAGCACAGCTGTAGAGGCTGAGCTGGGATTCTACCCCTTGTCTGACTCCAAAGCGTATGCTCTCTGCTAGGCCACAAAGGCTTATTTTGCAGTGACTTATTTTATTTTTATGGTGAATTATTTCCCCCCCTGGTAGAAAGAAAGTTGCTTATTCTTGCAACTGGTGTCATTTTAGGGAGGCAGCATGATAAAAATGAAAAGGCATGGTCTGACAAAATTATCCATATTTTAAGACTTCCCTGGTGGTTCAGTGGGTAAGACTCTGAGCTCCCAATGGAGGGGGCCTGAGTTCGATCCCTGGTCGGGGAACTAGATCCCACATGCATGCCGCAACTAAGAGTCCGCATGCCACAACTAAAGATCCCACATGATGCACGGAAGATCCTGCATGCTGCAACTAAGACACGGTACAGTGAAAATAAATAAATATTAAAAACAAAATAATTGACAATTCTTCACTTGTAAAAAATTATCCATATTTCTTGATCTACTTCTGGGAATCTGTAATAGAAAAATAATATGGAATATGGAAAAGAGTGTCTTTTTCTTCTTTTTTTTGGCCACACTGTGTGGCTTGTGGGATCTTAGTTCACCAACCAGGGATCGAACCTGGGCCCTGTGAGTGAAAGCCCTGAGTCCAAACCACCAGACTGCCAGGGAATTCCCTGGAAAAGAATGAATGCACAAAGCGTACTGAAACATTAAAAAATGGTCTTAATAATGCTAGGGCGGCAGATAGTTTTCCTCCCGTTTGCTCAGTTTTCAAAAAATTGTGTAAAATTTTAAAGATCATGTATGTTAATGCAACCCAAGTGATCTTTAGCAAGTTACTCTGAGTCTCATTTTCCTTATCGGTAGAATGGGAAAATGCCTATCTTCTTTTGTATTGTGAGAATTAAAGGAGATGAGGGCTGTAAAGTGCCTAATGCAGTACCTGGTATGTAGAAGACATTAGATTAATATTATTGATAGAAAATAAAATAAGATTGTGTTCCTCTGCAGTATAAAATATTTTTCAATTCATCTTTTTGTATTTATGAAGATTATTCAGAAAATAAAATTATCTGCATATTTTGACAAGGCAGGCAATTATTGGAAAAACTTCTGTATTCTTTGACATTGCTTTGAGAAGTGATACATGAAAGTATCACATGCGCAAAACCCCAGCAATTACTTAGAAAATAACCTTATTACCAAGAACAAAAGGCTCAGTAGCATTGCAAAACAAACAAATTGAGACATCCTCCAAAAATAAACATCAAGGAGAGGGGACAGTGGTATATTTTAGCCCTGTCCAAGAAGTATGTGAACTGAGAATGGAGCAGATAGCATTTAAGGATTACAGGTACTCTCTTCTCTGTTCACTGTCTTTCTCCTTCAGTCATTATCTGCCAATTATGTTTCCAGGTCTGTTCAGTCTCACTTGTAATTTAAGGATGGAGTTGAAAATTTATTCCTTAACCAGGAATTTTTTAAACTAACATTTGTAGGCTAGTGGATTATTAAGAAAGCTAAAAATATCAAGAATTTTTATGAATAAACCCTGATGGTCTAGAACACAGATATAATGAAATAAGTTTTGGGGGAAAGGGAGGTGCATTTTAGAGGAATTCAGACTGGTGATGCTTAGCTTTATTCTGAAATTCCAAAGTAATCTTAATGGCAGCATCAGAATTTAGCTTTAAATTATAGTGGATTGCTATATACCAGGGGTCCCCAACCCCTGGGCCACAAACTGGTACCGGCCCATGGCCTGTTAGGAACCGGGACTCACAGCAGGGGCAGTGCGGCGGGCCGCCGGGCGGGCGAGCGAAGCTTCATCTGTATTTGCAGCCACTCCTGATTGCTCGCATTACCGCCAGAGCACCACCTCCTGTCAGATTAGCGGGGGCATTAGATTCTCATACGAGTGCGAACCCTACTGTGAACCGCGCATTCAAGGGAGCTAGGTTGCGCACACCTTATGAGAATCTAATGCCTGATGATCTGAGGTGGAGCTGAGGTGTTGATGCTCTGCAAATACAGATTATCATTAGCAGAGACCTTTGACTGTACAGAGACCATAATAAATCAATTGCTTGCAAACTCATATCAAAACCCTATCAGCGAGTGGCAAGGGAAAAGCTCAGGGCTCCCACTGATTCTGCATTATGGTGAGCTGTATAATTATTTCATTATATATTACAATGTAATAATAATAGAAATAAAGTGCACAATAAATGTAATGTACTTGAATCATCCTGAAACCAACCCCCCCCAACCCCGTCCATGGAAAAACTGTTACACGAAACCAGTCCCCGGTGCCGAAAAGGTTGGGGACCACTGCTATATGCTATCTTTGCTGAGTGATATTTAGTGATAATAGAAAAATTTGTAGTTGTTAAGGCTTAATCTATTTTGCTAGAGCTAATTGGGATACATATTATGCAAGCAAGTAGAATAAAGTTAAATTAGTGCAGTGTTGTTACTGCACTTCCTTGGTCCTCTTAATCCCTTGTAGTCCTAAAATTTTCATCGTACTTGGTTATTACTAACAGAATTAGAGATATTAATTGACTTCCTGTTAGTGGGATTATTTTGTGGCCATAATAATTTAAATGTTTCAAGAGAAGAGAAAGACTTTAAGCTTACTTAACTTTGTTGGTATTATATTTTAATTGTGAATATTATTACTCTTCTTTTTGTTTTATTTAAATAGTTGAAAGTAGAGTAATGTACTCCAAGAAGGGGAGATATCAATTGATTGTGAAAGTCTTTGCTTATTAATTTAATGATTTTTCATAGTAAACTTTTATTTTGTTTTAAATAAATATATCCAGTGCAAATTTTAAAACTGGATGGGTATATTTTCTCAAATGTTTTTTAAAACTGTAGTGGAAAAAGTATTTGCAATAGGAGTTGTTTCCAAATCAATTACTTTTTTGAGTTGAGCTCACTTGATAAGCCTCCTACCTTTATGTACTATAGTCCCTGGAAAATATCTTTCCTACTAACAACTTTAAAGTATTAAATACTAAATAGAAGGACCTGAAGGTCACAGGTGATATATTAATCCTTTACTTTTGAAGGTTATGACTTTGGAAGATAAAGGAAAATTTAGAGAGTGAATAGTGGGACTTAGTGTAGAGCCTATAGAGAAACAAAATTTTTATTTCTGAGGCATAGCTTTCAGTACCCAAACAATGGGCTCTTGACAACGGATAAGAGGCATCCTAAGGAAGAAGGTTCTTCAGTACTAGCGATTTACTCCGATAAAGAAATCTTTTAACTCAAATGTGAGAAAAGAGAAATTCCTTCATAAAATCATATAACAGAAGAGACAAAAGAGGACTAGTGAAAGAAGTGTCTAGGAATTATTAAGGTGTTATATATATATGTATTTAACATCTTTATTGGAGTATAATTGCTTTACAATGGTGTGTTAGTTTCTGCTTTATAACAAAGTGAATCAGTTATACATATACATATGTTCCCATATCTCTTCCCCCTTGCGTCTCCCTCCCTCCCACCCTCCCTATCCCACCCCTCTAGGTGGTCACAAAGCACCGAGCTGATCTCCCTGTGCTATGCAGCTGCTTCCCACTAGCTATCTATTTTACGTTTGATAGTGTATATATGTCCATGCCACTCTTTCAGCTTGTCACAGCTTACCCTTACCCCTCCCCATATCTTCAAGTCCATTCACTATTAGGTCTGTGTCTTTATTCCCATCTTGCCCCTAGGCTCTTCATGACCTTTTTTTTTCCCTTAGATTCCATATATATGTGTTAGCATATGGTATTTGTTTTTCTCTTGCTGACTTACTTCACTCTGTATGGCAGACTCTAGGTCTATCCACCTCAGTACAAATAACTCAATTTCGTTTCTTTCTATGGCTGAGTAATATTCCATTGTATATATGTGCCACATCTTCTTTATCCATTCATCTGATGATGGACACTTAGGTTGCTTCCATGTCCTGGCTATTGTAAATAGTGCTGCAATGAACATTGTGGTACATGACTCTTCTTGAATTATGGTTTTCTCAGGGTATATGCCCAGTAGTGAGATTGCTGGGTCATATGGTAGTTCTATTTTTAGTTTTTAAAGGAACCTCCTTACTGTTCTCCATAGTGGCTGTATCAATTTACATTCCCACCAACAGTGCAAGAGGGTTCCCTTTTCTCCACACCCTCTCCAGCATTTATTGTTTCTAGATTTTTTGATGATGGCCATTCTGACCAGTGTGAGATGATATCTCATTGTAGTTTTGATTTGCATTTCTCTAATGATTAATGATGTTGAGCATTCTTTCATATGTTTGTTGGCAATCTGTATGTCTTCTTTGGAGAAATGTCTATTTAGGTCTTCTTCCCATTTTTGGATTGTGTTGTTTGTTTTTTTGATATTGAGCTGCATGAGCTGCTTGTAAATTCTGGAGATTAATCCTTTGTCAGTTGCTTCATTTGCAAATATTTTCTCCCTTTCTGAGGGTTGTCTTTTGGTCTTGTTTATGGTTTCCTTTGCTGTGCAAAAGCTTTTAAGTTTTATTAAGTCCCATTTGTTCACTTTTGTTTTAATTTCTATTTCTCTAGGAGGTGGGTCAAAAAGGATCTTGCTGTGATTTATGTCATAGAGTGTTCTGCCTGTGTTTTCCTCTAAGAGTTTGATAGTGTCTGGCCTTACATTTAGGTCTTTAATCCATTTTGAGTTTATTTTTGTGTGTGGTGTTAGGGAGTGTTCTAATTTCACACTTTTCCATGTAGCTGTCCAGTTTTCCCAGCACCACTTATTGAAGAGGCCATCTTTTCTCCACTGTATATTCTTGCCTCCTTTATCAAAGATAAGATGACCATATGTGCGTGGGCTTATCTCTGGGCTTTCTATCCTGTTCCATTGATCTTTCTTTCTGTTTTTGTGCCAGTACCATACTGTCTTGATTACTGTAGCTTTGTAGTATAGTCTGAAGTCAGGGAGCCTGATTCCTCCAGCTCCGTTTTTTTTTTCTCAAGATTGCTTTGACTATTTGGGGTCTTTTGCGTTTCCATAAAATTGTGAATTTTTTGGTTCTAGTTCTGTGAAAAATGCCAGTGGTAGTTTGATAGGGATTGCATTGAATCTGTAATTTGCTTTGGGTATTAGAGTCATTTTCACAATGTTGATTCTTCCAATCCAAGAACATGGTATGTCTCTTCATCTATTTGTGTCTTCTTTAATTTCTTTCATCAGTGTCTTATAGTTTTCTGCTTACAGGTCTTTTGTCTCCTTAGGTAGGTTTATTCCTAGATAAGGTGTTATATTTGAGTTATCTAGAATATATCACATTCTTCAACCATTTCAGGAAGATCAGGTGGTGTTTTATTTTTAGGAATGGTGTATTTTTTCCTGTTGTGTATAATTTGAATTGCTTAATGTTTATTTAATTTCCCTGTGTAATTGCATAGAAATTATATAAGACGTAGTCCTTACCCATAAGAATTAAAATGTAGAGCAGTAGTATTCAAACTTCAGTGTATAAAGAATCACTTGGGAACTCCCCTGGTGGCGCAGTGGTTAAGAATCCACCTACCAACGCAGGGGACATGGGTTTTATCCCTGATCCGGGAAGATCCTGCGTGCTGCGGAGCAACTAAGCCTATGTGCCACAACTACTGAGCCTGCGCTCTAGAGCCTGCGAGCCACAACTACTGAGCCCGCGCACCACGACTACTGAAGTCCGTGCACCTAGAACCCGTGCTCCGCAGCAAGAGAAGCCACCGCAATGAGAAGCCCATGCACGTGGCCCCCGCTCACCACAACTAGGGAAAGCCTGCGCACAGCAACAAAGACCCAATGCAGCCAAAAATAAATAAATAAATTTTTAAAAAAGGAATCACTTGGGGTACATGTTAAAATTCCATATTCCTGGAATCCACCAGAAGCTAAAGAGCCCCCCAGGAAGAGAAAGGGAAATCACAGCCTTGATTAAAGATTTAAAGGCATCAGAGGTGGTAAGTGATGCAGTGTCTCACAACAACAGCCCTCAATGGCCAGTGAAAAAAGACTAACAGGAACTGAAGCCTTATAGCAGATTATTACCAACTGATTTCAGCTGTTGCTCCCATAGCCCAGGCTGTTCCAGACATTGCGACTGCAACTGAATCTATTACACAGACTGATGACAAGTGGTATGCAGTCTTAGACATCACTAACACCTTCTATGCCATCTTACTGATATTTGAGGATCAAGGTCAGTTCATTTTCAGGTAGCAAGGCCTCCTATATCTGTTTATAGTATTCTCTAGGGGTACCTAAGCTCCCCTGCCATTTGCTACCAGTTGGTGAGTCAGGATTTAGCATAAGTTCCTCTACCCTTACATGTTTAAAGCTTTCACTATATGGATGATGCCTTGTTGGCAAGTAAAAGCCTCAGTCTCAGTGACCTTGGTGGTGGTGCTCTCATACTACAGAGGTAGCCAGGAGCAGTAGCCGATAAACCTGACAAAATTCAGGGGCCTGCTCACCAAGCAAAGTTCCTTGGGACTAAGTGAGTAGATTTATAATACTCAATTCCTGTTGTGGTCATGGAAAAACGGCTCTCTTTGGCCCACCAAACCAAACAGGAAACCCAGCACCTTATTGGACAGTTTTGGGTATTGGAGACAGTATGTGGCTCACTCAGGCATGCTGCTTGGTCTTTTTTATCAGCTAACCCTGCTAATCAGCATCCTTTGAGTAAGGCTTATGTAGATCTACTGAATCAAATTTACTGGAGGATGAAACCTAGAAGTCTGCTCTTTTAACAGGCTCCTTTATACTAGCCACACTTTGAGAAACATGGACCTAGTAAGTGTATTATCCATTATGCTAAGGACTTGCTCTGGGAAGTTTTGATTTACTTTATCACCAAGTCTTTCTTTTACATTGTGTTCCAATTCGGTAATTAATAAAAATAGTTTTGAATACATAATAAGATTATAAAAGCTTAAATCGGACTGTGAAAATCCTTTTCTGTTTAGAACAGTGGTTCTCAAGAGGGAGTGGGGAATTTTACTTCCCAAGGGTTATCTGGCAATGTCTGGAGACATTTTTGGTTATTGGCAGCTGGTGATGCTACTGGCATCTAATAGGTAGAGGTCAGGGATGCTGCTCAACATGCAATGTGCAGGACAGCTCCCCACAAAAGAATTATCTGGCCCAAGATGTCAGTAACTCTGCTGCTGAGAAACCTTGGTTTAGAATGATCTGTTTGAATCCTAGCTCTGTGTCTTACTATGGCACTTTGGCCAAGTTGCTTAACCTCTCTGATCCTGTTTACTCAACATTTAAATGAACTAAAAATAGAGTATTTAACCTCATAGTGTTGTTCTGAGGATTGAATTAAATACTCATTCTATAAGGAGAGAAGTTGCTGCCTGACACATATGTACTAAGCATTCCAAATAGTAACTGCTATTTTCTCCATAACATCAAGATGGGCTTACTTTAAGATATATTAAAATGTTAAAAGATTGGGTCATTGTGATTAAGGATTATAGCTTCTAATTATCATGTCCCAAGCTATGTTCATGTACTTTTATTGTAAAAGTTTAAAACTAGTTCATTTAAAAAAAAATGAACTGAGAAAGTAACCTAATTAATTGCCTTGGTAATAAGCAGTCTTTTGAGGTAATAATCCCATTTATAAGACCTTTAAAGAGAATTTGTAATTCCTTTGAACTAATTTCTTCTACTTGATAAGCTATTTGGGGATTGTATAGCCAGAAATCTGGTCTTTCCAGTCTGTTAATAAACAAGAAGAGGAATATAATACATTTTTTACATAGACCTATTCAAGACTTTGTTTAAGAAGACTCCACATGTTTATCACTAATTCAAAGCATATACATTTGTTTTATTGGAATGATCATATATCTGTGTGGTTGAATAGAGATAGACTATATGAAACTATACCTGTTACTGCTTTACATTTTTTTTTCTAAAATAGCCCGAAATAGCATCTGTAGCCATGGTGAATAAAATAGGCAAATTATGTTTGAATTTGCTGGTAACTGTCAAATTTAATTTGAAAACATAACAAAATTAATGACTGCTTTAGAATATAGAATGCATATTTTCTGTGAACTAATATTGTTCTCTTAGCCAAGAGGATCATTAAGTCTGTATCAAATAATAAGAATTCATTTTTTAGAAAAACTGAGTTTAATTTATGCAGCCTTATTTTAAATCAAATATCCCTATTCTTGACAATTGTTGGTAACTATTTCTACTGCTAAACTAGCCTCCACCCCTTGTTCCTTGTCCTATCTGCCTTCTAGTTCACTCTCTTCCACTGCCTTTACCACCAACCTGTTTCCTTTTTTTTAAATTGAAGTATAGTTGATTCACAATGTTGTGTTAGTTTTAGATGTATAGCACAGTGATTCAGTTATACACATATGTATTCTTTTTCAGATTCTTTTCCCTTGTAGGTTATTACAAAATATTGAGTATAGTTCCCTGTGCTATACAGTAGGTCCTTGCTGGTTACCTATTTTATATATAGTACTGTGTATATGTTAATCCCAAATTCCTAATTTATCCCTCCCCCAACAACCTGTTTCCTTAGTATCATTCATTGTTCCACAAGTTTTGTTAATTATTTGTTATACCAGTCTTCTGCAAGTGTATATATTTCTCTGTGGGCTTATTAGAGACTATATTCATTTTACCATGTGTAACATATTCATTTTGTGGCTCTTACTGGAATTACTTTATATCTGCTACAAAACTATTTTTTGTGCCATCTTTCTCTATTGTTCATAGAAGTGTACTCAGGAAGTAAAATTTTTTTCAGTATTTGCCTGAATTCAGGCATGCTTTAAAGGTAGATCATGCATTTTTTGAATCCATGTTATTGTTTCCTTCCTGAAATTAAAAAAAAATCCCATTTCTATTAAGTGTTTATGTGTGCAATCGTCTTTTTTTCCTTATATGTTAATGATGCAAGTGAGTCCATTCCCAGCTGGGTTCTGTTAAATAGAAATTCAGTACACACTAACTGAATGCCTACTATATGGTAAAGTACTATGTGTGTCTGCTCTCTAGTAGCTAATAATCTAGAGAAGGAAACAGATATCAAATTGTCTTAGAATGATAAGTGCTATAACACAGGTAAAAAGTGTTGTGAAACATCTAGCAGGGGTGGGGGGATTAATATGCTTGTGTCCTGGTTCCTTGACCACCTAGGAAAACCATTTAGGCTCATTCAATTAAAACCCACTAAACCCACTAGACGTGCATTCTTTGAGAATTTTGTTGGGATGACTAAAGCCACAGAAGCTATTCTTACTGGTTTCAGGGATTATTTTTCTTAGCCTAAGTCTGAGGCAACTCATTTGCATTACTGACACCTATCTTTCAAAGAGTGCTATCTTTCTATTAGGTTCCTGATCCACTTCCCAACTGAAAAGGCACATCCTAACATCTGTTCTTTGATGATTGAATTTAATGAGAAGGAACTATTTTTAAAGTTTGAATGGCAGTGCCCTGGCCAAACTTCAGTGTAAGTAATGGGAAATGTAATTGGTCAAATGCTTCTGAATAGTGAACCACTCCATGATTTCTCAGCCCTTTACAAACATATCCCTGTAAAGAAGAACAAAACCATAAATTAGCATTAACTCTGCATTGAGATTCTTCTGCACTTCTTTTTTTATCTTTTCCCATCTTGTTACTACTCTTGCAAAGTTTGAACATAAGGGTAGAGGTGAGGGGAAGGATAAATGAATATGATTGCGTTTATTTCAAACTGAAATTCTCATTGACTAACCATGCTTCTCTTCCATTGCCTCATGATGACTGGCTTTTAAAAAGAAACAAACAAAATGTAGCTCTTTCTTTGTGTAGACATAAATTTTCACTTCTCCGAGATAAATGTTTGGGAATGCAGTTGCTGGATTGTATGGTTAGCGTATATTTTACTTACTTAATTTTTTTTAACATCTTTGTTGGAGTATAATTGCTTTACAATGGTGTGCTTGCTTAATTTTTTAAAGAAACTGCCAAACTGTTTTCCAGAGTGACTGTACCATGGTACATTCCCACCAAAAATGTATGAGAGACCCAGTTTCTCTACATCCTCGCCAGAATTTGGTACTGTCGCTATATTTTATTTTAGTAACGTGTGTGTAGTGATAGCTCATTGTGCTCTTAATTTGCATTTCTTTAACGGCTGATGATGTTGAACATCTTTTTGTGTGTTTCTTTGTCATCGGTAAATCATCTTCGATGAAATCTTTTCATGTCTTGCCTATTTTGTTTATTTTACTGTTGAGTTTTGATAGTTTTAAAAAATATATTCTAGCTACTAATCCTTTTTAGATGTGTGGTTTGTAAATATTTTCTCCCACTCTGTAGCTTGTCTTCACATCCTCATAACAGGGTCTTTCACAGAGCAAAAGTTTTTAATTTTGATGAGGTCCAGTTTACCTTTTTTTTTTCTTTTTTATGAATTGTGCTTTTGGTGTCAGGTCAAAGAACTCTTTGCCTACCCCTTGATCCTGGACATTTTCTCCCATATTTTTTTCCTAATTTTTAAATAGTTTTCATTTTTACATTTAGGTATGTGATCCATTTTTAATTAATTTTAAAAATAAATTTATTTATTTTATTTTATGTGTGTATTTTTGGCTGTGTTGGGTCTTCGTTGCTTTGTGCAGGCTTTTTCTCTAGTTGTGGCAAGCAGGGGCTACTCTTTGTTGCGGTGCGCCGGCTTCTCATTGTGGTGGCTTTCTCTTGTTGTGGAGCACAGGCTTTAGGCACGAGGGCTTCAGTAGTTGTGGCAGGCAAGCTCAGTAGTTGTGGCTCGTGGGCTCTAGAGTGCAAACTCAGTAGTTGTGGCACACGGGCTTAGTTGCTCCTCGGTATGTGGGATCTTCCCGGACCAGGGCTCGAACCCGTGTCCCCTGCATTGGCAGGCGGATTCTTAACCACTGCGCCACCAGGGAAGCCCCTTTAATTAATTTTTGTGTAAGGTGTGAAGTTTAGTTTGAGGTTCATACTTTTGACTATGGATGTCCAGTTGTTTCAGCACCATTTATTGAAAAGGCCGTCCTTTCTGTACTGAGTTGATTTTGCACCTTTGTGAAATATCAGTTGGCTATACTTGTGTAGGTCTATTTCTGGCTCTTGTTTCTGTTCCATTGATCTATATGTATCTATCCTTTTATGTAGCTATATAATAAACCTTAAAATCAGGTAGAGTGGCTTTTCTCACTTTCTTTGGAATCTTTAGACAATGAAAGGTTTTTTGATTTTATTTTATTTATTAGGAAATAAGTAATTCACAAAAAAATGTAGTATTGCAATATACATTTAAATCTCATCATGAAATAATGTAATTTTAAGAATAAGTATCATCATCAGGCACAAGTACTAAATTTAATTTTTAGTTCTTTCACATTTTTTATGTATCTCTGCTTATTAGTCTTGGTTTTAAGTAAGTTGTCTAGCTAAAAGAAATTTTAAATGCCAAGTTGATAGTATTAATGGCATGCTGTCTTTGTGCTTTTTTTAGATGGTGTTATCTGAAAAGGTTAGTCAACTGATGGAATGGACCAATAAAAGGCCTGTAATAAGAATGAATGGAGACAAGTTCCGTCGCCTTGTTAAAGCCCCGCCGAGAAACTACTCCGTTATTGTCATGTTCACTGCTCTCCAACTTCATAGACAATGTGTCGTGTGCAAGTATGAACTTTCAACTACACTTTAAAAATTAAATAACTCATAAGATTTTAACCATTTCTCAACCCCAGAAGAATGAAATTAGTTCAGTGGGTACATAAACAATTAATGTATATACGTTACTTAGAGTGTCTGTAGTAACACATAATAGTACTACTCTTTTATAGTCTTTTCTTGATGGTCCATATTAGTGGGGGAGGGACAAAGAGCAAGGATAAAGTTTCATGGTAACCATCCTAGAAATAACATAAAAAAATCTAACAGTCATCTTATAAATTGGTATCAACTTATATAAATGCATGTCAATAGCACTGATGTAGTGTTTTATTATTTGTGTGTGCTTTCAACTTCATACTCTTGTTTTATCACAACAACCCCAGAAGGTACATAAAGCAAATATTCTCTCATTTTTGGAAGAAACAGGTTCCAATATGTTAACTGATCTACCCAAAGCTATAGATATTTATTAATGCAATAATGGTGGCTACATCCAAAATTTGGAATTACAAGAGAACTTTTTTAGAAAACAAAGATGCATGATTTAGAGGTATTTCTTTTTTCTAGATTATTTTGTAAT
Source organism: Lipotes vexillifer (assembly GCF_000442215.2). Classification (NCBI taxonomy): domain Eukaryota; kingdom Metazoa; phylum Chordata; class Mammalia; order Artiodactyla; family Lipotidae; genus Lipotes; species Lipotes vexillifer. The sequence continues at coordinate 270,627 of NW_006772158.1, forward strand.
TTTAAACCTTAGAAATCGAGACTAATCTCACTTAAAATTTCATCAAACAATGGTTTGTTGATTTTATTTTACTATTTCTGAATGATCTTAGGAAAAAAGACATTCCTTTAAACAAAAGCACTATAGATAATTAAAAATAGTGGATACTAAAAAATAAAATCGCTTTTGCTTTTTGTTATTTATTTACTTATATTTTTAGATCAGTATTGTGATCTGGGAATTCACTTTAAATGAAATGACAAAGTTACCCTGTGAAAAACTAATTTAGTAAAATCTTGGAGGGTTTCCAAATTCTGATAGCCTGAGCCCATGTGAAGGAATAGACAGCCTTCTTTCAGAATAGTGTGTTAGGCTACCCCAAGCCTTTCTAACTCTTCTTAAAGGATTTTCTCCCCAGAGGTAGGAGATAGTCAAGGGATTTGGTACCAGAGTGCTTTTTTTTTTTTTTTTTTTTTGGGGTGGCAGGGATGGCTGTTATGCTGAGTATAAATTAAAAGTAAGTAGAAGAAGGAAAAACAATAGTAGGTATTAACTGTGAATAAACTTAAACTCTGGAATTACTCTATAATTCAGTCAGTTTACTCACTAGCAATCATGAGTCTACAAAAATGTCAGGGAATGAACAAAGTCCTTCATAATTCTGTATTAAATGCAAATTAATGGAGTTCTTAATAACTAAAGTTTTTAATACTATCTTACTTTTTACAAGACCAAATTGTAAATTAGCACATTTTCCTAAACTCATTCAAATAATTAAAACTAAGCAACCGCGATGTGTGTAATACTATATATTTGGTGCTATCAGGATGAAAAGTATAAGAAAGATATGCTATCCTTATCATCCGGCTAGGGAAATCAGTTCCACATATGAAAATTTAGCTGGCAATATAAGACAATTTATGATTAAGTTCCAAATGAATTGTGTACATAGTAAATGCTATAAAATTTCAGGAAGGACATATAAGAGGAGTGGTTAAGGTTGGCCTAATGGAGAAGATAGGACTTGTACTAGGGCTAGACAGACGGATCAGATTTACATAGCAGTAGGATATTCTGATTAGTAGCAATGATGTGTGCAAGGGTACAGAGATAGGCATGAAGTGCTGGAATTAAGAGATCCTGTTTGAGGTTGAGTAGTAGTAAGGCTATGTAAAAGCTAGATGCATTATTTGGAAATAGATGATAAAGAACTTTGAATAACCAGTGAAAGAGCTTGGAGACTGTTCTGAAGGTAATAGAAAAGCAGCAATGGTTTCTGAGAAGAGGAGGAGTATCAAGAAAGTAGTCATTTAGGAAGACTGATATATATTGCAATGTAAGAAGGATTGGAGGAGGAGAAAGTAGAGTTAGGGTTTTAATGTTCTAATTTCAGATATTAAGGATCTGACTTTAGATGATAACAATGAAAATAAATGGGGAAGGATAGAGTTAAAAGATAATCAGAAATGAAAAATTGTCAGATCTTAGAAAGTGAAAGCATATGGGAGATCAGGGAAAAGTAAAATATGGCCTGAGGTTTCAATTAATCTCAATTCCTTAGATTCTTCTTCTTTTTCACTGTAATAATTCATCAGACTGTATTCTTACTAAGTAGCATTTTGTAGTTTAGATTTCTTAAATAGATTAATATTATAGTCTAATTTCTCTGGGAAGTACTTCAACCTTGTCTTTGAACTCTTAGAAGTAATTTAGGGTATTAAAAATTGGTGTAGAAACAATCTAGTTAGACTTTTTTCCAGCGAATGTTGAAGGAGCTTTGAGATAAGGAGTAGGCACAAAGTATGAAGCAGAGTCAAGTAATCACTACTTCATGGTGAAATCCCCAACACTTGGTATAAGGCTTCTCTTATGCCAAAACAGTGGCAGTGTTTTCCAAGGTTTGTCCTAACCTTGTCTGCAGAGCCTGACTTGCATTAGATTGCTTTAAAAAATGTTTTATATGTTATCTTCACAAATCCGATTGCATCCAGGCAAGCTGATGAAGAATTCCAGATCCTGGCAAACTCCTGGCGATATTCCAGTGCATTTACCAACAGGATATTTTTTGCTATGGTGGATTTTGATGAAGGCTCTGATGTATTTCAGATGGTAAGCTATTTGGTTCATTCTATTAAATAGAAATAGATAACATATGGCTAATATGGAATACCTTTATTTCAATGGCTGCAAGAAGTTAAATAAGATTTGTCTTACCTAAGATCTAGAGTAGTTAATGAGATAAAAGCTAAACTTAAGCTAAACATGAAATGTAGTGGTCAATACTAGCCTATTAGAATATGGAAATTGGGTAGAAATCAAGTAACTTTTATGTATTTTTTATTGTGGTAAAATATAATAAAAAATTACCACTTTATTTTTTAAAAAATAAATGTATTTATTTATTTATTTCTGGCTGTGTTGGGTCTTCATTGCAGTGCATGGGCTTCTCATTGCGGTGACTTCTTTTGTTGCAGAGCACAGGCTCTAAGCACACGGGCTTCAGTAGTTGTGGCTCACAGGCTCTAGAGTAGTTGTGGCGCATGGGCTTAGTTGCTCCGTGGCATGTGGGATCTTCCCGGACCAGGGCTTGAACCCGTGTCCCCTGCATTGGCAGGTGGATTCTTAGCCACTGTGCCACCAGGGAAGTCCCCCCTCTTCATTTCTGATATTAGTAATTTGTGTCTTCTCTCTTTTTTCTTAGTTAGCTTGGCCTAGAGGCTTATTGATTTTACTGATCTTTTCAAAGAACAAGCTTTTTTTCATTGATTTTTCTCTATTGCTTTTCTACCTTCAGTTTCATTTCTTCTCTAATTTTTATTATTTCTCTTCATTTACCTTTGGATTTAATTTGCTCTTTTGTTGGTTTCCTAAGATGGAAACTTAAATTTTTGAGTTTAGACCTTTCTTTTTTTTGCTGTATATGCATTCAGTGTTGTAAATCTCCCTGTAACCATTGCTTTTGCTGTATTCCACAGATTTGGATAAGTTCTGTTTCCATTTTCATTTAATTCAAAATACTTTTTAATTTTTCTTGAGATTTCTTCTTTGACCCATGTGTTAATTAGAATTGTGCTGTTTAGTTTCCATGTATTTTGGAATTTTCCAGTTATCTTTCTGTTATTGGCGTCCAGTTTAATTCCATTGTGGTCTGAGGGCAGACATTGTGTGATTTCTGTTCTTTAAATTTGTTATGGTGTGTTTTATGGCCCAGAATGTGGTCTTTCTTGGCAAATTCTGTTGTTTTGGATGAAGTAGTAGTCTATAGATGTCAGTTATATCCAGTTGTTTAGATGGTGTTATTGAGTTCAGCTATGTCCTTACTGATTTTTTGCCTGTTGGATCTGTCCATTGGGTCTTGAAGTCTCCAACTACGATAGTAGATTTATCTATTTCTTCTTGCAATTCTATTAGTTTTTGCCTCACATAGTTTGACACTATGTTGTTAGGCACATACATGTTAAGGATTGTATCTCTTCTTGGAGAATTGACCCCTTTATCATCATGTAATGTCCTTTTTTATCCCTAATATCTTTTCTTGTTTTGAAGTCTGCTCTATCTGAAATGAATATAACTACTCTTGCTTTCTTTTGATTAGTGTTAGCATCGTATATTTCCTCCATTTACTTTTTTTTCCTTCTACAATGATTTTATTATAAATATGTTCTTTTGAAATAAACAAATATTGCATTCAAGACTATCAGCAAACTTGTTCTAAGGTAATAAAAGAGGGAAAATGGAACCAGGAACCACTTAGAAGTAGAGATAAATAGCAAAGACACCTGCATGCCATGCTGACCGCCTTTCCCCCAAGAAGTAACAGGAGGTTAACGGGGACATCACATTTGTCATTAGCACATTAATGAAAATAAGCTTCGAGTATGGTAATTTGCACTAGTTCTGTAAACTGAACTGCTCCTCTCCTCGATCCTAAGAACTAGAATGGGAAGACAGTCAGTCTTCGCATCCCAGCATCAACAAGGAAGATCTTGACTTTGTAACTCTTTGCTCTCAGAGAAAACTGTTCACTACTTGCCAGGAGCGATGTCAGAGTAGTCCTTCAGCACCCAGGCCAAGTGCTCATTGTGAGGCTTAAACCATCGCTTTTTCTGTGAAGCAGGCTTTTTCCTTCTCTGAATAGGGGCCACTTTCTTTGGTCCAGATTCCTGCATGGAAGAAATACCCTGTCACTTTAGATACTCTTCAGTTTTCTCCTCATCCATTGAATCCACGGTGACACTCCTTCACAGTTTCTGAAACTTCTCATCCACAGAAAACTGACAGCTCTTATCATTGAAGAAAAGAATTTTCTTCTTATCAGGAAGGTTTACAAATGGTATCTGGTCCCCTAAATCCTTAACTGCTTTCTGGGAATTGGGCAGTCCTTCCCCAATGTCTTCTAAAAGAATTCCTCCTAAGCCTTGCTGATCATGCTTATTTAAGAGCCTAAGTAGGACCTTCTTATCTTTCAAGTTGTACTTGGGCTTGAAGGCATATTTTCCATCTATTACTTCAGTTTTGGGATTACTGACTATTGCCTCAGTCATTAGCCGTTGTTTCTGCTTGAGTCCAATATCTAAATGTTGTGTTTCATCCAAAATTTTAGTAAGAGGATGTGTATCTTGTTGCTAATGCCATGTCTTCATGTAATTCAAAATCTTAGCAAGAACGCCAAACTTATATCCAGAGTGTCCTGATAGAACTTTCGAGTTAAATGATCCATTGCTATGATCAGAATTTTGTTTAGAGCTTGATGATCCTCCATGTTCTAGCTTTGCATTCTTCTTCTTTGATGATGATGATGACTCAGAAGATACAGCATGGTATATTTCATCCATCTATTTACTTTTAATCTATATGTGTGTCTATTTTAATGTGGGTTTCTTGAAGACAACATATACTTGGGTCTTGTTTTTTGAACCACTCTAACAATTTCTGTCTTTTAATTGGTGCATTTAGATCATTGATATTCAAGTTGATTATTGATGTAGTTGGATTACCATCTGCCATATTCATTACTGTTTTCTGTTTTTTGCCCTTTGTTCCTATTTTTGTCTTCCAATCTTTTTCTGCCTTTTTTGGCTTTAATTGATCATTTTATATGATTCCATTTTTCTCTCCTTTTTTAGTATATTAGTTATACTTTTTTTTTTTTGCTTTTTTTAGTTGTTGCCCTAGAGTTGGCAGAATACATTTACAGCTAATCAAAGCCCACTTTCAAATAACACTATACCACTTCATGGGTATCAATAATACCTTATAATAACAAAATAATCCTAATCCCCCCCTTCCATCCCTTGTATCATTTCTGTCATTCATTTCACTTATATATAGGCACATACACACACACACAATTGAATATATTGCTGGTGTTATTTTGAAAAAAACTGTTATGTGTTAGATTAATTAAGAATAAGAAAAACAAAAGTTTTTATTTTACCTTCACTTATTCCCTCTTCAGTCCCTCCCTTAATATATGTAGATCCAAGTTTCCAACCTACCTTATTTTCCTTGTCTCTAAAGAACTTCTTTTAACATTTCTTGCCTGGAATTCCCTCAATTTTTCTTTGTCTGAAAAAGTCTTTATTTCTCCTTCACTTTTGAAGAATAATTTCACAGGATACAGGATTCTCTAAGTTGGTGTTGCTTTTTCCTCTCAACACTTTAAATATTTCACTCCACTCTCTTCTTGTTTGCATGGTTTCTGAAGAAACATTGGGTGTAATTCTTATCTCTCTTCCTCTATGGGTAAGAGGAAGAGAGATTCCTCTGACTTCTTTCAGAGTTTTTTTTTTTTTTAGATGTTGGGGGTAGGAGTTTATTAATTAATTTATTTATTTTTGTTGTCTTGGGTCTTCATTTCTGTGCGAGGGCTTTCTCTAGTTGTGGCAAGCGGGGGCCACTCTTCATTGCGGTGCGCGGGCCTCTCACTATCGCGGCCTCTCTTGTTGCGGAGCACAGGCTCCAGACGCGCAGGCTCAGTAGTTGTGGCTCACGGGCCTAGTTGCTCCGCGGCATGTGGGATCCTCCCAGACCAGGGCTCGAACCCGTGTCCCCTGCATTAGCAGGCAGATTCTCAACCACTGCGCCACCAGGGAAGCCCCAGAGTTTTTTTTTTATCTTTGGTTTATTTGAGTTAAATTATATGCCTGGGCATAGTTTTATTGGCATTCATCCTGCTTCATGTTGTTAGAGCTTCCTGGATCTGTGATTTGGAGTCTGACGTTATTTTGGGTTATTCTCAGTCATTAAATATTTCTTCTATTCCTTTCTCTCTCTTCTAGTATTCCCATTATGTGTATGTTACACCTTTTGTAATTGGCCCACAGTCCTTGGATATTCTGTTCTGTTTTAGTTTCCTTTTTTTTTGTCTTTGTTCTCTTTGCTTTTCAGTTTTTGAGGATTCTATTGATAGATCTTCTAGCTCAGAGATTCCTCAGACATGTACCATGTACTAAGTCCATTAAAGGCATTCTTCATTTCTGTTACAGAGGTTTTCATCACCAACATTTCTTTTTGGTTCTTTTTAGGATTTCCATCTCTCTGCTTACATTAACCATCTGTTTTTGCGTGTTGTCTACTTTATCCATTAGAGATATTAGTATATTAGTCAGTTTTGTTTAAAATTCCTGATATGATAATTCCAACATCCCTTCCAAGTCTGGTTCTGATACTTGCTCTGTTTCTTCAAATTGTGTTTTTTTGACTTTTGGTATCCCTTGTAATTTTTTTCTTCATAGACAGACATGATGTACTAGATGAAAGGAACTGCTGTAAAGTGGCCTTTAGTAATGTGGTGTGAGGGGAGAGGGATGTTTTATAGTCCTATAATTAGATCTCAGTCTTTTAGTGAATATGCCTCTGGACTGTGAGCTTCACAAGAGTTTCTCAGTTTTTTTCCTCCCCTCTTAGAGGACAGGATGGCTGGAGTGAACTAGAGTTCGGTATTTCCCTTCTTCCAGGTCAGTTAGGCTCTGCTAATACCCCAGCAGGTTAGGCTGTGGTTAACTAGTTTCCTCTGAGGACAGACCTTGTTAAGAAGAGCAGAGTTCTCTGGGATATTTCAAAATGTTTTATTTTCCCCTCACCCTGACAGTAGCATGAGGTGATTTTTCTCCAGTATTTACTGTGGGAACCTAGTCAAGCTCCTGGAGGTAAATCTCACAATATTTTTACCCCCCTCCCCCAAAACTGTGTGCTTTTGGAGTTTTTAACTCACAGAGTTGTCCACACTGAGCCTCCAGTAATTTGTCAGTTACAGATCAGGTTTTCCTACTCTGGCAATGTTCCTGAGGCGGTTTCCACTTGGTCTCTGCTCAGATAAGCCATGACTCCCTGTATTTGCCTGTCTCTCCAATCTTGGGGGGCAGTCATTTGCCCTGTGTCTTCCTCTCTCTTAGGGAATCCCAGAAGAGTTGTCTGCTTTTCAGTTTGTTCAGGTTTTTACTTGTTAATATGATAGAGTAGCGACTTCCAAGCTCCTTACATGCAGAACTGGAAATCATAACTTTCAACTGTATTTTTAACTTCAGCATCTGTACTAGTTTTTTTTTTTTTTAATTTATTTTTGGCTGTGTTGGATCTTTGTTGCTGCGCATGGGCTTTCTCTGGTTGTGGCGAGCAGGGGCTACTCTTCGTTGCGGTACATGGGCTTCTCATTGTGGTGGCTTCTCTTGTTGCGGAGCACAGGCTCTAGGTGTGTGGGCTTCAGTAGTTGTGGCTCGTGGGCTCCGTAGTTGTGGCTCGTGGGCTTTAGAGTGCAGGCTCAGTAGTTGTGGCGCACGGGCTTAGTTGCTCCATGGCATGTGAGATCTTCCCGGACCAGAGCTCAAACCCGTGTCCCCTGCCTTGGCAGGCAGATTCTTAACCACTGTGCCACCAGGGAAGCCCTGCAGTAGTTCTTTCCCCTTTGCGTATAAAGGGACATAGTTGCAATCAGTAGATTCAAGGACATAGATTGAGTTTTGTCTGTTTATAAATCTGTCTAACTCATATATTTGGACATATTTTACTCAACAATTGTATAAAACATGAAAGGAAAGATTTGGGTGTAACTTCTTGTTGTACACCTTTATGTGAATGACTTCCCAATCCAAAAATTCATTATGTCCCAAATAAAACTCCTGTCTCTCCCACTTCCACTCAAACCCGGTCCTCTTGGGTTCTGTATCATTGGTGACACTTCTTTGTCATTCCTCTTTTTCTACAACATCCATCATCCTTTACTTCCAAGGCCTTCATCTTCTTTCATTTGAACTTACCATCCATATAATACTCTCTTGATATTGCCTGCCGTAACAGTTCCTAGAGGTTTTTTTTTAGAGGGTATTAATAAGAATACTTGGGGGAAAATAAAATTTGGGAAACCTTAATTTAAACAAAATTAAATTTTATTTTTTACTTCAGGGTATCAAGAACTATGAAGGGTCTTGAGGTTTTATTCTACTTGCAAGCTAACAAGTGACCCTGCCACAGTTTCATAGATGCTCATAGATGACATGACACTCCTGGGTTGGAGTTAAAGGACTTTATTACTCACAACAACAAAATCCAAAGTATCAACACTTCATTGCACTGGTTCCCTAAGCCCCACTTCCCATAGGACAATGCAAGGAAAACGAGTGGGTTGCATTATGGAAGAGGAACTCTAAGCTTTGGGAACCCAAATCTTCTATAAAGGCTAGTAAGCATGCATGCCCGTTGCTTTGGAGGGAGACTCTGTTACTATTTTCTAAGGCTGTACAAACATCCTTGAGAAGATCATCCAGAACAAAGGCAGTCAGTGCCTCTGCTCACAAGACATGCATAAACATGAGAAACTGTTTTCCAACACAGGACTTCTCATAGACTTCAACACGCTAAAATGTGTTATTCCTTCCATTCTAATAGTGAGCTGTAATATGCAGAATTTCCCCAATTATTGGACCACTTAATGGAGCATTTTAGTTGTATTCTATGGAACACACTTTTGGAAATAGTGGCATATAGACTAAAGCCAAAATTCCTTAGTCCTCCTCACTTCATGCCCTCTTTACTCCAAACACATAGCCACCTTTCCCATAATAATATTATGTCGTTGTTTTATTTCAACATTGTTGATCGTTTCCTACAACGTAAAGTATCTTTTCTCCCTTGCTCCCTTTCTCTCCACTTTCAAATTTCTGTTTACCCTTTAAGCCTCATTTCAGATATTCCCCTGAAGCCTTTTCAAATCCTCAAATGTGAGTCAACCCTTTTCTTGTATTGTCACACTACTTTCCTTATATTTCTATTATATATATATATATATATATCCAGATTCTATCTTATAGTAGAATTAACCCTAGAGTTGTTTGACAGTCCCTCTTAGAATATACTTACTTATGGGCAGAGCCAAAATCCTCTAGCTATTAGTACTAAGCACATAATAGATGTTCAGTAAATGTCAAATGGATGGATTAATGTTCCATTTTACAGTATGTTATCGTGCTGGTCATATTCTAGTCTCACACAGCTCCATAAATCAAAATCATTATATTCATAAAACATGCTATAGCCTAAAAGGTTAGTGCATTTAGGCCTTTTTAGACCAAAGGAAACAATTTCTAAAGTTTAAGAACTGCTTTCTCATTCTGTACTATTAAAGCAAGGACTGTTTTGGAAATTAAAAATTATAATTCCATTTATTTGAACAAGGTACACATAAAGAATTTCCGTTAGTGATTTGTAAAAATACAAAACCAATTTTCTTCATCAAATACCTTTTAATATCAATGTCCATTTTAGAGCTATATTTAGAGTTAGTGGTATAAGGATGGCAGTGTGTCCATCTGTGGAAGAAATTCAAACTTTTCTCCAAAGAACAGTGTCATATGCCACAGTATACAAAAGCTAAGCATGGATGAAAAGTGGTACCTACCAAAAACAGTACATCTTATTTTGATTCTTTAACATCTAAGGATTTTCAAAGCCTACAAGACTTTAAAAATTTTTTAAGTTGTGAGAAAATAGGCATAACATGAAATGTACTATCTTAACCATTCTTAAATGTGGTTCAGTAGTGTTCAGTACATTCAGGTTGTTGTACAACCAACCTTCAGAACTCTTTTCACCTCGTAAAACTGAAACTCTTTACACATTAAATAATTCCTTATTCCCTCTTCCTGCAGCCCCTGGCAACTATCATTCTACTTTGTCTCTATGAATTTGACTACTGTCAGTACCTCATATAAGTGGAATCATACAGTATTTGTCTTTTTGTGACTGGCTTATTTCACTTAGGATAATGTCCTCAAAGTTTATCCATGTTGTAGCATGCATCAAAATTTCCTTGCTTCTTAAGGCTGAATAATGTTGCACTGTATGTATATACCACACTTTATTTATCCATTCATCTGTTGATGGACACTTGGGTTGCTTCCACCTTTTGGCTATTGTGAATAATGCTGCTATCAGCATAGGTATACAAATATCTCTTCAAGACCCTGCTTTCAGTTGTTTTAGATTTATACCCAGAAGTAGAATTCCGAGGTCATATGGTAGTTCCATTTATTATTTTTTTAGTAGCTTCCATATTGTTTTCCATAGTGTCTGTACCATTTTGCATTATTTTTGATTTTTTGATAGTAGTTGTCCTAATGAGTGTGAGATGGTGTTGCATTGTGGTTTTGACTTGTAATTCTTTAATGATTAGTGATGTAGAACATCTTTTCATGTGCTTGTTGGCAATTTGTATATCTTTTTTGAGAAATGTCTATCCATATCCTTTGCCCAGTTTTTAATCAGTTTGTTTGTTTTTTAGTTGTAGGATTTCTTTATGTATTCTGGATATTAGCCCCTTATCAGACATATGATTTGTAGATATTTCTCCCATTCCATTGATTGCTTTTTCACTCTGTTGATTGTGTCTGTAGCCTACAAGATATTTTTACAAAGCTGATTTGGTATAAAGATGTTATACTAGTAATCATGGAAATACAAATTACAATAATGGTGATACACAATATTCATCCATTAGATCAGCTTTTGGCAAGAATGTGGGGAAACAGATACCTTCCTATGTCTCTGGGTAGGAGTGTAAATTGGTACAGCCACTTTTTTTTTTTTTTTTTTTTTTTTCCTTGTGTTATGCGGGCCTCTCACTGTTGTGGCCTCTCCCATTTGCGGAGCACAGGCTCCGGACGCGCAGGCTCAGCGGTCATGGCTCACGGGCCCAGCCGCTCCGCGGCATGTGGGATCTTCCCGAAACGGGGCACGAACCCGCGTCTCCTGCATCGGCAGGCGGACTCTCAAGCACTGCGCCACCAGGGAAGCCCGTACAGCCACTTTTGAAGGCTAGTTGGCTCTATCCATTTTAATTTAAGATGTTTCTGCCCTATGAACTAATTATTCCATTTCTAGAGAAACACTCTCAGATGTATACAGGGAGATATGTACATGGCTGTTAGTTACAACATCATTTTTAATTGGAAAACAGAACTAAAATACCAACAATAGCTTAATTACTTAATAAACTGTGAGAGTGAGGTCAATATATATATATATACATACTGTCATGGATAGATCTCTCAAACATGGTTGAGTAATAAAAAGCAAATTGCAGAATATTACAGTTAATGTGATACCATTTGTGTTAAAATAAGGCACATACAAAGCAATATTATATGTTTTCTGTTGGTACATACACATGTATATGAATAAATTCAGAAAGGTCTAGAAATGGTAATAGTGGCTGCCAGAATGGACTGGAGTTGGTCCTCATAACCCTGTAATTTTTTTATTTTTAATTTCATAAGGGAAATGGATTTCATATATTACCTAGTTCTTTTAGATGCATATGTATATTTTAAATCCAAAGGAGGTACAATAGTCCCCTCTATCTACAGGGGATACATTCTAAGACCCTGAAACTGCAGACAGTACCGAACCCTATATGTAACTGTATTTTTTCTTATACATGCATACATACATACATACATACCTATGATAAAGTTTAATTTATAAATTAGTACAGTAAGAGATTAGCAACAATAATAATAAAATGGAAGAATTAAAACAATATACTGTAATAAATTTATGTGAATGTGGTCTCTCAAAATATTTTGTTGTACAAATTTATCTTTTCCATCTTACCTTTTCTATCTTAATTAAGCACTTATCACTTACTGTGGCTGTAATTTTTGCAGTTGAGGTGGGACAGCAAAGTCAGCATGAATTTATCTTCCTTCTTCACAATTTCATGAAGATTCACTCTTACCATAGGTCTTAGCAACCTCAGCATATGATTTTTTTTCTTTCCTTATTAAGTTGAGAACTTTCACCTTTTCACTTAAAGGAAGCACTTTACAGCTTCTCTTTGGGATATCTGAATTGCCAGCATCACTACTCTTGTGTTTGGGGCCATTATTAAGTAAAATAAGGGTTACTTGAACATAAACATTGTGGTACCACGACAGTTGATCTAATAACCAACACTAAGTGACTAATGGGTGGGATATTCTGGACAAAGGGATGATTCACATCCTGGGTGGTATGGCGAGAGATTTCATCACACTGCTCAGAATGGCTGCAATTTAAAATTTTTGAATTATTTCTGGAATTTTCCATTTAGTATTTTCAGACTGAAGTTGCCCATGGGTAACTGAAACTCTGGAAAGTGAAACTGCAGACAAGTGGGAACTGCTGTATAGCTAAACAAATACTGAAGAGTTTGGCCTAAAGTTTGGGCAGCAGTTTGGTGGTGTGAACACTATCCAGGGTGTGGTTCGTAAGCTTTGCAGACTCAAATTGAATTTTTAACAGTGTAGCCAGAATTTATCTAGCTCTGCAGACTTTGTATATACTCACCAAGCCATAAAAATCCATGGACATTGGTAACCAAAGACCTAATCTTTTAATTCACCAATTCACCATATTTTACTGCCAAGGAGACCAAAATAATCATGTCCACTATCGGTATACCCTCTCCCCTTATAAGAATATCTAAAAATATTACTGTTAGAAGGGTTACTGTAATAAGTATAGAATCAAAGCAAGGGAGTGGGTTATTTTATTGGTTGATGTCGTAAGTTATAATTGTTTTATACAAGCCAATCTCCATTAAAGGGTTACCTGCTGAGGGGACCTGAATGCTTGCATCTGTTGGTCAACATCTTTTCTCTGGACTTAGACTTTTTATTTTCCACAAGTATAGTTATATCACGTCAGGAAAGATATAATGTGGATGAGTAGGTCATAGATTCTTTACCTTAGCAATTCCAGTGTTATCTTCTTAAGAGTACCATGGTCTCATGACAGAGAACAGAGAAACGTGATGCTTATCACTAAACATTTATGAACCTTTTAGAATTGACTATTTCTCATATTGGTTATCATTTCGTATTGGTTTTCACTACAATAGAGCACTCCCTTATCCTGATCTTGTTTCCTCCAAATTGAGAATGTGCTCTAGGGGACTTCCCTGGCGGTCCAGTGGTTAAGACACTGCACTTCCACTGCAGGGGGTGCAGGTTCCATTCCCTGGTCGGGGAACTAAGGTCCCACGTGCCACATGTCACGGCCAAAAAAAATAGAGAGTGTGCTCTATTTGGAGCTTACCTAAGCTACATGAGACAATTTTAGTTCTCATAAATGTATTATGTTTTGCATAATCTCTGAACAGATTAAAGTGATTGCAGTATGGGAAATTTTCCATTCTAAAGGAGTAAAATGTTGGTTTCTTAGCTAGGAATTTATATTTGGTAAGTAAAGTGTACTAGTTAAGGTCACAAGCAGCCTTCGGTTTGAATCCTGTCTCCATCACTTACCACTTTCCTTAGGCAAATCACTTAACCTACCTAAACCGGGGCTCCCTCATCTTTGTAAAATGCCTAAATTTCAAGATAATATTTGCTGTTAAGATTATTTTCTTGGTAATTTATATTTTAATGCAATACTTTTTATTCAGCTAAACATGAATTCAGCTCCAACTTTCATCAACTTTCCTGCAAAAGGGAAACCCAAACGGGGTGATACATATGAGTTGCAGGTGCGTGGATTTTCAGCTGAGCAGATTGCCCGGTGGATTGCTGACAGAACTGATGTCAATGTAAGTTTCCTTGCTTTGTACAGTAGAAAGTTACTTTGTCATTATCCACTTTGAATCTTTCTGGGAGGTCCTAATTGGTCTTGTCCCCATATCACTAAGGTAGTGATAGTTTGTTAGTCCCTTCATAAGTAGCATTTAAGAGAATCATCCTGATGAAAGACTGACATTACAAAACATCCTCTATTACATGGTCAATTCAGCATGGAAACCACTCTTTTGTCCTTGTTAAGTCCATGGACTATCTAGTTGTACTTGGAAAATTCTTCTTAATCTAAAAGATGTTATGTTGTGAAAAAAAATGGCTTTCAAAAAGCAAAAATAGGGCTTCCCTGGTGGTGCAGTGGTTGGGAGTCCGCCTGCCGATGCAGGGGATGCGGGTTTGTGCCCCAGTCCGGAAGGATCCCACGTGCCGCGGAGCGGCTGGGCCTGTGGGCCATGGCTGCTGGGCCTGCGCGTCCGGAGCCTGTGCTCCGTGGCGGGAGAGGCCGCAACGGTGACAGGCCCGCGTGCCGCGAAAAAAAAAAAAAGCAAAAATAAATAAATAGATAAAAGATGTTATGTTGTGGTTAAAGAGAATATTGTATCCATCCCATTTTAGGGTACATTGTAGACTTTTTCATTAGGATGAAAAGAAAAAGCGTAGTTTTTCTTGAAAATGACCACACTAAATTTGATTGCTTTCATTTCAAAGTATTTTGAACTGTATAATTAATGGATAAAATTCATACTTTAAAGTGTTTTTCTCTCCTTTCCATTAGATTAGAGTAATTAGACCCCCAAATTATGCTGGCCCCCTTATGTTGGGATTGCTTTTGGCTGTTATTGGTGGACTTGTGTATCTTCGAAGAAGCAATATGGAATTTCTCTTTAATAAAACTGGATGGGCTTTTGCGGCTCTGGTAAGTGAATTTTAGAAGAAAAATTGCTTGAATAAAACTCCTAATATTACATTGTTAGGTGGCATTTTGTTTATTTCTTACCTGTGGGAAAAGATTTTATATATTTTTATTTTATACCTTAAAATCAGTTTGTTTCCTCCATTATCTCATTAGGATGGCCAGAGCTTGAAGGAACTCATTGTACCCAGTTTTTATTCAACCTGAAAGACTGTCACCCCTACGAAAATCTCCAGTTCTTTTGAAAATATTCTTCTAAAACGGTTTTCAATATTCAGTTTTAAACTTGTGTTAGTTTATTTATAATTTTAAAACAGTGTTTTCGTTTCAAAGTAAATATTATTGATTCTTGTGATCCTTGTGATGAAATATAAGCCTTTTATCTTTTATCATTTATCTGAAAAAATTTATTTCATATATTACTTGAGAGGGTGCACTTTTCATACATCTATGAGTCTAATCAAGGTGGGAACAGCTACACCATGTTATATGAGTATTTCATTACGTTTTGTTTCCTAGTGTTTTGTGCTTGCTATGACATCTGGTCAAATGTGGAACCATATAAGAGGACCACCATATGCTCATAAGAATCCCCACACAGGACATGTGGTAAGGGAAAGTCCAGGATTTGTTTTCATCTTATACCAAAGTTAACCTTAATTATTATTATCCTGTGAGATCAGTGCCAGCGTATGAAGGAACTAGATTTACTTTTGACTTTTCAATCTCTTTGTATTAATGAGCTTCAATTGCTAAAAAGCTGTGCAGTACTCTTAAAAGTGGGAAGTTCCTTATCCCATTTGGTAGTTCTTTTGAGTAAGGTGGCTAAGAATGAAAGTTAGCCTTCAACTAAATAGAATAATAGACGATCAAGTACTTGAGCATCTATCCTTTCTAGGCACTGTACTAGGTATTAATAGGTATAGTGATAAGAAAAACGTAGTCCCTGTTTTCATGGAGCTTATTTTATTGTACCTCATGGTCTTCTACACTGAAAAACTAGTTTTCTCATATATTCTGTTGTTGAAAACACAGTATAAGTACAGTGAATAAGTACAAATAAATATAAGTACAAATAATAATAAATAACACAGAAATAGCTTTCATTTTAATCAAACTTTTTACTGATGAATGCCACAGATCCAATGCTTACATACATCAGGTAAATTATTAATTTCATAGTGTTTGAAAGTAGTCAATTTTAGGATTAAATCACCAAAATTTAATGTATATTTAAAGATTAACTTTTGTCCTTTTTTCCCCAGAATTATATCCATGGAAGCAGCCAAGCCCAGTTTGTAGCTGAAACACACATTGTTCTTCTGTTTAGTATCCTCTTTACAATAAGTTCTTGGTGCCACATTTTAATTTGTCTGTTTTCTCACATTCTACAGCATTTGGTTGAGGCTGCTCTTATTAGTGCAAGTCATAATATCTTTGGAATCATATTACTGTGTCATCTGTCTTAGCCTGATCAGCTAAAGACCACCAGGGACAAACCTGCAAGTCTGATAAAGCCAAGTTATTGGATCATTTCTACAAAGGAGACTACAAATCAGAGGGACCATGGGATATCTTACCTAAGGAAAGATAGAGTTGTTATAGGATTTAAGGAAAGGTGGAGCTTAGATGAAATGTAAATGAAGCAATGTTTTGATGAGCTCAAAGCAAAGCCAGGCTAAGTGTAAAGGGATCAGAATCAGGTCTGGACTGTGAAGTGAACCCAGGGTTCTGTTTCCTAGAAACTACACCGTTCGGATAAATTTGGGAATTTGTCTTCAGAAACTCCTTTTTTTAAAATTAAATTTATGTATTTATTTTTGTCTGCATTGGGTCTTCATTGCTGCATGCGGGCTTTCTCTAGTTGTGGCAAGCGGGGCTACTCTTTGTTGCAGTGTGTGGGCTTCTCGTTGCAGTGGCTTCTCTTGTTGCAGAGCACAGGCTCTAGGCGTGTGGGCTTCAGTAGTTGTGGCACATGGGCTCAGTAGTTGTGGCTCGTGGGCTTAGTTGCTCCACAGCATGTGGGATCTTCCCAGACCAGGGCTCGAACCCGTGTCCCCTGCATTGGCAGGTAGATTCTTAACCACTGCACCACCAGGGAAACCCAGAAATGCCTTTTTTAAAGCTCTGTACTTTGGTTGTAAATTGAGGCTACTTAGAAATTGTACTTGTAAATTGAGTAACTTAGATCCTCCAGTCAAGAATGGAATGTTTCCTTCTTACTGATATAATTTGAATCAGTCTACGATTTTAGAGAACAAGGTTCCTCAATGAGTAAGAAAACTGTAGTAACTCAAAGACAGGGTTTATTTTGACATTTTACAGCTGCAGCATGTCCTAGGGAGAAATATTATTTCCGGTAAACTGTGCAGCTACTTTATATGTGTGTTGACCCATCCTCTCGATTGGCAGGGCAGATTTTTACTTTCTCACATCTGAAAATTGATGTCTCTGTAAGCTGAAGAATAGGTAACAGTGATATCAGATAGGTAGCAGTCTACATTTCTTAGTATTACTGATCATAGTTTACCCACCTGCATGCATAAGCAGTGACTCTGCAGAGCAAATCAACAAGGGGAATAAATGTAATGTTCCTAGATTTGTGCTTCTCAGCCAAGGGGTCCTAACATTGAAATACTGGAATCAATTGTAGCCCAGGCTGTTAGAGAATCTGCCCAGTGACTTGGTGGTAATGTCATTTGCCCTGCCTTGTCATCCCATCATCTAGATGACTAAGAGGAGTTCCATTTTTTATAGTTATAGACATACTTCACACACAGTTTGGTTTTTTAATGTATTATACGCATTTAATAAATTGTATATGGCCTTCAAAGTTACAAAAGTGCATGAGAATTACAGAGCAATAAGAAAATATTGGCAAGGAAAAGGAAAAATAGTCATCATTATCAATGTCTTTATAATATATATATATATATCATAATTCAATTATTCTCCTATTGGTGAATATTGGAAAGAATGTTTTCTTGGGTATAAAAATAATTGACAGCATTCCCTGGTGATCCAGTGGGTAGGATTCCAGGCTTTCACTACTGGGGGCCCAGGTGCGATCCCTGGTCAGGGAAATAAGGTCCTGCAAGACATGCGGCACAGCCAAAAATAATAATAATAATTGGCATATCTTTGAATTTCCAGAAGTATGAAACAGAGTGTGTAAATCTGTCTATTGCTCTTCGTGTTTTGTACAGATTGTTTTCCAAAAGGCTTTTGCTTAAATTTAAGGGTAGGAGGGACTTCCCTGGCGGTCCAGTGGTTAAGATTCTGTGCTTCCAGTGCAGGGGGTGTGGGTTCAAGCCCTGGTCAGGGAACTAAGATCTCACATAGCACACAGTGCGGCCAAAAAAAAAGGGCGGTGGGGTAGGGAGGTTTGCTGCCAGCAATATATATGTGCCCTGCTTTCCCCGGCAAGTCCTAACCATTGTTATGTATTATTTTTTTTAATTGCTAATTCAGTAGGCGAAAAAATTGTTTAAATATAGCTTGGACAATAATAATCAAAGTAACAAACATTTTTCCACAATTCTATACTTATGCTTCCTTTTATACAAATATCTTTGCCTTCATCGTATATAATGTACTTTCTTCTACTGGCTCTTTTATTTTTTTATTGAAGTATAGTTGATTTATAATATTTGTGTTAGTTTCAGGTGTACAACATACTGATTCAGGTTTTTTTCAGATTATATTCCATTATAGATTATTACAAGATTTTTTTTTTTTTACATCTTTATTGGGGTATAATTGCTTTACAATGGTGTGTTAGTTTCTGCTTTATAACAGAGTGAATCAGTTATACATATATTCCCATATCTCTTCCCTCTTTGTCTCCCTCCCTCCCACCTTCCCTATCGCACCCCTCCAGGCAGCCACAAAGAACCGAGCCGGTTTCCCTGTGCCATGCGGCTGCTTCCCACTGGCTATCTACCTTACGTTTGTTAGTATATATATGTCCATGTCTCTCTCTCGCCCTATCACAGCTCACCCTTCCCCCTCCCCATATCCTCAAGTCTGTTCTCCAGTAGGTCTCTGTCTTTATTCCTGTTTTACCCCTAGGTTCTTCATAACATTTTTTTTTCTTAAATTCCATATATATGTGTTAGCATACGGTATTTGTCCTTCTCTTTCTGACTTACTTCACTCTGTATGACAGACTCTAGATCTATCCACCTCATTACAAATAGCTCAATTTCGTTTCTTTTTATGGCTGAGTAATATTCCATTGTATATATGTGCCACATCTTCTTTATCCATTCATCCGACGACGGGCACTTAGGTTGTTTCCATCTCCGGGCTATTGTAAATAGAGCTGCAATGAACATTTTGGTACATGACTCTTTCTGAATTCTGGTTTCCTCAGGGTATATACCTAGTAGTGGGATTGCTGGGTCATATGGTAGTTCTATTTGTAGTTTTTTAAGGAACCTCCATACTGTTCTCCATAGTGGCTGAACCAATTCACATTCCCACCAGCAGTGCAAGAGTGTTCCCTTTTCTCCACACCCTCTCCAGCATTTATTGTTTCTAGATTTTTTGATGATGGCCATTCTGACTGGTGTGAGATGATATCTCATTGTAGTTTTGATTTGCATTTCTCTAATGATTAATGATGTTGAGCATTCTTTCATGTGTTTGTTGGCAGTCTGTATATCTTCTTTGGAGAAATGTCTATTTAGGTCTTCTGCCCATTTTTGGATTGGGTTGTTTATTTTTTTGTTATTGAGCTGCATGAGCTGCCTGTAAATTTTAGAGATTAATCCTTTGTCAGTTGATTCATTTGCAAATATTTTCTCCCATTCTGAGGGCTGTCTTTTGGTCTTGTTTATGGTTTCCTTTGCTGTGCAAAAGCTTTGAAGTTTCATTAGGTCCCATTTGTTTATTTTTGTTTTTATCTCCATTACTCTAGGAGATGGGTCAAGAAGGATCTTGCTGTGATTTATGTCATAGAGTGTTCTGCCTATGTTTTCCTCTAAGAGTTTGATAGTTTCTGGCCTTACATTTAGGTCTTTAATCCATTTTGAGCTTATTTTTGTGTATGGTGTTAGGGAGTGATCTAATCTCATACTTTTACATGTACCTATCCAATTTTCCCAGCACCACTTATTGAAGAGGCTGTCCTTTCTCCACTGTATATTCCTGCCACCTTTATCAAAGATAAGGTGACCATATGTGCATGGGTTTATCTCTGGGCTTTCTATCCTATTCCATTGATCTATCTTTCTGTTTTTGTGCCAGTACCATACTGTCTTGATTACTGTAGCTTTGTAGTATAGTCTGAAGTCAGGCAGCCTGATTCCTCCAGCTCCATTTTTTGTTCTCAAGATTGCTTTGGCTATTCGGGGTCTTTTGTGTTTCCATACAAATTGTGAAATTTTTTGTTCTAGTTCTGTGAAAAATGCCAGTGGTAGTTTGATAGGGATTGCATTGAATCTATAGATTGCTTTGGGAAGTAGAGTCATTTTCACAATGTTGATTCTTCCAATCCAAGAACATGGTATATCTCTCCATCTGTTTGTATCATCTTTAATTTCTTTCATCAGTGTCTTATAATTTTCTGCATACAGGTCTTTTGTCTCCTTAGGTAGGTTTATTCCTAGATATTTTATTCTTTTTGTTGCAATGGTAAATGGGAGTGTTTTCTTGATTTCACTTTCAGATTTTTCATCATTAGTATATAGGAATGCCAGAGATTTCTGTGCATTAATTTTGTATCCTGCTACTTTACCAAATTCATTGATTAGCTCTAGTAGTTTTCTGGTAGCATCTTTAGGATTCTCTATGTAGAGTATCATGTCATCTGCAAACAGTGACAGCTTTACTTCTTCTTTTCCGATTTGGATTCCTTTTATTTCCTTTTCTTCTCTGATTGCTGTGGCTAAAACTTCCAAAACTATGTTGAATAAGAGTGGTGAGAGTGGGCAACCTTGTCTTGTTCCTGACCTTAGTGGAAATGCTTTCAGTTTTTCGCCATTGAGGATGATGTTGGCTGTGGGCTTGTCATATACGGCCTTTATTATATTGAGGAAAGTTCCCTCTACACCTACTTTCTGCAGGGTTTTTATCATAAATGGGTGTTGAATTTTGTCAAAAGCTTTCTCTGCATCTATTGAGATGATCATATGGTTTTTCTCCTTCAATTTGTTAATATGGTTAATCACATTGATAGATTTGCGTATATTGAAGAATCCTTGCATTCCTGGAATAAACCCCACTTGATCATGGTGTATGATCCTTTTAATGTGCTGTTGGATTCTGTTTGCTAGTATTTTGTTGAGGATTTTTGCATCTATGTTCATCAGTGATATTGGCCTGTAGTTTTCTTTCTTTGTGACATCCTTGTCTGGTTTTGGTATCAAGGTGATGGTGGCCTCGTAGAATGAGTTTGGGAGTGTTCCTCCCTCTGCTATATTTTGGAAGAGTTTGAGAAGAATAGGTGTTAGCTCTTCTCTAAATGTTTGATAGAATTCGCCTGTGAAGCCATCTGGTCCTGGGCTTTTGTTTGTTGGAAGATTTTTAATCACAGTTTCAATTTCAGTGTTTGTGATTGGTCTGTTCATATTTTCTATTTCTTCCTGATTCAGTCTTGGCAGTTTGTGCATTTCTAAGAATTTGTCCATTTCTTCCAGATTGTCCATTTTATTGGCATAGAGTTGCTTGTAGTAATCCCTCATGATTTTTTGTATTTCTGCAGTGTCAGTTGTTACTTCTCCTTTTTCATTTCTGATTCTATTGATTTGAGTCTTCTCCCTTATTTTCTTGATGAGTCTGGCTAATGGTTTATCAATTTTGTTAATCTTCTCAAAGAACCAGCTTTTAGTTTTATTGATCTTTGCTATTGTTTCCTTCATTTCTTTTTCATTTATTTCTGATCTGATTTTTATGATTTCTTTCCTTCTGCTAACTCTGGGGTTTTTTTGTTCTTCTTTCTCTAATTGCTTGAGGTGCAAGGTTAGGTTGTTTATTCGAGATGTTTCCTGCTTCTTAAGGTGGGCTTGTATTGCTATAAACTTCCCTCTTAGAACTGCTTTTGCTGCATCCCATAGGTTTTGGGTCGTTGTATCTCCATTGTCATTTGTTTCTAGGTATTTTTTAATTTCCTCTTTGATTTCTTCAGTGATCACTTCGTTACTAAGTAGTGTATTGTTTAGCCTCCATGTGTTTGTATTTTTTACTGCTCTTTTCCTATAATTGATATCTAATCTCATGGCGTTGTGGTCGGAAAAGATACTTGATATAATTTCAATTTTCTTAAATTTACCAAGGCTTGATTTGTGACCCAAGATATGATCTATCCTGGAGAATGTTCCATGAGCACTTGAGAAAAATGTGTATTCTGTTGTTTTTGGATGGAGTGTCCTATAAATATCAATTAAGTCCATCCTGTTTAATGTATCATTTAAAGCTTGTGTTTCCTTATTTATTTTCATTTTGGATGATCTGTCCATTGGTGAAAGTGGGGTGTTGAAGTCCCCTACTATGAATGTGTTACTGTCGATTTCCCCTTTTATGGCTGCTAGTTTTTGCCTTATGTATTGAGGTGCTCCTATGTTGGGTGCATAAATATTTACAATTGTTATATCTTCTTCTTGGATCGATCCCTTAATCATTATGTAGTGTCCTTCTTTGTCTCTTCTGATAGTCCTTATTTTAAAGTCTATTTTGTCTGATATGAGAATTGCTACTCCAGCTTTCTTTTGGTTTCCATTTGCATGGAATATCTTTTTCCATCCCCTTACTTTCAGTCTGTATGTGTCTCTAGGTCTGAAGTGGGTCTCTTGTAGACAGCATATATATGGGTCTTGTTTTTGTATCCATTCAGCCAATCTGTGTCTTTTGGTGGGAGCATTTAGTCCATTTACATTTAAGGTAATTATCGATATGTATGTTCCTATTCCCATTTTCTAAATTGTTTTGGGTTCGTTATTATAGGACTTTTCCTTCTCTTGTGTTTTTGTCTAGAGAAGTTCCTTTAGCATTTGTTGTAAAGCTGGTTTGGTGGTGCTGAACTCTCTCAGCTTTTGCTTGTCTGTAAAGGTTTTAATTTCTCCATCAAATCTGAATGAGATCCTTGCTGGGTAGAGTAATCTTGGTTGCAGGTTTTTCTCCTTCATCACTTTCAGTATGTCCTGCCACTCCCTTCTGGCTTGTAGAGTTTCTGCTGAGAGATCAGCTGTTAACCTTATGGGGATTCCCTTGTGTGTTATTTGTTGTTTTTCCCTTGCTGCTTTTAATATGCTTTCTTTGTATTTAGTTTTTGACAGTTTGATTAATATGTGTCTTGGCGTATTTCTCCTTGAATTTATCCTGTATGGGACTCTCTGTGCTTCCTGGACTTGATTAACGATTTCCTTTCCCATATTAGGGAAGTTTTCAACTATAATCTCTTCAAATATTTTCTCAGTCCCTTTCTTTTTCTCTTCTTCTTCTGGAACCCCTATAATTCGAATGTTGGTGCGTTTAATGTTGTCCCAGAGGTCTCTGAGACTGTCCTCAGTTCTTTTCATTCTTTTTTCTTTATTCTGCTCTGCAGTAGTTATTTCCACTATTTTATCTTCCAGGTCACTTATCCGTTCTTCTGCCTCATTTATTCTGCTATTGATCCCATCTAGAGTATTTTTCATTTCATTTATTGTGTTGTTCATCATTGTCTGTTTCATCTTTATTTCTTCTAGGTCCTTGTTAACTGCTTCTTGCATTTTGTCCATTCTATTTCCAAGATTTTGGATCATCTTTACTATCATTATTCTGAACTCTTTTTCAGGTAGACTGCCTATTTCCTCTTCATTTGTTAGGTCTGGTGGGTTTTTATCCTGCTCCTTCATCTGCTGTGTGTTTTTCTGTCTTCTCATTTTGCTTATCTTACTGTGATTGGGTTCACCTTTTTGCAGGCTGCAAGTTCGTAGCTCCCGTTGTTTTTGATGTCTGTCTCCAGTGGCTAAGGTTGGTTCAGTGCGTTGTGTAGGCTTCCTGGTGGAGGGGACTAGTGGCTGTGTTGTGGTGTATGAGGCTAGATCTTGTCTCTCTAGTGGGCAGGTCCACGTCTGGTGGTGTGTTTTGGGGTGTCTGTGGACTTATTATGATTTTAGGCAGCCTCTCTGCTAGTGGGTGGGGTTGTGTTCCTGTTTTGCTATATGGTTGGCATAGGTTGTCCAGCACTGTAGCTTGCTGGTCGTTGAGTGAAGCTGGGTGCTGGTGTTGAGATGGAGATCTCTGGGAGATTTTCGCCGTTTGATATTATGTGGGGCTGGGAGGTCTCTTCTTGACGAGTGTTCTGAAGTTGGCTCTCCCACCTCAGAGGCAGAGTCCTGACTCCTGGCTGGAGCAGCAAGAGCCTTTCATCCACTCGGCTCAGAATAAAAGGGAGAGAAAGTAGAGAAAATTAGTAGAAGTAGGAAGAAAGAAAGAAAGAAAGGAAGAAAGGAGGGAAGGAGGGAGGGAAGGAAGGAAGGAAGGAGGGAAGGAAGAAGAAGAAAAGAAGGCAAGAAGGAAAGAAAGGAGGGAGGGAGGGAGGAAGGAAGGAGGGAAGGAAGTAAAAAATACAGAAAGAAAGAAGATATAGTAAAATAAAATAAAGTATAATAAAGTTATTGAATTAAAAAAATAATTATTTAGAGAAAAAAAAAGGGACAGATAGAACCTTAGGACAAATGGTGGAAGCAAAGCTATACAGAGAAAATCTTACATAGAAGCATACACATATACCCTCTCAA
Organism: Lipotes vexillifer; assembly: GCF_000442215.2. Classification (NCBI taxonomy): domain Eukaryota; kingdom Metazoa; phylum Chordata; class Mammalia; order Artiodactyla; family Lipotidae; genus Lipotes; species Lipotes vexillifer. The sequence goes on from NW_006772158.1 coordinate 295,289, forward strand.
AAAGAGGTAAAGGGGAAAAAATCATAAAACTTGCTCTCCAAGTCCACCTCCTCAATTTGGGATGATTCGTTGTCTAAAGGAGGGAAGGAAGGAAAGAAAGATAGAAAGAAGGTAAAGTATAATAGTGTTATTTAAATTAAAATTAATTATTAAGAAAAAATTTAAAAAAAAACAATTGACGGATAGAACACTAGGACAAATGGTGGAAGCAAACCTATACAGACAAGATCTCACACAGAAGCATACACATACACATTCACAAAAAGAGGAAAAGGGGAAAAAAATCATAGATCTTGCTCTAGAAGTCCACCTCCTCAATTTGGGATGATTCGCTGTCTATTCATGTATTCCACAGTTGCAGGGTTCCTCAAGTTGATTGTGTAGCTTTAATCCGCTGTTTCTGAGGCTGCTGGGAGAGATTTCCGTGTCTCTTCTTTGTTCTCACAGCTCACAGGGGCTCAGCTTTCGATTTGGCCCTGCCTCTGCATGTAGTTCGCTGGAGGGCGTCTGTTTTTTGCTCAGACAGGTCTGGGTTAAAGGAGCCGCTGACTCGGGGGCTCTGGCGCACTCAGCCCGGGGGGAGGGAGGGGCACGGAGTGCGGGGCGGGTGTGCGGCGGCAGACGTCAGCATGATGTTGCACCAGACTGAGGCCCGCCGTGTGTTCTTCCTGGGAAGTTGTCCCTGGATCCCGAGAACCTGGCAGTGGCGGGCTTCACAGGCTCCCCGGAAGAGGGGTGTGGATAGTGACCTGTGCTCGCACACAGGCCCCTTGGGGGCGTTAGCAGCAGCCTTAGCGTCTCCCGCCCGTCTCTGGTGTCCGAGCTTTTAGCCGCGGCTTGTGCCCGTTTCTGGAGTTCCTTTATGCAGCGCTCTTAAAACCCCTCTCCTCGCGCACCAGGAAACAAAGAGGGAAGAAAAAGTCTCTTGCCTCCTCAGCAGGGGCAGACTTTTCCCCGGACTCCCTCCCGGCTAGCCGTGGCGCACTAACCCCTTCGGGCTATGTTCAAGCCGCCAACCCCAGTCCTCTCCCTGAGCTCCGACCGAAACCCGAGCCTCGGCTCGCAGCCCCGCCGCCCCGGCGGTGAGCACACAAGCCTCTCGGGCTGGTGAGTGCCGGTCGGCACCGATCTTCTTTGCGGGAATCTCTCCGCTTTGCCCTCCCCACCCCTGTTGCTGTGCTCTCCTCCGCGGCTCCGAAGCTCCTACCCTCCACCACTCGCAGTCTCTGCCCGCGAAGGGGCTTCTAGTGTGTGGAAACCGTTCCTCCTTCACAGCTCCCTCCCACTGGTGCAGGTGCCGTCCCTATTCTTTTGTCTCTGTTTTTAATTAATTTTTTTTTTCTTTTGCCCTACCCAGGTACGTGGGGAGTTTCTTGCCTTTTGGGAGGTCTGAGGTCTTCTGCCAGCATTCAATAGGTGTTCTGTAGGAGTTGTTCCACATGTAGATGTATTTCTGGTGTATCTTTGGGATGGAAGGTGATCTCCACGTCTTACTCCTCCGCCATCTTTCCACAACTCCTATTACAAGATATTGAATATAATTCCCTGTGCTATACAGTAAATCCTTGTTGCTTATCTATTTTATGTATAGTAGTTTGTGTTTGTTAATCCCATAACCCTAATTTGTCCCTCCCTCCCTCTCCCCTTTCATAATCATAAGTTTGTTTTCTATGTCTATGAGTTTGTTTCTGTTTCGTACATAGATTCATATATATTGGGTTGGCCAAAAAGTGCCTTCGGTTTTTAAGTAAAAGTTAAAGACATTTTTCATTTTCACCAAGAACTTTATTGAACAAAATCTTCACCCTTTTGTTCCACTGCTTTCTGCCATTTTTCAGGCAACTTCATAATTCCATCCTCCCAAAACTTTTTATCTTTTTGAGCAAAGAATTGTTCCAGGTGCCTTTTACAATCTCCAGGGAATTGAAATTTTTTCCATTAAGAGAATTTTGTAAAGACTGAAACAAATGGAAATCCGAAGGTGCAATGTCTGGTGAATAAGGAGGTTGAATCAGAACTTCCCAGCCAATTTGTAACACTTTTTGCCTGGTCATCAAAGAAATATGCGGTCTAGCGTTATCCTGATGGAGGATTATGTGTTTTCTGTTGACTAATTCTGGACGCTTTTCATCGAGTTCCGCTTTCAGTTGGTCTAATTGGGAGCAGTACTTGTTGCAATTAATCGTTTGGTTTTCCAGAAGGAGCTCATAATAGAGGACTCCCTTCCAATCCCACCATATACACAACATCACCTTCTTTGGGTGAAGACTGGTCTTTGGTGTGGTTGGTGGTGGATCATTTCGCTTGACCCAAGATCTCTTCTGTTCCACATTGTTGTACAGTGTCCACTTTTCATTGCCTGTCACCATTTGTTTTAAAGACGGAACATTTTCGTTACTTTTCAGTAGAGGATCACATGTGGAAATACGGCCAAGAAGGTTGTTTTTGCTCAACTTACGTGGAACCCAAACATTTAGTGATTCATATAACTACGCTGGTGCAAATCATTTTCAGCACTTATTTTGGATATTTTGAGTATGTCAGCTATCTCCCATGTGGTACAACGTTAATTGTTCTCAATTAATGTCTCGATTTGATTGCTATCAACTTCAACTGGTCTACCCGACCGTGGCACATCGTCCAGTGATAAATCTCCAGCACGAAACTTTGCAAATCACTTTTTTTGTTTTTATAAATTTATTTTATTTTTGGCTGCATTGGGTGTACGTTGCTGCACATGGGCTTTTTTTAGTGGCAGCGAGTGGGGGCTACTCTTCATTGCACTGCACATGTTTCTCATTGAGATGGCTTCTCTTGTTGCAGAGCACGGGCTCTACGGCGCACGGGCTCAGTAAGTTGTGGCTTGTGGGCTCTAGAGCACAGGATCAGTAGTTGTGGTACACAGGCTTAGTTGCTCCATGGCATGTGTGATCTTCCCAGACCAGAGCTTGAACCCGTGTCCCCTGCATTGGCGGGTGGATTCTTAACCACTGCACCACCAGGGAAGCCCCGCAAACAACTTTTGACTGTTCGATCAGTCACAGCACCTTCTCCATACACTGCACAAACCGTTTTTTGCATTTCAGTCGCGTTTTTACCTTTCTTGAAATAATAAAGCATAATATGCTGAAAATGTTGCTATTTCCCCCATCTTCTGTATTAAAATGGCTACACAAAAATTCACCAATTTTGATTAGTTTTTTTTAAATGCACGCTGATATGACAGCTGTCACATACAGTCTAACAAAATTGTTTCAAATGAATAAAGACAACTAAGTGCTACTAGAGCCATCGTACGGAAAAAAACGAACTAACCTTTCAGCCTACCATATATATATATATATATATATATATATCCATTTATATGCATATACTCCCCTCCCCCACATTCTGTGATTTTGATGTCCTGTTTTACATCTTCATGCTTAACCTTTTACTGTTTATTGTAGTTACTGTCACTTTTAAAATTTTTTAAATTGTTTTTTAAATCTATGTACTGGTTTATTATTATTTTTATTTTGTTTTATTTTTTTGCGGTACGCAGGCCTCTCACTGTTGTGGCCTCTCCCGTTGTGGAGCACAGGCTCCAGACGCGCAGGCTCAGCGGCCATGGCTCCCGGGCCCAGCCACTCCACGGTATGTGGGATCTTCCCGGACCGGGGCACGAACCCGTGTCCCCTGCGTCGGCAGGCGTCCTCTCAACCACTGTGCCACCAGGGAAGCCCTGTACTGGTTTATTTAAGTGATCTTAAACCTTTTTATATATTTGCCTTTCCTCTTGTGGTTTTCCCTTTCTTATAGATCCTTGCTTCTTTTCTATTTAGAGATGACACTTCAATATTTCTTTTAGGGTAGGTTTAGTATTGCTGAATTCTTTTAGTTTTTGCTTGTCTGAGACATTCTTTCTCTCTCCTTCTATTCTAAATAATAATCTTGCTGGCTATCCTGATTTCAGGTTTTACCCTTACAGGACTTTGAATATATCATGCCACTCCCTTCTGGCCTGCAAAGTTTCTGCAGAGAAATCAGCTGATAGCCTTATGGAGGTTCCCTTGTAACTGACTGTTTTTCTCTTGCTGCCTTTAGAATCCTTTCTTTATCTAGTTCCTTGTTATAATGATCTGCATTTCTATCAATAATCTTTCTTAATTCAGTTATTTTTATTACCACCTTTTTGAACTTGGGGTCTAGTAGACTGGTGAACTCTGTTTCATTATTTGTTTTTTCTGGGGATTTCTCTTGTTCTTTTTTTTTTTGCGGTAGGCGGGCCTCTCACTGTTGTGGCCTCTCCCGTTGCGCAGCACAGGCTCCGGACGCGTAGGCTCAGCAGCCATGGCTCACGGGCCTAGCCGCTCCGCGGCATGTGGGATCTTCCTGGACCGGGGCACGAACCCATGTCCTCTGCATCGGCAGGTGGGCTCTCAACCCCTGCACCATCAGGGAAGCCCTCTCTTGTTCTTTAATTGGCAGTAGTTCTTCTGCCTTTTCATTTTACTTAACATTCTCTGTCTCTATGATTTCAGGAGAAACAGTTATCTTCTGTGGTCTTAAAGGGGTGTTTTTAAGTGGGAGCATCCCAGTGTAGACTGCGTCTGTCCAATGTTTTTGCTGCGAGGGTGGTTTTGGTGTGGATGCCAGCCACGTCTTTCCTCAGGGTGTGCTGGTCATTATCCCCTTGATGGGGGTTTTGGTTGGTGTTGGAGTATCTAGAGACTATGCAGGATATGAGGTGGGCTTCCTCTCTGCTCCATGGCTATCCCTACCCTGTTAGGGGCAGGGTCTGCTCCCCAGTTCTTGGAATAGAAGCCCTGAGGGTCAGGTTCAATCAGGCTCCACTGCCCTTGAATGCGTGCCCTGCTCCAACGGAGGTGATTGCTGAAGCAAGTGAGGCCTATGCAGTCACAGAGGACTTATGTGCTGCCTGTGTAGCTATCCACAGTTCCACTCAGAAGCAGTACAAGGTTGCATCCCTTTGTTGTGTTTGTCCCAGATCTAGTGCAAGGCTGTGGGGGTTGGAGCGTTGTGGCAGCAGGAA
>NW_006772158.1:300333-306210 GCF_000442215.2 Lipotes vexillifer
TTGAGGTGGCTGCACTGCCATGAGAGATCTGGGCTGCCTCTGTGGCAGTCTTCTCCCAGGACCTGTCTGCCCCATATCTAGAGCTAAGCTAGGGTGTGGAGTTGGCAGAGCCTAGGTGCCACTGCGATAGGAACGACTGTGTACACCTGGACCACACCCCAGGCCCTCCAGGCAGTCTTTGCATAGCTAGATGAGTCCTCTCCCAGGGCCTGTCTTCCTGAGATTTCAGCGCTTAGCTGCTGCATGTTCTTGTGGTACCACCCTAGGCAACCTGGTCTGTCTCTGCGTAGCTAGACCAAGTCTTTGCCCAGATCTCGCGCCAGGCTGTAGGGTGGAGTGAGCACAGCCAGGGTGTCCGCCCCTTCAGGTTGGGGTTGTGGTGTGGTGACAGACATCAGTGCAGGGCTCACTCTGCCCTGATGGTTAGCAAGCCATCACTTGTGTGCTCCTTGCAAGTAGAGTCTAAGCTTCTGTAGCCCTTCTGTCTGTCCCAGCAAATTTCCTAGCAGGCAAGGACTGGGATGCCCAGATTGTGACATGATCTGCTCGCTCCCCAGGGTGAGGATCCACCCATGCGGACCTTCTCTTCCTTACAGATCCCTCCAGGAGGGGTAGGTCCTGACCCAACGCCTTTTTTTTTTCCTGACCTGCCCGGTTAAGTGGAGATCTTCCTTTCAGTTTTGGTTGTGTAGGATTTCTTCTGCCAGTGTCCAGTTATGTTTCCATGAGAATTATTCCACATTTAGATGTATTTTTGATATGTTTGTTGGGGGGAGGTGAGCTCACATCCTCCTACTCCGCCATCTTGAACCCCAAACCTTATTTCTTTTACTTAATTTTTTTAATTTAATTTTTTTCAATTTATTTTTGGCTGCGTTGGGTCTTTGTTGCTGCATGCAGGCTTTCTCTAGTTGCGGCGAGCGGAGGCTACTCTTCATTGCGGTGCAGGGGCTTCTCGTTCTTGTGGCTTCTCTTGTTGCAGAGCACGGGCTCTAAGTGTGCGGGCTTCAGTAGTTGCAGCACATGGGCTCAGTAGTTGCAGCACGTGGGCTCAGTAGTTGTGGGTCACAGGCTCTAGGGCATGTGGGCTTTAGTAGTTGTGGTGCATGAGCTCTAGAGCACAGGCTCAGTAGTTGTGGAGCACGGGCTTAGTTGCTCCATGGCATGTGGGATCTTCCCGGACCAGGGATCAAACCTGTGTCCCCTGCATTGGCAGGCAGATTCTTAACCACTGCACCAGCAGGGAAGTCCCCCTAGTAGCTCGTTTAGTAGCCTAGTTCCTGTATGTTATGGAATACCACCTCCTCTATTTTCTATTTAGTTCTCTAAGGGTAACATATCATCATGATTATGTAATTATTTATTATTTTTTGTTTGTTTCCCCCCACTAGAGTGTAAACTTGTCCAAGGAATGGTCTGTATTTCCTCTAACTTTGTGACTCCAACTAATAGTGCCTCCCTATAATAGGCAGTAAAAGTATAATAGTAAAAGTTTAAAGAGTCTGTAAATGAAATGAAACAATACATATGGAAGTGCATCATAACTCTTGATAGCTGGACCTTGGTGGTATACTGTAAGATGGAAAGCTCATAGACCATGATACAGAAGCAAACCATTCCAAAAACAAAAGTCTCAACCATTAATCAGAGTACCTATAGCCAAAGCCTATAGAAATGATCATCTTTATGCTTACATGCATACAAAGAACCCCAGTAAGAAAAAAAAATAATCACTGGAGAATACAACTTGGCTAAAAAACAAAAAACATGAATGAGTTTATGCCCCTTTCTGTTTAATTATACCCACATGAGGTAGCATACAATGTGCATGTGTATATGCATAATTAATATGAGCATTTTAAACTGCTGTTTGTATTCACCAAACTGCAGGGTGAATCTCTCTTTTCTACTAGAACACATTCTATTTGTTTCAAAATGTGATTTTTCTTATTTTACTGTTCTGCCATGCCATGTGTTACCTTTTGCACGAGTAAGTCTGTTTTGTATTTATATAGCTTCTATATTAAGCTGAATAAAAGTGAGGTTATGGCTCACAGGATTTTCTCTTTTTATTAGAATAGGACAATTTAGGTAGTTTAGTAGTAATTTGTGCTTTAAAGGTTAATTATTGAAATTCTGAGAATTTTTGATAAGTTATTTTTCAAATAAAAATTAGTTGCTATTCTTTTTTTTTTTTTTTTTTTTGCCGTACGCGGGCCTCTCACTGTTGTGGCCTCTCCTGTTGCGGAGCACAGGCTCCGGACGCGCAGGCTCAGCAGCCATGGCTCACGGGCCCAGCCGCTCCATGGCATGTGGGATCCTCCCGGACCAGGGCACGAACCCGTGTCCCCTCCATCGGCAGGCGGACTCTCAACCATCGCGCCACCAGGGAAACCCGGTTGCTATTCTTTAAATGGTGTACATTTAAAGTGTGTTCTTTTTTGGAGGGTGGTTGAAATATTCAAAATGGCTATTTAATTTTTTTAAATGTGTATAAGATTGGCGCAATAGTTGGAAGAATGTTCCAGAAGTTTATTTCAAAGTACAATTTTAGAGGAAAACTCATATTTCATCTATGAGTTTAAATATCAGTTTTAAATACTGATATCAGACAGTGTTTAAAAACAAATATCAGACATTTGTTTAAAATATCCGTTTTAATTTGTGTAAATAAAGTAATTTTCTAACCTTAATTTTTAAATTATATCTTCATAGTAAATAATTGTCATACTATGTAGACACCATATTATGTAGTTATAATTTTTTGTAATTGAGAGTAGAAGGTTTATATATTTATTTATTCTATATTATTCTAGAAACATTAAAGTTGTCTGTCATTTTTGTCTGTGTGAATTTCTCCTTAAACAATTTTTCTAAGATGGTGGGGTTACCTTAGGGATGGTGCTTTTATGTGAAGCTGCTACATCTGACATGGATATTGGAAAGCGAAAGAGTAAGTCATATCATATGCCAAAATGTAGCAATTCTGCCTTTAATACAGAAAAAAGAATGTCCTTTTAATCACTTCCCCTCTTAGTTATATTATTTTACTTCTTTATGATTATAAAAATAATATGTGCTCATTGTAGAAAATGTGGGGGAAAATAGGAGAATGAAACATTTCGGGGGAGAGTTACCCATTATTCCACCATTGAAAAGCTAATAATTTTAACGTAATATAAGTTCCTTCCATTTATAAAAACATCTTTTCAGCTGTATGTATAATACTTTGAATCTTATACCACCCCTTTTTAACCAGAGTTAAAATATTTCACTAATACTTTCCCATACATAATTTTTAATTTATAGTCTATACTGTAATTTACTTAACCAATCTGATTTTGTTAAGTGTTTACTTTTTTCCTAACTTTCATTATAATACTTATTTAGTGACTATTATGGTGCATATTAAACTTTATCCTCTTTCATATTAATTCCTTAAAGCAGAATGACTGTGTGGTCCTGTGTATGAGTATTTTCAATTATCTTGATGTTTTAAGCTGACGATGCCAAATTCTTTCCCCAAATATTTTAATAATTTAGATTCCTACCAGTGGTATTTCAGAATGCTTGTTTCACTGTAACTTTATCAACATTAGATAACCTCATTAAAAATGTGTATGTATATGTTTGCTAATCAGATAAGGGGGAAATACATTATTTTGTACTTCTTTGGTTATTAGTATAGTTGAATATTTTCTTAGATGTTTATTAGCTGTTTGTGTTTTCCCTTCTGTAAAATGTCTTTTACCATTTATGTATTAGAGTCTTATTCCTTTTCCTATTGGTTTGCATAGACTTTTTATATATTAGAATATTCACACATTGATATTTGTTACAAAGAAATACAAACAATGTAATTTAATTAACATGAAATCAGTCTAAGAGTTTTCTTTTTATGGTTAAAGAGTTAAATGTCATCAAAATTAACCTAGGTTAATCTATTTACTTTTTCTTCTAGAAAAAAGATGATGACATTGGATTTTAAATTTGGGAGATACGTATTTTGCTGAATTGAAATGAATTTTTATATATTAGAAAAATAGAACTCACGTAACAATTTTTTATCTAGTCAATATACATCATTTCATTCCTGACTTTTGAAAAATTGCCTATTTCAGTATTCATTATTGGGGAAAGGCCATCTGGGTACTACACTGCTGGCATGAATTTAAATTGTAAAACATTTTGGTGACATATATTAAAATAGTCACAATTTGATCTACTTCTAAGATTCTAACTTAATGAAATAGTCACAAATAGTAATAATATATATTTCTTTAGTGCCTATTATGTACCAAGAAATACCTGAAGCACTATTAGATACATGAAAAAAGTAGAGTACAAATATATATTCAGAGTGAAACTGTATATATACATGTATGTGTGCATTTGATTAGGGAAAAAAAAGACTTCTCCAAAGAGCATGTGTTAATACTCAGAAATAATATATTTAACATTTACATTTTGGCCCCTAATCATATTGTGTGAAAATTTTAAAAGGAAAAAGAATTATTCTCTAAGTATAACAAAACTAAAAGTTGTTTTTAGTATCGGCCAATAAATATGGAGCTCCAGTTTCTCTCGAGCTTCCATTGCTGTAGCACACATGCTTTCCCACACCCCACCCTCTATGCTTCTTAGCCAGTCTTACTCCAGGGACTCAAAGAGCCTCATGTTATGGGAATCATACTTGAGCATTGTAGGGTCAGCATCTAGAGTTAAGGTTGGTAACTGCTATGCTAAACCAGAGCATGTGGGATTAATGGAAAGAGCTATGAATTTAGGACTAGGAATCTGGGTGGGTTTTTTCCCCTCATAATTCAAATGAGGAATCCATGTTGAAGGAGTTCCTCATACAAGCAGTGTAGTTACCAGTGAATGAATAAAATACTTTCAAGTAAGGCTTTCACAATGATATTGCCAGATGTCTTTAAGTGAATATTTATCAATAATAAATAAGACCATACTAAGGATTTAAAAGAAGTTTAATAACTGAGTGAGTTATTTTCTTGTCAGTCATAAAACAGTGTATTTAACACTAAATTCTTGACTGTGATGGCTTTAATGAAATTCATTATTTCATACAATTATATTATACAAGTATGTAAATGGAACTATTCTATTATATTGTAATGGAGCAAATTAAAGGAGAAGGCAGACTGCTGAAGATATAAGAATGGGGATGAACTTTGTTGTACAGTTTAGATTTACCAGTAAATTAAAGCCCTTGCTTTTTACTCTTGGAAGTATAGCCTACAAGTTATGCTCTTGCTCTTTATTATGCTTAACATGCTCATTTTACTGTCCTTTTATTTTTCTGCAGTAATGTGTGTGGCTGGCATTGGACTCGTTGTATTATTCTTCAGTTGGATGCTCTCTATTTTCAGATCTAAATATCATGGATATCCATATAGGTATGATTATTTTTCATTTATATAGTGATTATCTATACTTACAATGATTAAAGTTGATGTTGCTTTATAGTTTTTTTGACTGTATTGCCAAATTACTCTAGCTTCTAAAGCAAAGAGGTAGGCTTTAATTTAGGTATGTTGCATATAGAAATTAAAATAATTATGATACAATGAACAATAGCATGTGATTTCTCAGGAACGTCATTCAGGGTTATTCTGACATCTCCTAATTTAACCTAGAAATCTATCAAACACATAATGATTAGGACATTTTATACCCTGTCTACTCATACAGTTCCTTATCTGCATACTTTACGTGTTTTTGAGGACAGAATTATTTTTCTAATGATTTTTAAAACTTCTCACTCTACTTTTCAGGCTCTTTAGCTGGCATAAACAGAACATTTGATTAGAATCCAGTTTGTAGAGTGTATAATAAGAAAGAGTGCTTAAGAAGGGC